>NW_027491477.1:820000-1259993 GCF_021521415.1 Bidens hawaiensis
GAAAGAAATGAAACATGAGAAGAATAAAGTGAGTTTGTATATGGTTTATTATAAACGAAAAGAAAAAGAGTAGCATTTATTTAACGATTTTACAAAAATAGGGATACATATTATTCAATTACAAAAGTAACAGTAATTATAGTGATAATAATAATTATTATGATAAAAATAATAACTATTATTATTTCTATTATTATCATTATTACGATAAGAAGCTTTTCATATATCTTCTTCATAAGAATGTTAATTATAGATTTCTTCAACTTAAAAAGACAATTACATATGTATTTCTCCTTACTAAATACAATTTATTGTATATTTTTCAAAAACAACAAATCAATTACCTATTTCCTCTTTCTGATATATATCTATATAGAGTTAGGTTAACGTACAAAAATGTACGTGAATTACGCTCAAGTCAAAAACAAAACGCTCAAAGAAAAAAACAAACGCTCAAAGCCAAAAATACAAAAACGCTAAAAACCAAAATATAAAAACGCTCAAGAAAATCATAAAACGCTCAAAACGGGTTTCGTGAAGAAAAGTAAAAAATGTTCGATTAACGATCTAAATATGTTTTTTTCGGTGAATCGATGGTTGATTGGGTATGTATTGATGATTCCGAGATCTTATGATGTGATTTAAAGGATCAATTTCGTGAATATAGGTATTTTTGTACGTTAAAGATTGTTGTATTCTATCCTTTATCTATATATATATATATATATATTACATATTTATTCATTTCATTAAAATAAACTTATTAAATAACTATTTTAATTTTATCCTTAATTTTAGTTAAAAAAAATTCGATATTGTTAAAAAGCATTGTCGGGGGCATGGTCATCTTGTGCCACATCGTCGGTTATTTATTTATTTTGTTTGTTTTTTTTTTGGTATAGGTTATACGTGCGTCAATGTTGTTTTGAACGTTTACTAACTTGTTTTTTTGTACATGTCATGGTACCATATTTTAAAAAAAAAAGTTTATTTTTTAATTATTTTTTTTGTTTCATACCGTATTTGTTTTTTACATATTAAATTTTTTATCATAAGTTATACATGTCCCATTTTTGTTTCACTTTATACGAGCGCCGATACTTTTTAAATGTTACTAGTTTAATATTTTTTTCATCTTGTCGGTACCGTATATTTTTTACAAAATATGTTAATTAAGTTTCTATAGTAAAAAATGTTGCCAATACCGTATGTACTTTTTAATTATTTTTAAGTTAATTTTTTTATTATAAATTATACTAGTGTCAGCTACATTTTTCTACATTAACAGATTATTTGATGTTATAATGAATTTAATCGTAACAACTAAATGCACGATAATGCACACCGTAACACTAAAGGTACACAACTAATTACAATAAAAAGAGAACAATATGCACCATCCTTTTACATTCATGTTCATGTGGGCGAATGGTGATAAGTGGTATACGTTTTAAAGCAATGATAAGATATGCTTCAATATTCCATATATCGCTTCTACTTTCCATCATTTAGATGCTGACAAATTTGACTAGATCGACAATAAAGGCCCGTTAATTATGATGCAAGAATGCCATGCACTACCCAAATGGCACGAACAAGTGAAAAGTTGTGGATCACCTCTGTCTGTCTATCATATTTTGACTTTCTGACTTTTATCGATCGACTTTACTTATAAAATCTTTTAGGTTTGGACGGTTGATGGTGTTACATACATGTTAAATCTTTAAAAACGATACATTACATCTTCATTCAAAACGTTTTTACTTTATGATCATCACATACAGTTTAGAGAATACAAAATTTGTAACTTAAGGTTAATTAATTTTGGAGGCGATTTGTAATTCTTTAAACTCATTACTTGTTTAATATTAATATCATCTTCATAATTTTTATTGAACTTTAATTTATTTTTTCAAAAACCCTCTAACATCCAACTCTATATCTAGGGTTGTGCAATGGTTCAGAACCGCAAGAACCGAACCAGAACCGAAAATGATTGAATATTAGAACCGGAACCTCTTATAGTAAACCGGTTCGGTTTCAAAACCGGTAAAGTCGGTTCTCGCTAATCGGTTCCGGTCAGAATCGGTTCCGTTGTATATTTATCAAATGATTTGTGCAAACTTTGAAAATTACAAAACATGTTTATATAATTATATGTCTTATTTCACAGTAAAATTAATTTAGATTACAACATGAACATTCGTTATATTTTTTATTAAAACCTGATTTTTGAAATTAAACAAATCATTAGCAACGACAGATTAAATGAACATCATATCATTTTATATTAAATACCTCGATTGCTTAAATCAAACTTGATTATGGTTGCTAGGTTTTTAACTCAAAGAAATATATTTTAATTAAATAATGATTGAATAGATGCCGGTTAATAAGTTACTCTATAAAAATGGGAATTGGTAAATTTAGTTAAAACGTTTTTAATATTCCGGTTCTTCGGTTCCAAGTCTAGAATCATCGATTTTACCCAGAACCGAACCGTTTAATGCAAATTCTGAGAACCGAGAACCGTAAGATAACACGATTTAGCAATTCTGAGGTACCGGTTCGGTTCCGGTTCCTCGGTATTCTGACGGTTCCGAACCGTTTTTGCTCACCCCTATCTATATCTCTGTCTTTATATTATAGATAAACATTTATTTTATTATTATTTTCCTAATATATGCTCATAACACAATACAAATGCTATAAACCTCTCTGTGTGCATTAGTTTTCTATAAAATTTTCTTCATTGTGGAAAATACAATGTAATGATGTTTTAATTGTTTTCTTTATACTATATAGAAAATATGAATATATATATATATATATAAGCTCCAATATGAATGTCCTAACACTGATAATATTACAGATTTTATGAGGTATAAAATAAATTTATAGTGATAAATCACCTTTCACGTTAATCTCTATCTATATCTCTATATTACTCATAAACATTTATTTCGTTTTTTATATACTCATAATAAAATATAAAGTGTTGAATATAAACCTTTAAATACTGAGATGTGCTTTTTGTCTTCTGTAATTTTTTCTCCATTTTAGAAAATACATTGTAATAATAGTTATTCTATTATATTACATCAAAAATATGAATAAAATAGCTCCAATATAATTCTCAAAACACTAAAATATTACAGTTTAACGAGGTACAAACTATTGTTATGGTGATATATCTCCTTCCACTTTGGCATTACATTATATTTATTTTTAGTATTTATATGGGAGATATTTGAAATAGTTTTTAGCACCGATAAACTATTCAAAAGAATTTTGTTTATAATATTTTATTTTTGGTTTTGAATTTTGAAACGCTTGGAATCTTCTAGTGTATCAAACTTTAACAAAAATATTTTTATTAGATTTTCATTTCTACCCCCTTTGGAATTATATTCTCTTTTACTATTCTATCATTCTATACTTTCATTTAGGTCTTTACTTTTCACTTAGGTGTTGTATGTATTTAAAGATAAAAACCGTCTGTAATCTGATTTCATCTGACTTCATGTCTGTAATTGAGAAGACGTGATCTGAATATCTGCAATCTAAAAATATAATACTGTTTGTTTTATAAACTGGATATCATCTTCCTAAACTGATCCGTGATCACCACCTGCCCACCCTTTCTCCCCGATGAACCTCCACCGCCACTACCTTCACAGACCACCACCATTACAGCCACTCCCCCCCCCCCCACCCTCAATTACCTTTGTCACCACAATCTCATTCCCTTACACATCGGATTTATTCGAAAATCGGTTTTCGCCATCATCGAGCCCACCAACACCAGATCCGTCACTGAGCACCACCAAACTCGTCACCTTCACAAACCACCGCCATTCCCGTCACCGAGCTCCACGAGCAACACCAAATCTGTCACCAAGCACCTCAAGCACCACCATATTCGTCATTGAGCACCACCTCTGGCACCTTCTTTTTGGGTATAATAGATTCTTCAAGAATCACCCAACCATTATAATAATCAACATCGATCGGAAGATACCAAACTCAATTCATGGTTATCTTGGGTAATCAAAGGAGATGAAGATGTTAACTTTAGGGTTTGTAAGATGTGGTGATTTGTATGGGGATGTGAAGCGGGAAGAAGACGTGTGAAGAAGTTGGATATTTGCTTCTTTTTTAAGCACATAAAAACACTTTTCAAATATTTTTTTTTATATAACAAACAGTCTTTAAAGATTTATGTCTGCGCAGTGCGCACCCGCATACATAAGCTTGTAGCTCTTTCTAAACGTTACTAGTAGAAGTTTTAAGCTTTAAATTTTTTCTTCTAACTTAAAAGCTTCAAGTTTTTTGAACTAAATAATGCTTTTAATTGAGTAAGAACTTTTCCTTAAAAGTTTGAAGCTAGAATATCCTAAAAGTTTCCTGTCAAACATACTTATAATATAAAATAACATATATCTTTGAAAAAAGCTTTGCTTGAAAGTTGAAACATTTAAATTGACAACTATATTAACTACTCCCTATTAAAAGATACGAATGCTATGTAGTATTTCTTAAATTTTTAAAAACTACATAACTGATAATTTTAAAGGTCTTCGATTCATCATTATTTTTTAAAATAAGAATAATTCCTTTAAACATAATACAAATTAAAAATGTCCAAAATAAAATCAAATAAGTTAGTGCTACCAAAGAGGATTACATCACCACACATCATCGAACAATGACGGCCACAATATCTTAAATTAATGGGCGTGTCAATGTGTCGTCCACTTTCATTTATTCATATTTTTTGCATTTTAAATTTAAATAGATTGGAGTACTTTTTTGTTGCATTAAAATAAATATTATTGTGTTTGCATTTACAAAATATATTACTTTCATCAACTCAATATGTACATGCATACATGAATTGTTAGTCGGTCAATGGATCGAAGATCAACGATTAATCGAGTATTAATCGAGATTAAGTGAAATTAATTGAGATTAAGTGAAATTAATCGGTGTCGTCTAGTGGGAATTTTTACAACCATACCTACAAATTTAATTGTTTGAGTTTTTAACACTATTAACACTTGCCACTATATTTTAGTAATTTTATCCCTTCAATATTCATATATTTTCATCAAAATCGAGATGTTACACTACTGTTGGGAGCAATTATTTATCCACAGAATTGGGCTTGATCTAAGGATTTCGACCTATGCTGCTGATACGGATATTCTTAGAAAGGTACTTTGACTAATTCAATTGTCATTTATTATTTCTTGTTTGTTTGCAGATAAGATCACGTGTTTATTATGCTAATATGAACGTGGGCTCGCAACGGAATAATATTTGAACTCCGTCAACATGAACGTGGGCAGCAACGGATAATGGAAGAATTAGTCTAGGGTTTCCGGTTATTTCGGAATTTCTGTTGTACTCTTTTATTATTTAAACGAGCTGATAACATCATTAGAACACACACCTCACAGCTTTCGCTACTAGCAATGATTGTAAACACTTAGTATTCGATCACTTATCAGCTCTACCACTTGTAACCACCTTTTTATCATTAATAAAATTGACGGTGATAATTTTCATCGTTCGGGGGTTTTTTGTGTCGGAGATTATCACAATCAAGGGCTTTTTCTCTCGTAATCAAATCGTTGTGTTCACTCATTTTTCGTTCAAGCACTATACCTCACGTACTAATTTGATCGAAAGTTACCTTGTTAATTTTTGACCGAAACAATTTGGCGTCCACCGTGGGGCAAACGGTGCTTTGATCATTATTCATTCTCAAACTAAACCCTACCTTCAATATCCACAACATGTCTACCCAAGCCAAGATTGTTTCCTCTTCTGCCGCAGCTTCAGATTCCTCGGTGAGGCCACCTATGCCTCCTCCTCCTGCTGGTGGTATCCTGAAGAAACCTGACAACTTTCAGAAGAAACCTGCTACTCCTGTGTTCTCAGGATCGAGGCCATCTCCCCAGGATCCTATCATGGTGTCCAACAGCGACCTTCTGTCTCTATACAGATGGTTACAGGAACAGATGGATCGCCAGAACAAAACTAACCAGATGCTCGTGAGGGAACTGGAAGATTTAAAGAAAGCTAAGAAGCCGGCGGAAGAATTCACACCACTAGTCCCGAGATCTCTGGACTTCACTCCTCCAGGATCTTCAGGATTGGTGCGCCCAGAGTCGACTATGACATACAACTCTGGATCCTCATCTTTCCAGCATTCGGGGTCTGTGGGATTGCACTCATCTGGATCCCAAGAATACCCTTATACACCCTCTACTGGGCCTCTTTAACATTTAGGATCCTCAGGATTGTCACAGCTGGGAGGACCCTCCGGATTGTTCCATCAGACGGGATCCTCAGGTCTTTATCAGCAAGCGGTATCCTCAGGGTTATCGCAAGGGTCTGGATCCTCACGATTGTTCCATAAAGCGGGATCCACGGGTCCTTATCAGCAGGCGGCATCCTCGGGATTTACTCAAGCTCAACAGCTCACAGGATCCTCTGATGCACACCAGGGAGACTTTATCCCGATGCAGGCTAACGCTTTGGCCGCTCCATTTGCTACTCCTGGAAATACTATATTTGGGAATACGAGCTACAACGCCCAGACTGTTCCTCAGAATATTAATCAGGGTAACTCTTTCAATACAATTCCATTTAATGCTAATCAAGGATTTTTGCAGGATGCAAGTATAAGTTCAAGTTTAGACCGGGAATTACAGAAGCTTAAGGACATGATTTCAAATGTTCCTGGTGTGATCCGTCCCATAGCTGAAGTTCCCATTGATAGTCACAGAATATCCCGATTTGTGCCATCAATTAGCGACATACAGATCCCAAAACGGTTTCAAACACCAAATATGAAACTATATGATGGTTCGACGGATCCTGAGGAACACGTCGCACAATATAGAGAAAGTATGGAGATCAATCCAATCCCTATGGAAATCAAGGAAGCATGTCTTTGCAAGGTGTTTGGGTCTACCTTGACCGGAGCAGCCATGAAATGGCTACTGAGTATCCCTCCTAACATTATCACTTCTTTTTCTCATTTAGTTAACATGTTTAATAACCAGTTTTCTTGCAGTAGAACTTTTGAGAAAATGACAGGTGATCTTTATAGGGTTGCCCAGAATCCTGGGGAATCCTTGAGAGATTTTATTACCAGGTTTAGTAAGGACTTGCTGGAGATTCCAAATCTAAACCCAGCTTCAGCAGTGGAAGCTCTTAAGTTGGGGTTAGAAAAAGGCTTCTCTTTCTATGATGATCTTGTTATGACTTCATGCAGGTTATTAGATGAAGCAAGAAGCAGAGCTCTGAGGTTTATCAGGCTAGAAGACGACAAGAAAAATTTTAGAAAGATCGATATCCCGAAGTATGATCAAACGAACAGGAAAGCCGAATCCCCGAGAAAATCATATCGATCAAAACCTTACTATAAGCCTGATAACCTCAGGATTAATGCAGTAGATGATGAAGACTATCCTAAGGTCTCTGAATATTGTTTTTCTGTTGATATTGGTAGATTAATGTGTGTCATGCAGGATTTAGGTGAAAAAGCCATGTGGCCAGGAAAAATGGGAAAACAAGGAGCCTGGAAAGACAAGTCAAAATGGTGTGCCTTCCACGAAGATTTTGGGCACTTGACTGATGATTGCATTGCACTCAGAAGGGAGATCAGCTATCTTCTCAGCAAGGGCCACTTGAAAGAGCTACTTGGCAAGAAGAAGGGAAGAGAGCAAAATCCTGAGAAAGTTCTTGAAAAGCCGACTCCTCCACCAACGGATGCAAAAACAATCATGTTCATATCCGGAGGATTTGACATCTATGGAACCTCTTATTCTGCTGCAAAGAGAAATGCTGACCAAAGAAAGTTAGAGGTGGCTGACAGACCAACAAAGACATCTGTTCTAACCCAAGAAAGGATCATATCCTTCGATGAAAGCGATAGAGTCGATGTTCAGGATCCTCACCATGATAGTTTGGTAATAACTTTATATGTAGCTAACCATTATGTGCGTATGATCCTCATAGATGGCGGAAGCTCTGTCAACATTATTCAATTAGACGTACTAAAAAAGATGAATATTCCTGAAGATGAGATCGTCCCCAGTTCCTCAGTATTGGTTGGATTTAGTGGAGAGACTAAAAACACTATTGGGGAAATCAAGCTCCCAATATATGTCGAAGGGGTAAATAAAATGCAAAAATTTTGTGTTATTGACTGTTTGTCTTGTTGTAATATTATATTAGGCAGGCCCTGGATACATGACATGAAAGCGGTACCCTCCACTTATCACCAATGTGTGAAACTCCCAAGTCCGTGGGGAGTTATCAAGATCATCAGTGACCAGCAAGATGCAAAGAATTGCTACACACACCTCTATGAAGTGTACTGCCAAACCCCAGCAGGCGTAGCAATTACAGAAACCAGCACGAGGTGTAATGGAGGCCAGGGAACAAGAAATTAAAGAAGTACTTCCTTATCCCGAGGATCCTGAAGTCAAAGTGCTGATAGGAACTAGCATTCCTGAGAATATTGACTCAAAATTGCTCGATTTCCTCAAGTCAAGGCTGTCAACATTTGCATGGAAACATGAAGATATGACAGGTATTTCCAAAGATATTATAACACATAAACTTTGAATTGATAATTCTTTTAGGCCAATCCATCAAAAAAGAAGAAAGTTTGCACCTGAAAGAAACATAATTGTCAAGAAGAAGTAGAAAGACTCTTGAAGGCAAAAAATGATTAGGGAAGTTCAATATCCCCGATGGCTAGCAAATGTGGTGGTTGTACAAAAGAAGAATGGAAAATGGAGAGTCTGTGTAGATTTCACAGACTTGAATAAGGCCTGTCCTAAAGATCCATTCCATCTACCACACATCGATTCGATGGTAGACACTACATCCGGCCACGAGATGCTGATGTTTATGGACGCATCCTCAGGATTTCAGCAAATCCAAATGGAGCCCTCAGATCAAGAAGACACGGCCTTCATGACTCCCACAGGTATTTATTGTTATATTGCTATGCCCTTTGGACTTAGAAATGCAAGTGCGACCTATTAGAGGTTAGTTAACATGATGTTCAAAGATCAATTGGGGGACACGATGGAGGTATATATTGATGATATGGTGGTGAAGTCCAAGAAAGCTGAGGATCACCTCCAAGATCTCAAGACCGCATTCGATATCCTCGACAAATATAACATGAAGCTGGATCCTTCAAAGTGCCATTTCGGAGTGAAGGCTGGCAAATTCTTGGGATACATGGTCACCAAAAGGGGGATTGAGGCGAGTCCGGAGCAGATACAAGCTATCCTGAATCTGAAATCCCCAGCATCAGTTAAGGATATTCAAAGGCTAACTGGCAGGATAGCGGTGCTCAACAAATTCATATCCAATCCTCAGAAAAATGTAAAGAATTTTACGATATCCTGAGGAAAAACAAAAGGTTCGAGTAGACCAATAAGCATGAGAAAACTTTAGCATCCTTAAAAGCTTATCTTTCTTCTGCTCCACTACTAGTAAAACCCGAGGAAGGTGAATCTCTATCTCTATATTTAGCTGTATCAAATAATGATGTAAGTGGAGTTTTGGCAAAGGATCTCGAAGGTCAACAACATCCCATATATTATGTAAGTAAAAGTCTTTTGGATGCTGAAACCAGGTATTCTTATCTTGAGAAATTAATTTTAGCACTTATTATGACATCTACTAAACTTAGACACTATTTTGAAACTCACCCTATACGTGTTAAAACTAATTACCCTATTAAGTCTATTTTGAGAAAACCAGAAATGTCAGGTAGAATGGCAAAGTGGGTTGTGAAGCTAAGTGCATATGATATAACATATGAACCTAGGATTGCCATCAAATCCCAGGCATTAGCAGATTTTGTGGCTGATTTCACCAGTGAACTTAAAGAAAAGGCAGACTTGAAAGTCCAACAACTTGAAGAAACCAAAGATAAGTGGACTCTATACACTGATGGTGCTTCAAATGTTAGAGGAACAGGTTTAAGAATTCTGCTGAAATCGCCACAGGGGACATTATACCTCAATCCGTATCCTGCGGATTTTAAGCCACAAATAATGAGGCAGAATATAAAGCTTTGATAGCAGGATTACAACTAGCAATCGACATGAAAATCAGGTTTATTCAAGTGCATGTTAATTCATTATTATTAACTAATCATTTTAATAGTTCATACACTGTTAGAGGAGAAAAACTAATGAAATACCTAGAGCTAGTGAAAAAACTAGCAAAGTGTTTCGAAATGTTTGATATTTCACATGTACCTAGAGAAGAGAATGTTGAAGCAGACGCCCTAGCATATTTAGCTTCATCCTTCAGGATACCGGAAGGTGTCAAGATCCCTATCATACATATCCTGAGCCCAGCAATAGAAGAGCAAGGTGTCAATGAAATATCAAAAGATGATGAAGATTTGGGAGTCAAGAATCCTGAGGATACTGAAAATTCTTGGATTACCCCGATCAGGAAATATATTCAAGATGGAGTTATCCCCAAGGATGAAAACCCAAGAGCTTTTCGTACAAAGGTAATCCCATATACTATAATGAATGATATATTATACAAAAAAATCTCTTGTAGGACCATATCTTAGGTGCTTGGAGACGGCAGAAGCTCAAAAAGTTCTTCAGGATATCCATGAAGGAGATTGTGGGAATCACACTGGGGGCAGAGCACTATTCTCCAAAATCCCGATGACGGGATACTTCTGGCCGACGATGAAGAGAGATGCTATGAATTATTCTCAGAAATGTGATGCATGCCAGAGACATAGAAACATTTTGCACCAGCCAGTAGAGCCATTGTATCCTATTATATCCCCTTGGCCTTTCATGAAGTGGGGAGTGGATATCGTGGGGAAACTACCAAGAGCTCCAGGCGGAAAAGTCTTTATGTTGGCTGTGACAGATTATTTCTCGAAGTGGATCGAAGCGGAAGCCTTTGTTCAAGTCAGAGAGAAAGAAGTTATCTCATTCATCAAGCGCAATATCCTGACAAGATTTAGGATCCCGGCAGAGATAGTGTGTGACAATGGCTCGCAATTCATCGGCAAAAGAACAACTAACTTCTGTGCCAGTTGGGGAATCAAGATGATCACGTCAACACCTGTCCATCCTCAGGCTAATGGGCAAGCCGAATCAAGCAACAAAATCATTATCAATAACCTGAAGAAAAAGTTGGGGTCTAAGAAAGGAAAGTGGGCCAAGGAACTACCTTTTGTTCTTTGGGCAGATAGAACCACCTCGAAGAATGCTACTGGTCAGACTCCTTTCTCATTAGTATTTGGAGCTGAGGCAGTTATCCTTACGGAGATGGTTATCCCGACCGCCAGAGTCAGTCATCAAAATCATGAAGATAATACCCGAAGTCTGCTTGAAGATCTAAATGCGGTAGAAGAACTCCGGGATTTGGCAAAGATCAGAATGGCATCTTATCAACAGAAGATAGCAAAGTCCTACAACAAGAATATAAGAGTTCGAAGATTTCAAGAAGGGGATTTGGTTCTTCGAAAAGCTTTTCAGAATACTACCAATCCTATAGAGGAAAGCTCGCACCAAAGTGGTAAGGTCCTTACTTGATTGACTCAGAAGCAGGAAAGGGGGCATACAAATTGTCTACTTTGGATGGTGACTTGCTACCAAGGGCTTGGAATGCTATACACATCAAAAAATATTTCATGTAAGGATTCTATCCCGAGGATAACTGTTATATTAAGCAGCTAAGGTATGTATTCAAATTTATATTTTTATTCATTTTCAATATTATTATTCTTCAATCAAGTTACTGACTTAAGCATCGGAGGGGTGTTAGCAAGGCTAACACCCACCCCTCACTTAGAGTTGACTGTTTTGTAGCCTGAAGATATGAGATATTCTCACATGGAATGAAGTTAATTTGGGCCTTGTCGCCAGTTTATTTAGGCATTGTCGCCAGTTTATTTGGGCCTTGTCGCCAGTTTATTTGGGCCTTGTCGCCTATTAAGGTATTATTCAATACCTTCTAAGGTTTAAGGGGTTTTCACCTCTTCTCAAGATCGCCTGTAGCGCACGTTTATTCAACCATAGTTTGAGAGACGGGGCAAGCACATGAAATATAGTGACTTGTTACCTCGTTATCCTCGGCTATTGGTTTGAATCTCAAGTTAATGGTAGACGTACCATTCCTAAGGTTTAAGGGGTTTTCACCTCTTCTAAGGGCCTTGTCGCCAGTTTATATAGGCCTTGTCGCCAGTTTATTTGGGCCTTGTCGCCAGTTTATTTGGGCCTTGTCGTCAGTTTATTTGGGCCTTGTCGCCAGAATTTCTGAAGCTATTTTCAGGATAATGCTAATATTACAGATCTATCAATTTATTCCTGGAATTGGAGGTGCATTATGAAGAATATTCTTATTACAAGGTTAAAATGATCTATATCTTATCAGAGTTAGTTGCTATATGATTCTGGTATGACTTCCTATTTATGAATATTCTTTATTTCATATTTATCTTATGCATTTTATGACTTGGTGTTGGTTTATTGAATTAAACTCAATTTGTTATTAAAAAAAACTTCATCTATATTTCTAAGTTCTAAGGAAATCGATTTTATTCAAAGTATCCAATAACATAAACAAGGATAAAACACCAACATGAGTCATAAAAAGTCGTTATATTAATATTATAATGCAGGAAAAGATGATTCAGGTTTCGCTCAAAACAGAGCCCATCCATCCGAACCATCATATTGTTCAAAGACAAAAAATTAAAGATAGTTTGGGCTTCATCCTGAACCAGGATCCCTCCACCCAAACCATTATCCTAGGAATATTATCCTTACACAACCAAAATGAAAATTGTTCAAAACAACCACTAGAAACACATTAAAACAACCTGGAAACCAGGTTCAAACCTTGTCACCTTCACCTTGATCACCCTCTTTCTTCTCCGACTCTGTCACCTCACTAGCCTTGGCTTCCTTCATCTCCTCACTAGCATCTGTTTCCTTGATCACCTCAGAAGTACCTGCCACATCAACCTCTTCAACCTTCTCAAACCTCAACATCTTCGGCTTCTTCCTCTAAGCAGCAGAATTCCAGGAATCCATCACATAGCCCTTCGCTTGCACCTCCTCTGACATCCTGAGCATTGACTCCAGGATACTAGTAGCTGCAGATTTCTTGGCTTCTTCGATAAACTCAGTCTTCTCCAACTCAAATGCAGTTTTGAGGTCCACAATCTCTTTGTCCTTCTTTTTGAGAAGATTGTTCTTTATGTCAGCTGCATGTAGAAGATCAGCAACCTTGACCTCAGACTCTTTCAAAGCCGATTCAGCATCTTGGGATCTCCGATGGTAACCTTCAGTTTTCTGTTATTCCCAAATTAACATAAGTTTTTCTGCAGATTACTATTTTCAGGATAAACAAAGATACTTACTGTTCCAAGAAAGTTGGCGAGAGCTTGCAACTTCTCTACAGCATCAGTAGTGCTCATGTCAGCAAATGGTTCAGTTTCAGCTGAAGTGGTGGCCTTTCTTTTCTTCTGGGCAGCGCTCTTTTGACGAGTCGTTGGGACCCTTACTATTGGGGAGAGAGTCTTGGAGTGTTCCTGTTTCACTACGGTCCTATCCTCGATGAGATCGTCCAGGTTAATTAGGCTGAAGGAAGATTTTGGCTTTGGCATCTCTACACAATGATTTATCAAGTTATTCCCAAGAAAGTGAAATCCTGAGAAAATCATAAAATACCCAAAATACTTACCAGAAGACATACTTTCAGCAGATTTCACAGCAGTCACACTTGTTTCCCCTATTTCTTCTTCTAACCAGAATTCCCTATCCTCTGCCGGAATTTTAAACAACGCCTTGAGCCTTCGATTGTATCTTTCCTGTACCTCATTATATCCTCAAACACAACTGCAAAAAAGAAACCATTTTAGTACAAACCCTTTGCAAAAGTAAATCCTATCCTAAGGATGTCCTACCCTTATGAACCCATTTAACAGGTAAATTCACTCCGTCGGGAATATAATCACGGCGAACGAAGAAGAATTTTTTCTTCCAATCGGGATCGCAACCGGACACTTTGGGGACCATATAAAGGCGGCTGGATTTAGATTGAAGGCAATAGCGTTGAGATCCGTGTGTACGGAGATTATAGGTTGCGGCTATCTCAGGGATTCCAATTGACAGTTCGTGTGTTTTGTTCAGACGATCTACTGTAAACAAAACCCTCCACACCATCAGCATGACTTGGGAGTAAGAGAGCTTGGTAATGTTAAAGAACTCCTTAATGAGCGGAGGAAACGGATAAGAAAGACCGATCGAAAATGGGTAATGGAAGAAACAAACCCAGGTTTTGGAAGAAAAGTCGGCTTTGGCTTTGGGGTCGAAGGGTCTGATAACAGCTTCGTTAGGTAATAAGCCGGAATCTTTAAGAATCCGAATATCGAGGTCATTGAAAAGACACTGATCCTCATCGGTGGCGGGGATATGTCCTTGATTGATAAAATCCCCAGAGGTCTAAAAAGAATAAGGATTGAGCAATCGGGGGGTTCTTTTTCTCATTATCGTTCGAATAAAAGCTTCAGAAATTAAAAAAAATGAAGAAGAAGGAAACTAACCTGGAATATCAAGCGAAGGAGAGAGTAATGTGATTAAAAAATGTGGAAACGGGTTAATTATAACCTGAAAGGACGGTTATAGGGTTTCCTCAATTCGCGTGCCACCCTTTCAAATCGCAGAGATATTATTGATTTTAAAATTCAAAATTTTTACAGCTGTCACGTGCTAACTGTAAAAATTGGAGGCAATTGTTGGGAGCATATTTTTATCCTCGGAATTGGGCTTGATCTAAGGATTTCGACCTATGCTGCTGATACGGATATTTTGAGGAAGGTACTTTGACTAATTCAATTGTCCTTTATTATTTCTTGTTTGTTTGCAGATAAGATCACGTGTTTATTATGCTAATATGAACGTGGGCTCGCAACGGAATAATATTTGAACTCCGTCAACATGAACGCGGGCAGCAACGGATAATGGAAGAATTAGTCTAGGGTTTCCGTTATTTCGGAATTTCTGTTGTACTCTTTTATTATTTGAACGAGCTGATAACATCATTAGAACACACACCTCACAACTTTAGCTACTAGCAATCATTGTAAACACTTAGTATTCGATCATTTATCAGCTCCACCACTTGTAACCACCTTTTTATCATTAATAAAATTGACGGTGATAGTTTTCACCGTCCGGGGGTTTTTTGTGCCGGAGAATTATCACAATCAAGGGCTTTTCCCCTCGTAATCAAATCGTTGTGTTCACTCATTTTTCGTTCAAGCACTATACCTCATGTACTAATTTGATCAAAAGTTACCTTGTTAATTTTTGACCGAAACAACTACATATGTATCTTATCCGATTATTGATTTTGTGCACCAACAAAATACCTTGATCTAAAAGTAAATTGTATACACAATTTAAAAATTTATTCAATTCGAATTAAAACACGAACCTTCACTCAAAAATAATTATTTGACGATGTTAGTATGTCAATGTGATGTGATGCACATGTCACACCCCAACCTACGGCGGAAATGTCGGGACGTGAACTGATTGTAACAGCTCACAAGGTTACTATCATGCAGCAACATTATAAGTTTCAATATCTATTTAATAATTTCAAGTAAAACAATTACAGTTAAGTACATCAAGTATAACGAAATTACAACAATGACTAATTAAGTTTATATCCCAAAAAGCATCTCTACGTGATCTTCATCTTGCTAAACAACCAAGCTGATAACCTGCAAATGCGTATAAAATATATTTTTGTCAATTACACATGTTGAGTGAGTAAAACAGCAGTTTAAGACACAACAGTAATAGTATATATAATATATAAAGAAAGATGCAAACTGTTCCTGTGAGATAAACAGTTAAACCATAGCACATACACAAACAATCAAACATAAAGAAAAGGGCTAAACCGTTGCCATACGAATAGGCATTGGTTACCAAAAATGAGGTGTCGGTGAAACCATTGTCAATGCGTCGGACGTAGGCCACTACGACGGTCGTATGATCATACTAGACTGAGAATATGTTGGACCTCTCCGAATGTAGTTCAAATAAAGCAAGTAAGCAAAAATCAATTTAGGCATAAACTGATATACACACAAGGATTAAACAGTTTCGATTTTGAATACTAGATAATAGATAAATATGATACGATACGCATATGTCCCCCAAAATGTTAAAAATAAGTAAAAATGGGAGTGATTACTCACCTGATCGGATGAACGAAATATAAGTGAAGATGATGTGAGAAAGATAAATCCTTTGGGATATATCGTCAAAGATTCCTATTTAAGTAATATTAATATGAATAAATTAATAATGAGACAACACGAATAATGAGTTTAGGATTTCGATGTGATTAAGTTAGAAATGGGATTAGAATGATTATTGATTGATCGATTGATTCCAATTATTATTTCAAATATTAATATTTTTGATTATCATTTATAAGAAACATCACTTTTTATTATTTACATATTAACCTTTAAACTAAAAGTAATATTTAATAAATACTTAAACAATTTTAAAGAATTTAAGATGTAAGATATGCTTTAAATAATAATATCTAAATAAATAACTAAATATATAAATTAATTAAAATAATATGATTAATATAACTGGAGATATACTTATACTTATTCGAATAAATAAAATACGGACAAATAGTTAATTATTTGTAATTAAATAAATATAACATGTATAAAAATAGATAAATAAATAAATAATCATAATAACAATGGATATTTGTTTGGATATAATATGTAGTAATATGTAAATAAAATTTGTTTGAATCTTTTAATAAAAATCTATTTAATAAGTTTATTAAATACAATATATATATGATATATAATATAAACATGAGCAAGTTTATAAAGACTTTCAATGACGAGAAACGTGAATTAAAGTGTCGAGTTTTAAATTAAAAGAATAAGATACACTATTAATAAAATATCCTTATAATACTTATATATATAAATAAGTATATATATATACACACATAACGAAAGCTTTTAATGAAATTTTGGCAAAAGACGTAACTTAATGATGTCGGTTTTCATAGGATATTGTTTATTTATAGCTAATTATTAAACCATCCTTTATTAAAATTAATTGTATTAATTAACAAAAAAACTAATAAAAATTAACCTAAAACACCGAGCGGCCGGGCTCGAACCCGCGACCACCATGTCCCAACTCACATACACAACCATCTGTTCTAACATGACAATTGAGTTTTAAACGCAAACAAGAAATTATATACATAAACTACCAGACGCCCCTAATTGACATAAACCCTAGATCTTACAATTCGCTAATCTGTTCATTGTTTGTTAGATTTAAGTTGGGGTTATTGGTTTACAAATTATAACGAGCATATAACTATGTTTAATTACCTGCTTAGATGATGGATTGATGGTGTACCAAGACCCGCTACTGACGGCGCCAAGAACGAACCAGTATGATCTTTATAGGCTGATATAATACGATTAATGTTAGGGTTATAGTTCGCGAAGGCCAGACGAAGGTGCACACTGTATTAATTAGGTTATAACAATTGTTATATAAGGGTTTAGGAATTAGGTTGAATTCGGCCCATGAAAAACGTGTTCGTTTCGCGATTTGATCCAATTAACCTAATATAAGTGTTGGTTAGGCCGAACAAGATAATATTAACACAATTATAAATTCAAATTTCAAGTAAACTACGAAAATTAAGGTGCAAGTTAACTAAAACGGGTCTTGGATACCCGAATTGGTTCACGGGTAAGGATATGGGTAAAAGGGTTGGGGATATAATAACAATAATTGCATTTTAGTTCTTATGGTTTAGAGATGGGAACATAAAGAGATAAAAGTTTAGCTTAGGTTAAGTTTTGCCATAATTCGAAAGTTATATATATATATATATATACATAATTAAATAAACAATACTATTATAGTAATTAGTTTACCCGATAAGCGCGATATTTTATTTGATAAAATCATCCGATCATGAAAGCGGGTCGGGTATAATATATGGAAAAACCAAGTTGTTATCACATGGTTTTTACAAACCAATAATACATATAAGGTGGAGTGAGAATAGATAATTACGCTTGATTTCACCCCCTCGGTGTTTTAAATTAAAGCATAATTATCTATTCATTAAGTTTCTCTACTTTTAAGTAATTTAATTTTAAGCAATATTGCAAAAGTCGCTAGGCGGTTCCTAGGCGGCCGACTCCCTTGGAGGGAGTACTCAGGGAGTACTCGGACATTATAAATATAAAGAAAACAATTTTTTGGGTAATATATATATTTCAAATATTATAAGCTTACTAATATTTATAACAAAATAAGTGAATATCAATATAAATAAGAGATACATTTTTAAACACTAAATTATTCTAAACAAATGTTAATCATTAATTAAAAAAATGATATTCGTTCTTTATATTATAGAAATATGAATTATATTGTATTTTTTAATTGAAAATAGACCCAAGTTAACCGACTAGATGTGATTCTGATTAATGTTGACCATATTTGAACATTTTTTATTAACTAGGCGGAGTTAAAGAAACTCCCCTCGGCACCATACCTTGTAGCGAGTACTCGGCCTTGTAGACATACTTTTACAACATTGATTTTAAGAGTTGAGTTATAGTAAAAAGATTAGTTTTTGTAGGAAGGATAAGAAATAATCTTGTCCATTCATTTTAGACTTGAATGGTTGAGATTGGATTATAGAGAAAATCAAGTGTAAAACAAGGGTAAGGGTATAATAGGGATAACACATTTGTTTTCTCTCTCCACATGCAAGACACATGTCAAATACCCCATCATTTTAAAACGTCCATAATTTTTTTATACGACATTTTGTTTAAAAAACAATTTCACCATAATAACGAGTGTTTTTATCCTTTATATGAGTACCGTATTGCTATATAAAAATAAAAAAAAATTCATGGGTTTTTTACAAATTGTGTTATACAATTGTGTTTTATTTTTTCATAGTGTTTTTTGCATTGTGTTTTTCACATTGTGTTTTTGTTATTGTGTTTTATTTTCATATTGTTTTTTCCATTGTGTTTTTTCATAGTGTTTTCCATTGTGTTTTATTTTCCGGCGAAATTTCCGAAGACTTTTCCAGCAAGGTGATGGCAGTGGGTGGTGGTTTTAGGAGATGAGTGAAAATTTAAGCGGGTTTTTAAGATTAATTAAGTGGATTTTGAAATTAAATTAAGTGGGTTTTCAATATTAAGGTAGTAGACTAAAATACACTCCTTCTTAGCCTTCTTAGGAAATACAAAATTCTTATTTGATCTTTTCTCTTAATTTTAATATAGGTATTCTTATATAAAAATAAACTCAATCTATAAAAAGTACTTGTATCCCTGGAGACGATCACTGCTATTCATTTTCTGATAATTTGGCGTTTTGCTTGTGACAATCAAAATGTTGAAGCGATATACAATGTTCAGATTATTAATTTATATAGAATGTAGATGCCAAGGGTATCAAAATGATTATCACATGTCGAACACATAATGATACATTGATAAAATTATTAGATAATACATTGATGATTGGGTAGGTCACTGGCCGTCAATATTTTAAATTTAAATAATCGTTTTGTTTGCTAATAATGTATATGACAAATAATAACAAAAATAAGATGTGATGTAGTGAAATATACACGTGACTAAAAAGATAAGTAAAGAGTACCAAAAGATCCCACAGGCCAATTGAACTTATAGCCTAAGGTTGGGTTGGGCTTGGCTTAAATAACAAACTAGGTTTCATTTTGGACTCAATTTTTGCTGGACTTATGTGAACCCATAACCATATTAGTATATTACTCAAGTGGATTTACTTTACCTTACAGTCAAAATACCTAACGAGTTTCTCTAATAATCCAAATTAATATATACCGGATGATAATAATATCCATGGTAACATTGTCACCAAAAATACTTCTTACTTTCGCTATGGGCAATCCACGTTCATGGTACAGTAACTGTGTTTGTTCATAACAGCTAGAATTAAAACAAATCAATTGTTCATTATGAACAATTGAACAAATCAATTGTTCATTATGAACAATTGATTTGTTTTAATTCTAGCTGTTCTAAACTGATTTGAAACACGAAATATATACATAGCATCACGTATAATCTTTTCATTAATTAGTTTTTGTTTAATAAATTATTCATTTTTGTTTTCTTTAAAAAAGGTGAAAGAATTTTTTTAAATAAATCTTTTGAAGTGAGCCTTCGGGATCTCTCTTGAACGTCGTCGGTCAGTCCTTTTCTTATGTTGCTGTTGAGAGAGTTTGGACATTTAGTATATCCAACAAAGAGATATAAGTCTATACTTTGAACTAGAGATGTTCAACGAAACCGGTTCCTGGAACCGAACCGGTGGACCCGAACCGGTTCCTACCTGTTTTTTGTAGGAACCGGACCCTATCTGATTCAACCCGATGATCCGTGACCGGTTCTTGCATTTCTGAGTGGGGGCGGGTAGGAACCGGAACCGAACCGGAACCGGTTCTGGAACCGAACCATCCGGAACCGGTTCCTAACCGGTTCTAGCCGTTGGATCGAATATAGCCGTTGGAAATCGTTTTTTTGGCCGTTTTTTGACCGTTGGGGTCAAAAATAGCCGTTTTTTGGCTCCCCCAAGCACCCCACTACTAGTATAAATAGGTATTTGGTGTCATGGGTTCATCACAACACTCAAAACGCAAACCCGAACGCAAAAAAATACAAAAAAACGCTATTACAACGTTTTGAGTTCTCTAATCTCTTGTTTTCTCTTCTTCTATATTCATATTTGTTGTTATGGCTGCCTCACAATCATCGGTTGGTCAAGGTTCCAACGCCGAACCAAGTTTCGTTCGTATTGTACCTCATAATCGTAATCAAGAGATTTGGTGCAATTGGGATTTGGTTGAATTGGGTGATGACCATTCATTGAAGGCTCGGTGCAAGTTTTGTGGGATTTATTTAAACCCACTTTCGAATTCAAATTTGAAGAAACACATCGAAAAACCGTATTGCAAGGCGTTGAAAAAGAACATCGATTCGCAACAAACGCAAATGGATAGTGAAGGCGGAATATTTACATACCAAATTGATCGAGTTCAAGATCGTATGGCGAAGTTTGTGATTCAAGAAGCTAATTGTTTTTTTTATTTTTCATGTTATACAAATACGAATCGTAGTTTAGAATCCAAATCGCAAACGAAAAACGAAAAAAAAAAAAATTTTTTTACACTGTAACCGGTTGGAACCGGTTATGGTACAGGAACCGGGTTAGGAACCGGTAAGAACCGGTTAGATAGGTTAGGGGTCCGAGGGTGGGAGAACCGGTTCGGTTCCCTAACCGGTTCGAGCCTGGAACCGGTTTAAAAGGGGGTTTTGAATATAGGAACCGATTAGGAACCGGTTCCGGTTCCTAGTCCCAAACCGTTTTGAACATGCCTACAAACTTTGAACCATAAGTGATGAAGTGGTTGATTTTGCATACCGTATTAAAAATTACAGTTAAAATCTGTCACATCACGTTGAATCAATTTACATAGTCATTCCACATGAATATAATCCTTGTATTAGTTAACATTTCACTTAAAAAAAGCATGATTTAGCACCATCAATGTTTAAAAATATACTTGTTTGATGTATGGTTTGCAATAATAAAAATGACATTTTTATAACATAACTTTGAAAAGAAAATGGTCATATTAATATTATTATTTCAAAAACGTTCTTTATAATAATCTCCTAGCGACACGCTCTTTATAATAATCTCCTAGCGACATGCTCTTTAGGCCGCAACACCAACACCAACCCACCCCGTAATTATATATGTCGTATTTCAACATTTTTCAATTTCAGTCAACTCATTATTCTCATCTATCCAACAAGTAAGTATATCAATTAATATCACCAAACCCTTCTTTTTGCATGCTTCAATCACACACACACTAACCATTTCTGCATGTTCTCTGTTACCATTACTTGTTTACGATCTTTCCACAAAGCTTTTGAGTGATTTAACGAAATGGGTGTCGGTTATCTTGGCTAATTTTAACTTAAAATATTTGCTTTTTGTATTTTCAAGATTTAAACACTGATGGGTCCGATAAGAGGAAGCAAAAAGAAGAGGAAAATCGACACTGAAAATGGGTTCGATTCTGAAGAGGCTTCTAATGATTGGTGGAGTGACTTCTGCAAGCGGATTCCTGGTAATTTTATTTTTTTTTTTACTTTTTTAATCGCTAATTGTGGTTCGGAATATGATAATATAAGTTGGGTTTTTGCTGGTTTTGTTGTTAATTGTAAATGCGTCTTGACTGCTGCAAGAATCGATCTTAATTTGCTGATTTGTTGGTTCTTGTTCTTGACCTAAAACTTTGATTGATAGATAGATGAAGCTGCTGCGTTTGACTTTTGTTGGGTAGCTTTATTTATTTTGGTTTGGGTTTTGGTTTTGGTTTAACTTAGGGTAATGTTTAATTTGTTTTGAAAGAGATTGGATAAGTCTAAGTCTTGTAGAAGTTTTTCACACTGTGAACATATATGACTGTTCGGTTTTCGATTAAGACGGAACATATGTCTTCGGAAAGTCAAACTCTTGAACTTTAGTATGCATATTTCAGACCTTAACAGTTAACAACTAAAATGTCTAGTTTGCGGTGTTTGTTAAACGGTTCCTGTAGTTTTCACTTATTTAGCTCTCAGCATTGAACAATTTATGCAAATTTCTAGTTAAAAGACAATCTTTTAGGTACTAATCAAGCAAAATGTTTATCTTGATCGGTCAACGTGTGTTAGCCATTAGCCAAGAAGTTTGCAATGGTGAATTAAGTTGTGAATTTAACATTTTTGTGACTATACTTAACAATAACAATGGATAAGTGTTGCTCTTTTGGTCCCAAAATGTTAACCTTTTGAGGCTGTAATATACTGCTTTAGACATTACAGATTAGGCCGTTCAAGTTAATTCTTCTAAAGTCTAGAGGTATTTTATGATTAAGGAAAAGTATCATGAAGACGCGCGTAGATGAGCTAAATGACTAACATAAATCTTAAGTTAGAACCTGAAGTGGTTAACAGTCCAAGAGGTAACTATCGTCACCTCGTATCACATTTTGAATCTTGAAAGCTATAGAACACTTGGACTTTCTTCATATAGGGAAAGCTGGATTAGGACTATAAGAAATAGTGTTATCGACATGCTCGTATATTAGCGAAACGCCTAACTTAATGAAAGATTTTGGATATTGTAAAGGAGCTAACAAACGGGACCAAATGCATCAAAAGCTTGGACTATAGTAAACTTCAACATTCAACTACCACTTTTTATGCTGACCACTTCAACTAACTAAGAATCCCCCTTTTCTTTAACATCTGCAACAGTTTTCATAGTCCTACTTACTTTATAGGTGACAAAAGAAGTGGAGCAGATGGGTTCGATTAACTGGTCGAAAGGGTAATTTCTTAATAGGGATCCAAACAAGCTGGGTCGGGTTGGACCGACCCGTTAAAACTTCTTACTATATTTTTCTTACATATTATAAATGTTCAATCCATTCAATAATATTCTACAATCTATTATGCTAGCTTAAGAATTTTGCGCTTTGTTAATAAAGAAATTCAGGAGGTATTAAGCATTTGAAAACACTTTGAGCATGTCGATTCATTTGATTCTTTTTTAGCCAAGTTTTAAAAGTCCACATGTTTGACTACTTGGAGCTAGCTAGGGGTGTAAACGAGCCGAACCAAGCCTGGGCCCTCGCCCGACAAAGCCCGTTTAACTACAGAGAGCATGAGCTCGGCTCGTTTCAAGCTTTACGTCTAAAGCTCGCGCTTTGTTCATGAGTAATGACTAATGACTAATGAGTGACATTACATTTTTTATCTTATTTATTTAGTTATATACACATATATGGTTTTAATTTTAGATACCAACATAATATGTATATTATTTAGTCCCCCAAGACTAATCGAACTTGGTATATTAACCTTATATACATATATGATTTTTTTACATTATTTAGTTATTCTAATCATTATCGTATATTATAATATCCGTTGTGTAAATTATATGTTATGTTATATTTATATGAAGAATACACTCTATTGGGCCTGCAAACCTAATCAAGCTCGGTATATGTAACTGGGGCTCGAGCTCATTTATTAAACAAGCTTCATTTAGGATCAAGTGAGCTTGAGCTTGTTTAAGCTCAGCTCGATTTGAGCTTTTAGCAAGCCGGATAGCCAATCTCGAGCAGTTACTCGGCTCGTTACACCCCTAATTGGAGCTAAAATGCAACTCAAAACAACCATTTTTGATTAATGGTGAAAATTGCCACTTCTACTAGAAGTTATTGCATTTGTTTGGCCTGAAAGAATATGTACTTCTCATGGAACATATGGAAATTAAAAATTTGTGAAAATAATGAAAAGCTAGAAACTTTCCAAATCCTGTCAAGAAACTATCTCAACCCGTTTCCAACTCTTTGCAGGTTCACTATCTCCATCAAAAGGTCTAGACCAATTTGAGTCGGTTTTCAAGGTTTCAAGAAAAACGTTTAACTACATATGCTCACTCGTAAGCGAGCCCATGATGGCCAAAACATCAAACTTTGTCTTCTTAAGCGGCCAACCAATATCTCATAATGATCAAGTAGCTTTGGCTTTGAGGAGATTGAGTTCTGGTGACTCGTTAATAGGCGTAGCTAATTTCTTTGGTACAAACCACTCCACCGTCTCACAGGTGACTTGGCGGTTCGTGGAGGCAATTGAAGAACGTGGGCTCCACCACCTCCAATGGCCCTCAACAGAAGATGAAATCTCACTGATAAAATCCAAATTTGAGAATATTAGAGGCCTTCCAAATTGTTGTGGTGCAATTGATACTACTCATATCATGATGTTATTGTCAGCATCGGAGCGACATATTGATGTTTGGCTCGACCGTAAGGACAACCACAGTATGATCTTGCAGGTATGTTATTATTTCCAGGTCACAATTTCAAGATGTTTACTTATATTGTGTAAAATGACAGTTTTAACGTATTTTAAACAAATCGACCGTTTATGTAGTTAAGTCTACTATTTGGTCAATGTCATACCGTTGGGTGCTAAATTCTATAAGTTGCAAATTTGGGGTGTTAAAGGCTAACTTCTGTTATGTAGTTAAGTTTATTTGATCAAAGTCACACCACACCTTTGGGTATTAAGTGCTAAAAGATGCAAGCTTGGAGCCTAAGGCTAAGTTCTGTTATAAACTTTTGTACATTTTTGTAAATTGGCAGTTTTACCCTTTTCTTTTAACAAACAGACCATTTATGTAATTAAGTATATTTTAATTAGATGGGGCTGTTTGTGTAAAGAGGGTGTTTGGGAGTAAAACCCTTTTTTTTAAAAAGACATTATTTATCTTAAGTTTGTGTAATTGACATAAACAGTCCCTGGCTATTATCTACGTATCGTTTTTTAAGTTAAAGGGTATTTTGGTCATTATATCCAAATATAACAAAAATGTTAACGGAAATTCGTTTTAGACCCTAATCTTGTTACAAAATCGAAATCACAAACCTCAAAATCACAACTATTAAAACTTAGTACTCAAACATATATCTTTGACCAAACCACAAGGAACATTAATGTAATTAACTCTAAAAAGACAAGTAGTTTACTTCAGTGAACACTAAAGTTTTCTGCTTCATGGTAATTTACAGGCGATTGTTGACCCCGACATGAGATTCCGTGACATAGTTACAGGATACCCCGGGAAAATGTACGATGCATCGGTGTTTCAAAAATCAAGTTTTTACGATTTATCAGAAAAAGGAGAGAGGTTAAACGGGAAGAAACTAAAGCTTCCGGAAGGAACCGAAATTCAAGAATACATAGTTGGAGACTCGGGCTTCCCATTACTACCATGGCTCGTGACTCCTTATCAAGGTCGAGATCTACCCGAGACAAAATCCGAGTTCAACAAACGCCACTTTGCAACAAAGTTGGTGGCCGAACGGGCTTTGGCCCGTTTGAAAGATGTGTGGAGGATGATTGATGGAGTGATGTGGCGGCCCGACAAGAACAGGTTGCCTAGAGTTATTCTCGCATGTTGTATTCTTCATAACATCATGATTGACATGGAAAATGGCGCGTTAGATGAGCTGACTTTGACTAGTCAACATGACTCGGGGTATGGCCCCGAGTTTTGTGAAGTGGCGGATAAGAATGCGTCGCTGTCGAGAGATAAACTGGCGCTTTACTTGTCTGGAAGACTGGCTATTTGATCTCTTTCATAAATCATTTTGGTCTAAGAAGTTGTATATTACTTAGTAAAATGCTAAAATCTGACATTAGATTTTTGATTGACATATATCCGTAAAGGTTCAAGATACATCAGTTAGGTATTCATTCATTTTGGGTGATTGTTGGGTGGGTTCATTTTGTCATATCACTAAAGGGTTCAGATTTGTGTTCTTGTCTGGTATCAAAACTCAAAAGTCAAAGCTTTAACATAATTAAAATTCTTGTTTACAAATTATTTTGTGTGGGCATTATACTAGTATGTTATAAAACATATGTATAAGAGAATAATTAATTGTGATTGATTAGTAACATGGATGGTGCTGGTTGAGGCTTGAGATCTTAATTATGTTTGAAACCTGATTTAACGAGGTTTTCCATAATGGTGGGTTTCATTCTTGATGGTGTTTTTGGGTGAGTTATGTCTGGAACGCCAAAATCAGTATAAATGGTTGACATCCCGTCTCAACAAGACTCGTCCAGGTATTAGTGGTGATTCTAAACGTTAAACAAAAAAATAATTGTGATTGATGCAACGTCAACATAAGATTTAACTATGAAATTTAAATGTGCACTCAATTTGGTTTCTTCAATCACTTACTGATCAATTAAACAATCAAATTAAAAAACTTCAAACGTGTTTCAAAGATATTACTTATGTTTAATAGTTAAAAAAAGGTTTTAGAAAAAAGAGTATTTTAACACTTTGTATACTTTTAAGAGTTTTAAAGAAAGGTTTTAGAAAGAAAAAAGAAGAGCGTATTTTAACACTATATTTTAAGTTACTATCGTTTTTTTAATACCTTTCTAAGTTATATTTTTTGTTTTTAATAAAGTTGATTTTTCTTTAGAAAGAAATTTCTATTTTTCATTTTTTTTGTCTTTTGTTATTGTCTTTTTGTATGAAATACTGAAATATAATATGTTTTTCAAAATTTTTATTTGTTCATTTCCCGATGAATTTTTATTTAAAAAAGAAATGTTTCATATTTTTATTTTAAAATTTTCTTTTGTTATCTGCTTTGCAATACTCGAACTCACACCACTTGTATGATGATAAACGTCTGATGTCACTTGACCAAGAGACCACCAATTTTCGCTATCAGTTTGTTTTATTGTTATTTTAATTTTTTCTAATTGTTTGTAACACACATAAAAAGTGAAGAACACACATAGTGAGATTAGACATATTGATGATTAGGGCTTGAATTCTAATATGTGGGTTTATGGTTTTCTTAATCCCAATTAGGCCTTAACTCTGATTTAGAGGCAGTTACAAGAATTACATTTTTATAAAATATAAACAAAATCTACTTCAACCTAAATTTTAGTTTCATATTTATATTTTTAATGTAAATCGTTTCACGGTGGAATATACCATCTAAATCATATGTCACACCGAGTCACTTTAGGTTCTAATATGTTTGATGTTACGCCTACTAGTTCACTATTATGCTCCTTATTGACTTATTATGTGTTAATGATTTGTTAAACTAAGTTTTTTATGTGTTAATGACCTGTGTTTGATGACACGTTTACGAATTCACCATTATGTGACTTATTATTTGTTGATAGAGTTTTGATTCGTTGTATTAAGTCAATGTAGGTGTTAATGACGTATGCTTGATGATACATTAATAGCACATGTGAATTTATTAACTAACATCACGTATAATAAAAATTTTCATATCTTACAAAAAAAATATTAGTTACAAATGTAACAATTTCTAACTAACACACCTGAAGCAGATGACGTGGAAAACTTTTCAAACACTTATAGTATTAAATTTTGAGACCGCTTACGACAATAATGTACGTGTATGTAGGCATGTAAACGAATATAATGAATACTTATAAAAGCATGTGATGACCGTCGTTCGAGTCATGCAAAAACCTAAATAACATAAGCAGATAGGGTAAATAAGGTATAGTATCCACCAGGAGTATGTGGTCAATGTAATTCGTGTAAATAATTTTAATATTATGAAGTAACAGATTTTAGTGCTGATCACACAAGAAATAAGTTGAATTTAGAATTAAGCAGACAAACGAGTAAACAAGTTTCAATCAATTAACAAAAACAAATCACACCCGGGAATTCAAGTAAGCAACCTACCATGATCTCATGCAACCTAACAGATTAATTATTAATGGTTAACTACAGACTGATCAATCAGACAAAACCTTAGACATCAACAATCGTTTTACACATGGCACTAGTTATCAAACAGTCCCTGCCAGTGTGACTCAGTTAAGGGCAATTATATGTTTTATCGTATTCAATCCAATCAAACAATCATACGATCAATTATTATAGCAACTGGTAACAAATAGTTCAGACCAACGTAAACCTAAACCGATTGAACACACAGAAATACCAAACATCAATGATCATATATCAACCATAAACAATTATACAAAAGTGTTCTTAGTCACATAAGAAAACTGAAAGGATTACAACCTATACACTCCTGGGTGAGATTCTAGGAGATTAGCCAAGCCTTGACATCGTGGAATCGTCAATAATGATGATATGAAGCATGTAGGTGATCTTGATACAAGCTGGAATGATGGAATGCCCCTTGGAAGCTCTGGAAATCGCCTTCGTTCGTAAAAACGGAGATAGGGTCGTTTATGATGAAAAATTGATTAAAACCCTAACAGCCCGTCTGCACACCTCATCGCGATACGCGATGGGGTCTACATTGGTCCATCGCGTATCACGATGGACCTCTTGGTCAACATTCATTAAAACACCCATCGCGATACGCGATGGGTCTCTAAGCATGCCCATCGCGATACGCGATGGGACATGTCACCAGCAAATGTCTTTTAGCTTCTCGTTATGCGTGCTGGACATCCCGGGTCTTCATACATGCATCAACAGGTCCAAATTAAGTACTTTAACGCCTGTGACCTGAAATACAATAGTACACGTATGAAGTATCGAAGTTCCGAAAATAACGATTAAAACTATTAAATAAACGAACTAAACAATATACAAATTAACTAACCATCAGCATGTTCGTCTATATATGTTCGTTTAAAGTCCGAACAAACAGTTCACAAACGTATATAAACATAACTGAACAAAATAAATAAGCATAACTGAACAAAGATAGACGAATATACGTCGACCAACGTAAAAAATACAAACAAAGATAAACAAACATAGATGAACAAACGAAACAAGTGTTCATTCGTTAAATTAACGGAGCAAGCCCTTTGTTCACATTCGTTCATTTACGAACTAGACGAACATAAACAAACTTCCCGATAAACAGTTCACGTACAGTTCACTAAAATTCAAATATTTTCATCACCTTAGTACACTTGTGGAAGTTCCTATATGAATATAGACGAACCATCCAAAACCACATGCGACATATTTAAAGAACATAAATTCCAACATAATGTAATATTGTTTTTATGTAATATTTTTTTTTCTTCTAACAAACATTAGGTGATATTGACAAATTATCATCCAATAGAGACATGACTTTACATTTCTTACTAAACTCAAAATGATTATAATAAAATGGCATGTAAACGGACAGCAAGCTACGTTGTAACCCTCTTTTGAATAGCAAAACCAATCCTACTAAAAACGAAGCTTTGAGACTTAGGAGTCGAAAAAGTACCTTGCACAACACGCTAAACCTTTCTCAAAAAATTCACAACATCCGAATTTTACGATTTCTACACATCTTTGGTAGGCCTTATCCAAAAATCTTATCTTAAACATTTATTTCGAAGGATCTTTTCTCACAAATTTCGTCTTAACAAGATCCAAAAAGTCTTGGGATTTTAGGCCTTAAGTTTGAAACTTGACTCAACTAGGGTATTTTGTAGTTGTGGGTATTATTTTTTTATGGTGTTCTTGGATGAATTATGCTTGAAGTGTCAAAATCCGCTGTTAACATCCTTTCTCAAAAAGACTCACTTGGATATTGACGGTGATTCTAAATGTTGTTAAAGAATAAATTAATTGTGATTGAAGCAACGTCAACATAAGATTAACTAGGAAATTTAAATGTGTTACTCATCTATTAAATAATCAATTTATAAAACTTTTAAACGTGTTTCTAAGAGCATTCACATCAGCATCTTCATCTCTATTTTTATAATTAAACTAAAAAACACTACATTTTCTCTCTCATTTCAATTAAATAATACTTCTTTATACTTTTATTATTATCTTTTCTCTCTCCTTCACTTATAACCACTTTTAAAAAACATTAAAAATTATAAATGATGAATAGTGTTTCTCCAAATTTACTCACCATCAAAAGTTTCTATATATCTTCCACTAACAACCATTCATAACTGAGATAAAATATAGAGAACATACTCATATATTTTTGAAGGACCTGCTGGGAATGCTCTAAGATATTATTTTTGTTTAACAGTTTTTTAAAAAAAAATGTTTTTAGATAACAAGAGTATTTTAACATTTTCTTAAGTTATTATCGTTTTTTCCTTCTTTTTTATACATTTTCTAAGTTATATTTTTGTTTTAATAAAGTTGATTTTTCTTTAAAAAGAAATTTATGTTTTTAAATTTTTTGGTCATTTTTATTGTCTTTTTGTGTGAAATAGACTTCCTCGTAATATGTTTTTCAAAATTTATTTGTTTATTTTTTGATGAATTTTTATTTAAAAAACATGCTTTACATTTTTATTTTAGTTTTTTCTTGTTATAGCGTCTGATGTCACTAGCCAACAGACCATCAGTTATCGATATCTATTTGTTTTATTATTATTATTATCATAAATTTATTAATTGCATCCTATACACAATCAAGTGAACATACACATGCAGTGAGATTAGACATACTGATGATTAGGGTTTGAATTCTAATATGTGAGTTTATGGTTTTCTTAAATCCTGTTAGGCCTTAAATCTATATTTGGAGATGGTCACAAGAATTACGTTTGTATAAAACCAGAAGCAAGATCTCAATCATCTTATGTTCCTAGTGTTTTTGGAACTATGAATATACTACGAGCTAAATTTTAGTTTCATATATGTATTTCTAATGCTAATCGTTTCACGGTGAAATTCGCCATAAAAATCATTATTGCATCTGCTTTGTAATGCTAGTGGGAACTACTGAATTAGGATTTATTTTTAGTTTCTAGTGTTAATGACTCGTGTTTAACGATACATCCACCAATTTACCTGTGTGTCTTATTATATGTAAATGAGTTGTATTAAGTCACATTGAGTCACTTAAGGTTCTAAATGACACATGTTTTATGCTACGCCCACTAGTTCACTGTTATGCGCCTTAATACCTTAATTACGTGTTAATGACTTTTGTTTGATGACACATTTACTAATTATGTAACTTGTTATTTGATAAAGATTGAAGAGTTTTGACTTTTGATAGGTTATATTAAGTCACTATAGGTGTTAGTGACGTATTATGATACATTTATAACATGTGTAAATTTCTTATCTGACATCACATACAATAAAGTAAATGTATATAGTTCACATATGTAAGAAATGAACATTTTTATATCTTGCAAGAAAATATTAGTTACAAATGTAACCATTTCTAAGTAGATCATCTGAAGCACATAATGTGGAAAACATTTTCAAACACTTATAGTGCTAAATTTCGAGACCACTTACTACAACGTGTATATAGGCATGTAAATGAACCACATGAATACGAACAAAATCATGCTATTGTTCGTACATTTAATTTTAAACGAACATGAACACTTTTCGGACAAATATCAGTGTTTATGTTTGTTCATTTAAAAGTGATCATGTTCATGTAATGAACATAAATGAACATGATGAACAAACGAAACATTAATGAACATAAACAAACACAAATGAACAAATGAAACGCGCGTTCATATTCATTCGTTAAATTAAAAGAGCAAAGATTTTGTACATTTTCATTCATTTATGAAATGGACAAACATAAATGACATTTTCATATTTCACGAACAAATCACTGAAGTTCAAATATGTCACTACCTTAGTACACTTGTGGAAGATTCCTATATGAATATGGATGAAACATCCAAAACCACATGCGACATATTTAAAGAACAAAAATTCTAACAAACATTATGTAATATCTTTTCTCTTTAACAAACATTAGGTGATATTAATAAATTACCGTCGAATAGAAAATTAGAAATTGAGAATGGAAAATGTTAAAATTCGAGGGGTTTAGACAATATACATAATAAAGATTTTCATTGGATTTAGTGCGGACTACCCGTCACTATCCGATATTTCTACACATCTTTAATAGGTTTTATCCAAAAATTTTATCTTTTTTCCCATGAATTTTTTCTCAAAAATTTCGTCTTACTCAACAAATACCAAAAAGACTTTAGTAAATATTATTCGAAATATTATGTCGGTAACTACTTAACATATAAACCGAGTTCAACAAACGCCACTTTGCAACAAACTTGGTGGTCCAACGGGCCTTGGCCTGCTTGAAAGATGTGCGGAGGTTGATTGATGGAGTGATGTGGCGACCCGACAAGATCATGGTGCCTAGAGTTATTCTCGCATGTTGTATTCTTCATAACATCATGATTGACATGGAAGATGACGCGTTAGATGAGCTGACTTTGACTAGTCAACATGATTCGGGGTATCACCCCGAGTTTTGTGAAGTGGCGGATAAGAATGCGTCGCTGTCGAGAGATAAGCTGGCGCTTTACTTATCTGGAAGACTGGCTATTTGATTTCTTTCATAAGTCAATTTGTGGTCTAAGAAGTTGTATATTACTTTGTAAAATGCTAAAATCTGATATTAGATTTTGATTGACATATATCCGTAAAGGTTCAAGATACATCAGTTAGGTATTGATTCATTTTGGGTGAATGTTGGGTGGGTTCATTTAGTGATATCGTTAAAGGGGGTTTAGATTTGTGTTCTTTTCTGGTGTCAAAACTCAAAAATGGATGCTTTAACATTATTAAAAATCTTGTTTACAAATTATTTTGTGTGGGAAGTATGTTATAAAACATATATAAGAGATTAATTAATTGCGTTGATTAATAGTCTGCGGGTGATGGTTAAGGCTTCGGATTTTAAGGCCTTAAGTTCAAAACTTGACTCAATGAGGTTTTTCACAGTGGTGGGTTTCTTTCTTGATTATGTTCTTGTGTGAGTTAGGTCTGAAATGTCAAAAATAGTATGTACAGTTGACTTCATATTTCAGGAAAGCTCATCCGGGGTATTGATGGTGATTAAACGGTGTTAAAGAAAAAATTAATTGTGACTGATGCAACATCAACATAAGATTAACTAGGAAATTTAAATCAACATAAGATTAACTAAGAAATTTAGATGTGCCCTCACTTACTCATCAATCAAATAATTAATTTATTAAAATTACGAATGTGTTTTTACTTTCTAATATATTATTTTTATAAATGTTCTTTTTAAATGTTTTTAGAAAAAATAGTATTTTAACATTTTTTTAATTTATTATCGTTTTTTTTCTTTTTTATACCTTTTCTAAGTTATCTTTTTGTTTTTAATAAATAGAATTCATGATTAATTCGAATTTGAAAGTTGATTTTTCTTTAGAAAGAAATTATGTTTTTGAATTTTATTGGTGTTTTGTTATTGTCTTTTTGTGTGAAATACTGAAATAGACTTCCTCGTAATATGTTTTTCAACATTTTTATTTTTTTTATTTCTTGATGAATATTTATTAAAAAACGAAATGCTTCGCATTTTTATTCTAGTGTTTCTTTTGTTATCTAATTTGCAAGACTCGAACTCACATAATTTGAATGATGATAAACGTCTGATGTCACTGGGCCAAAAGACCTTCCATTTTTGTTATCTATTTGTTTTATTGTTATTACATTCTTTTTAATTGCATATAACATACATTAACAGTGAATAACACACACGGCGAGATCATGCATACTAATGATTAGGGCTTGAATTCTAATATGTGGGTTTATGGGTTTCTTAATCCCAGTTAAGCCTTAAATCTATATTTGCAGATGGTCACAAGAATTACGTTTTATAAAACCAGAAACAAGATCTAAATCATCTTATGTTTCTACTTCGACCTAAATTTAGTTTCATATTTATATTTTTAATGCAAATCATTTCATGCTATATCCATAAAAATCAATATTGTACTTTTTTGTAATGATAGTGGGAATTAGGTTAAGATTTATTTTTAGTTTGTTAATAACTCGTTTTTAACGATACGTCAACTAATTTACCAGTATGCCCCTTATTACATGTAAATGAGTTGTATTAAGTAGGGGTATCGGATCGGATAACGGATTATTCGGGTTTGAAAATTTTTGGACCCTATCCGAAATCCGATCCGATCCGAATTAGGAATATTCCTATCCGATCCGAATCTATCCGAATTCAATTCGGATCGGATTCGGATATATCCGAATAATCCGAAATTATCCGAATAATCCGAAATAAACCTAAAAAAATTTCCTATTTTTTGTTCCTAACATTTAATAGTGTAGAATCACAATACACATATAAACCGGAAAATATGAATTACTCTTAACACAAATTTTAAGTTTAAACTTCAAATAATAGTCTAATAAATATACCAAACCGGAAAATAGCACTAAAATCATGTTTTTTATTCGGATTAAACGGATATCCGAATAACCCGAACAATCCGAATTTTTTAAATTTCCATATTCGAATCCGATAGAATCCGAAAATCCGAATTTTTTAAATTTCCATATTCGAATCCGATAGAATCCGAATTAGTTATTCGGATATTCGGATTGATCCGATCCGAATATCCGAATAAGAATTCGGATCGGTTTATTTGGGTTTCGATTTCGGTTCGGATTTCGATTTTTTTCGGATTTCGGATTTCTTGAACACCCCTAGTATTAAGGTACACGGAGTCACTTTTAGGTTCTAATAGCATGCTTGATTCTAAGCCCACTAGTTCATTATTATGCTTCTTATTGCCTTATTACATGTTAATGATTTGTTACACTAAGTTATTTTACGTGTTAATGACTTATGTTTGATGACACGTTTACATCTTTACCATTATGTGACTTAGGGGAAAGTTAACTTACAAATAAAATTAACATGATAGTTGTGAGAATTAAGTATGATAATTATATATACAGGTAGAGTAATTATTTATTTACATCATAATAGAGTAATTAGTAGAGTAATTATTTAATTACATCATAAAGCAATTAGCAGAGTAATTACTCTATGATGTAATTAAATAATTAATCTACATGTATATATAATTACCATACTTAATTCTTACAATTCATATGTCAATTTTATTTTCATTTGATCCTAAACATGTGACTTATTATTCGTTGATGAGTTTTGACTGGTTGTATCAAGTCCTTGTAGGTGTTAATGACTTATGTTTGATGACACATTAATTACACATGTGAATTTCTTTATCTGACATCACATATAATAAAGTGAATGTATACAACTCATGTATATATAAGAAATGAAAATTCCGTATCTTACAAAAAAGATATTAGTTACATATTTCTAACTAACACATCTGAAGCACATGACGTGGAAAACATTTCCAAACACTTCTAGTGCTAAACTTTGAGACCACTTACTACAAAAGCGTACGTGTATGTAAGCATGTAAACAAACCGAATGAATACTAACAAAAGCATGTTTGAGTTCGTTCGTTTAAAAATGAACATGTTCATGTTCGTTTATATTCGTTTGTTTTAAAATTTAAAGGAACAGTTCACGAACATAAACAAACATAACTGAACAAAGATAAACGAACATATATGGACCAACATAAGCAAACACAAACAAAGATAAACAAACATTAATGAACATAACCGAACATAAAAAATAAACATAAATGAACAAACGAAACATGTGTTCATGTTCATTAGTTGAGCAAAAAGTTTGTTCGTATTTGTTCATCTATATAAGGAACAAACATAAATAAATTTTTTGATGAACGATTCATGAGCAGTCACCCTTGTACACTTGTGGAAGTTCTTATATGCGTATGGACGAAACGTCCAAAACCACATGCGACATATTTAAAGAACAAAAATTCCAACATAAGGTAATATTTTTTTTTTCTTCAACAAAGATCAAGTGATTTTGACAAATTAACATTGAATAGAGATTGAGAAAGAAAATTGTTAAAATTAGAGAGGTTTGGACAAAATATATATATATATATATATATATATATATATATATATATATATATATATATATATTCAATAGATTTAACGACTAACTACCTGTCGGTGTCTGATTTTTCTATACATCTTTGATAAGTCTTATCCAAAAATCTTATCTTAAACATTTTTTTCGATGCATCTTTTCTCGCAAATTTCGTCTTAACAAATACAAATAAAAATTTGGGATCTTAAGGCTTTAAGTTTGAAACATGATTCTAGAGTTTTTCTACAGCTGTGGGTTTTATTATTGATGATGTTCTTGGGTGAGTTAGATTTAAAGCATGTAACATCCTAGAATTTTATAATAATAAATAAAAAGGGAGTTATGCTGTTAAGCGTGTGTTAATATTTAGTTTAGATTAAATAAAGCGTATGGACTTGGATAATTAAGGATGAAATAAAGGATGGGATGAGCCTTAGGTCCATGGGCTTTAAGAGAGTATAAATACTCTCTTAAACCTCTCTAAAACCCTAAATCGTCATTTCTTTCTATCTTATTCTCTACACACTCAAAACACACACATACAAACACACCCTTCATGGCCGAGAGAGAGAGAGAGAGAGAGAGAGAGAGAGAGAAAACCGAACTTGGATTTTTGATAGATTTTGAACGTACAAGCAAGATACAAGATTTAAAGTTCATAACCAAGCTAACTGTGACTTAACGAACACGTAAATATATGTTCTTTATATTAAAGTTTATGTTTTTATAAACGGTTAGCCATAAAACTAAACATAGAGTAGATCAGGTATAAATGAACCATAAAGTAGCAAACTTGGTGTTAAAATGAACTTAACGAACCCACGGCTATGTACGGCTCGTTTAAAGAAACCATAGATCTAGTCTTTGAACATCTTAGCCATAAAGGTCCAAGCTTTATGTTTTCACGAGCTAAGTCTTGGCCGGGAGTGGTTAATGGAACACTTATAGACGATATAGGACCTTAATAAGGGTTTAAAGGATAAATTCATGCACGTAAAACGTAAATAGGGGACCAAGGAAGTAGCCGCAGCTCGTTCGAATACAACAAGTTACAGGTCACTCGCTTACAAGTTATATTCGCTTACAATGAAAATCGCTTACATATGAAAATCGCTCACTATGGAACTCACTTACAATTTATAGTCGCATACAATGAAGTAATCGATTACAAGTTTAACTTGCATACAATCTCATATTCACTTACAACGACACTCGATTACATTGGTGGACCCGATTACATCAAGGACTCGATTACATCAATGACTCGATTACATTGAGGACTCGATTACATTGCCTTATGGTCGATTACAATGCTAAACTCTCTTACAAAAATGAAATTCACTTACAACACTACACCCGATTACATTAACAATCGATTACAATGTCCCTAATCGCATACAACCTATATACTCGATTACAAGCCCTTATTCGCTTACATTATGTCATTTGGTTACTCCCTATACTCGATTACATTATGGAAACTCGAATACATCTAAAGGACTCGCATACATGCATTTTGGTTGCAAAAGAGTCGATTACACTAGGATTCGAATGCATGTACCTTCGATTACATTGTGTGGTCATGGTATACATGGTGTACACTCGAGTACATTGAGGACATGAGGTTACATACTAAGCTCGCTTACACATATACATTCGGTTGCACCAAGAAACTCAAATACTTACAAGAAATTGTATACAATACACATATCTATTTATGTGATTCATATACATGATAGTATACAAAGAAAGACTTAGATACAATAAAGAAAGCATACTAAAATAACTAAATGCTTAGTATTCATGTACATTAGGATATAAGGATGAAAATATTCTAAGTAAATTGTAATCTTAAACCATACCATTAGATTAGACCAGACTTAGCCATTTTGGCTGAAATACAAATAGGACAAGTATTGATACGTGTAACTTATATTCAGTTAGCATAGCTCAATTAAAGAAGGGATTAACAATTAACAGAGAAAGAAACAGGATCCATGTGAGTTTCTAACCCCATTTCCTTGTTATGTTTTCGGGGCTGTGTGCATACTCAATGTGAATGTTAATACACTTACCTTAAATGGTAAGTGTATGCCTTAATGATGAATGTGGTATTTATGTTTATATTATGAGTTAATACTTGACAGTACGTGAATGACTTTCGGGTATTTCACGTATTGTTAAGGAAGGTATTATGTAGTAAGTATTAAATGAGTATATGAGATAAAGTATGCTTGAATAATGTATGTATGTACATATGTATGAATGTTATAAAATAATGTATGGTTGTATGGTAATGAAAGGGAACCGGGCCCTAATAATACTCGAGGCAAGAGGGAACCGAACCCTAATAATATTCGAGGCAAGAGGGAACCGGGCCCTTATAATACTCGAGGAAAGTAGGGCGTAATGCTCTTTACAACGTAAGGTATGAAGATAAGTAAGAGTATGATAAACGAATATTTGAAATCTTGAAAGTATGAACGAAAGTATTTAATTATGAATGTGTTATATGTTGTATGATTAACCAGAACTCAGTCAGCGTAGCTGACTTTTAGTATGCACGCAGATGAGTAGGATGAGGCAGCTCGCTTGAGGGGAACACATGGCAAGGAATTGAAGATACTGGCATCTCAAGGAAATGTTGTGTTATTTCTATAGACTATTTTTATGTTTAAATGAACTTAATGTTTGTTAAGACAAAATTTGAAGATTATGTAATATATTTTGTTTGAAATTTCATATTCCATGTAAAGTTTTAATTAACTCTGATATTTTGAACTGTGTTTATTAGTAAATCCAACGTTCAATGTAGGGCACCGGTAGCGGGGGCCTTACAAGTTGGTATCAGAGCAAAGTTCGAGAGATTTAAGCATCCTACATGCTTAGACTCGAATAGAGAATGAGATTAAAGTAAGAAGATGCTAGTTCAAGAATGCCATGTGTCACTCAAGCAAGCTCAGTAAAGGTAAAACGTATGGTTAGATAATAAATGTTAATGTTAGCTTAATTGCTAAAGAAAGGATATGTGAATGATAGGGATATGTTTTCTTGATTATTTGATTGATTAACTGTTTAAAAGTAAAATTAGCACAAATAGACTCATAAGAGGAAGTGTATAGGACCCGGAAAGTAACGTGATCAGCTAATCACAGCTGGCCACTGTTATTACATGTTAGCCTTACTATCCATGTACTAAATAGTTCCTTAAGTGACGACGTTTGTGTTTTCCCTTTTAGAATACGATGACTGGAGCTAAAGAAGTTGTGAGAGCTGGAGGCCACACTGAACGACGTGGCAGGCCTCGTCTTGTCCGACAAACTTTGGTAGAAACAACTTCTAACACGGGAGATGAAGGAAGCGCAGCTGGACGAAACACGAGCAACAACGAAGGGTATTAACTTGACCCTGCAGTTCAAGCAACCATTGTTCAAGCTGTAGCCATTGCTGTGAAGTACTTGACTCCTGAAGGGTCTGCTAGAAGCCAGGGAAGAGCTGAGAAGTTGATGCAGCGATAAAACGAAAATGAAGTTCGAATCACGTTGATTTAAAGAATACCTGTGATGAACTTCCAAAACCCCCAAATCCCACCCAAAGGTCAAGGAAATTGAAGAGAAAAATAAGTATTGATAATATTCAAGTCTGACCATCCAAATTACATAACCAACATAAAAATAATAATTAAAGTTTCTAATACGAAACGGGCCCTAAAAAGGTCATGGGCCAAACACAAACCCGAAATGAAAAATGCAAAAACTGACAAAAAAAAAACATAAAAAGACCCATAACTTTATTTAGGAGGCATTTTTGGGCTTCGGACTGGGGCTAGACCGCCGTAGGCTGTTTGCCACAACGTGCTCCTCGTCTCAAGCTTCGATTTAACTGGTAATGGGCTTGAAACGGAGCTTCGTGGGCCAAGTTATGCCCATTTTCGTGGGCCACCTTTGGAAGCACGATCATGGGCCTCCAAATATAACATGGCACGTTTTCAATGCTTGGGCCTCCATCATTCCCTCCTGGATAGACAAAATTCGACCTTGAATCTGCAGTGACCTCATCATCAGACGAATCCCCATGAAATGGCAGCAAGTGTTTGACATTGAAATCATCCGAAAAACGAATATGACTTGGTAACTTCAGACGGTAAGCATTCAAATTTATTTTATGTACAATCTCCACTAGCCCGATCTTCCTGGCTGACAATTTATTATACTCCCCAACTGGAAAACGATCTTTAGTCAAAACAGCCCAAACAAAGTCACCCACTTCAAAATCAACTTGCCTACGCTTTTGGTCTACAGCTCGCTTGTACTTTGAATTAGCATTGGCCAAGTTTTCCTGCACAGCTGCATAAACTTCATGTAACCCTGTCACAAAATCTTGCTGAGTGTTCACCATTTTCCATAGGCTGCGCCAAAAATGACTCAAGAAACGAGTGTCCGGATCTGAAACAATAGAAGATGGTAAACCATGCAAACGATAAACATCCCGAAAGAATAACTGAGCCACATCTGCATCTGTCGTCTTCTTGCAAGGAATAAAGTGCACCATCTTAGAAAACCGATCAACAACAACAAAGATCGAATCACTACCCCTCTGAGTCCGAGGTAACCCCAACACAAAATCCATACTAATATCAGTCCAAGGCTGTGAAGGGACTGGCAAAGGCATATAAAGACCTGCATTAGTAGCCACACCTTTTGAGACTTGGCAAATTCGACACCTTTTAACATAACGATCTACTTCTTTCCTCATAGTAGGCCAGAAGTAGGAAGACTGCACCAAATGTAAAGTACGATCACGACCAACATGAACCTCCTCATGTAACTCCTGAATAATTTTCAACCGAAGACTGGAGTCAGGAATACATAGCTGATTTCCTTTGAACATGTAACATCCCGATTTGGAAACAATTTTATAATAATATTTTTTTAAAGATAACATTAACATCCCATATTTTTTTGAGTTTCGTATCTTGGATGCATATTCGTGTGGCCTATATAAAAACTTGACTGGGATTTATAATGAAAAATGTAAACATAGTTATATCATTTAGAGTTGTTTTTGGTAAAAGCTCTTTTCTTGGAAATTAGAAATAGCAAACTGTTGATAATTGGAGGGTTAGTATTGTAAAATACCCAAATTCAAGTTAGACATTCAGATGCAATGGGAGAAGTCCACGGTTGTTCTTATTTGATGAGGGGACACAAATCAGGAAGTTTAGAAGAACAAAATCCTGATGTAAATCTTGTTATCAAGATACTGCATGTGGAAATTGAAGTAAGGATTGTGATATTTATGCAAAGGTATGAAATTCCTAACCCTAGTTCTTCCGTTATTGAAGATGAGTCTACATATGCAGGATTAGATGTTGTAATCTGAGCATAAGATTTTATATTGATAAGTGAAGAGGTAGGTCCCAGCAGAGCCCAGTTGGACCCGCAAGACTCACCTTGAACAGGGACGTCTGCGCGACGACCAACTGCTCCAGCAGGACCCACCATGCTCAGAGAACCTTACGCGCAGTACGCCAGCCGTACCCGCAGGGAAAGCCTCCCAATGGTGAAGTACCCCGCCTGTTCCCGCAGCTGCGGATACAAGCCATCAGGGAAGGCTACCCGCACTAACAGCAAGGCTACACGCACAAGGCATTAGCTACTTCAGTAGTCACATGAAGGAATGAGCAAGGCGGGAATACTCCCGCCTAAATGAGCCAGTCCATATGCTTCTGGAAGATCTTTTGTACTATACCTACTAAGGTATGGGCAGAACAGACGATTTGACCAGAACAGCCCATGAACCAATCACAGGGTGACAGCTCACCGACAACAGTACGAGGAGGAGCACCCTCTAGTACTGTTTGTCACTATTAGCCGCTGCCTACTCACCAACCCTTACTATGGGACGTGCGCAGCCTACAGTTGGTGGAACAGTGTATAGCTGGCAGTAAAGGAACAGTATACAGCCGACCTTGTTACTGTCGGCCGTAACCTATCCACCAACCAGCATGGCCTATACATAGTCCACTGTTGGTAGAACAGGAATACTATTCAGCCGGCTGTACCTTCTAAAGAACCTACCTTCGGCTATAAATACTCCAACACCTTGGAATGGTAAGGACATCATCTGATATCTCATCTTATCTAGCAATCTCTTAATATACACTTATATTCAGAGCAATCTAGTCTGATTCTCACGCCGGAGGGTGGTCACAAGGAGGAACCCCCCCCTTCTCAGTGACGAGCTTACGGTGTCTGTTTTGCAGGTCATCTGAAGAACAATCTTCTCTGCTGAACCTCATCCTCGTGGGAAACATTACTTAACCCCCAGATTATCTATAATCTGCCCAGGGTTCACTTAGTGTTTCTTCATTGGCGCCATCCGTGCATAAAAGCTAGAACTAATTCTAAGTTTTTTCAAAATTTCTGAAGAAATGGTTAACGTTACTCCGGTCCAAAGGCCAGTAATCGACCAAGAAACCCCGGTAACCACAACCCCAGCAACTGGGGGGAACACCGGCGGTTATACAAATCTTACGAACACTACCCCGGTTACCCAAGCCGGGGCAAGTGCAGTAAATATTCCACTGGGGTTCACTGATACCCAGTTGGAAAAACGAACGAGGGTCCCTCGCCAAACACTAGATCAAGTTAAGGCGTGGGCCGAGGCTCGTCAGAAAGAGTTCCAAGCTGAATTGGATGAACGCTTGCGTTTAGTTCAACAGGCTGACGAATTCGGCAGTACTCGCCAACATCTCAATATGAACAGTGAGAGCGAGTACTCAGACGATGAGAGGGAAGAATCCGATACCGACGCAAACCCTCGCCATAAGGCGAAAGGGAAGCGTAAGGAAACGGACTTCCAACCAAAAGGAATTTTGGGGAAGCCTTTAAACCAACGAATGCGGAGAAAAACCCCCGCGTGACTTCTCCAAAACCTTTAGACCAACTGCTGCAAATGCAGGAAAATCTAAGTTCGCAAGGGACATTGCGGAAGCAATCGCCCCGAGAAGTGCCAAACAAATGTCCAACATTGGCACTTATGATGGTCTATCCGACCCAGACGACCACTTGAACAGATTCATTGCGGGGGCAACCGTCAGTAACTGGACGGAACCCACGTGGTGTTATATATTCCAGATGACTCTGGTTGGAGCGGCCAGGGCATGGTTCGATCGTTTACCGGTCCACCACATTTATGATTGGGCGGACTTTCAGAACAAGTTCAGCCAGCACTTCAGCCAGCAAAGGAAATATACTGAAGAACAGTGGACGATCCTCAACTGCGTTAGAGAAGAGGATGAATCTTTACTAGACTTCATCACTCGTTTCAACTCCAAAAAGCTAAGTCTCGGCAACATAAGTGAAGATCTTGTTCGCGCCGCTTTCATCCAGGACGCCGAGTACCCAGAGCTTATCCGCACATTGACGGGTAAGGACGGCATGCCATCAACATGGGATGCCATCATGACGGCGGCCAAGCGCTTTGCCGAGACGGAGAAGCAACTGGGAAGGGATCTTCCCCAGAGTACACACCTCTACACGCAGAGGACTAGAGAAAACAATGTTCGGATCGCCCGGCAGAACAAAAAGAGGAAGCTAGGTATCTGGCAGTCAAGGGTAAACTTTGACACCTCATCCAGCTTTCACCCTCTTGTTGGCGGAAGAAATAACACACACCCTTCAAGCCAAAAACACCGGTGGACGCCACTCACCAAAAGCGTCACGGAGATATTTGCCACTGAAAAGCTACCATGGCCAAAAGCTCCAATGATCCGGCAGCGACCTAATGCGGATCAGAGCAAATCCTGTGACTTCCACGGGACAAAAGGTCATAGTACGGAAGAGTGTACATCCTTGAAGGATATTGTTGAAGCATTCGTCAAGGATGGAAGACTGGCACACCTGGTGGCATCAATCAAGAAAGGAGGAAGGAACGACAACCGGTACCGAGGCAACGGACGAAAGCCCGTTGACATCAGCATCAACATGGTTCATGGTAAGATCAGGGGAAGAAAAAGGCGAACGACAGAACCATGTGCGTGGAAGGAAGCTGAGGTGCGCTTCCCGCGAGTGCCAGGAGGACCCAGCAAAGAAGGCCCTATCGTCATCAAAAGCCAGCTGGGGCACTACATCACTTCTCGCACTCTTGCTGACAACGGCGCCTCGTCAACGGTGATGTACAGGCAGTTCTTCGACAAGCTAGATGACGAAGACAAAGAGCGCCTGGAAACGATCTGCGCCTCGATGGAAAGGTTCGATGGCAGCACAAACACCCCCCTGGGCATCCTATCTTTCCCCGTCACTCTTACGGACGGAAATCACTCACGCACAGAAGACGTGGATTTTGTCGTAATGAGGAAGCCACACCACACATACGACATTCTCTTCGGAAGAGACGGGATGGCAAGATTCAACGCCGTGGTATCCTCAGTCCACGGCATGATGGGATGGCCAACAGCTGAGGGTGTAGCGATGATCACCGGCATTCCCCAGGTATGCATCACATCTGTCTCATCTAAACCCAAACCAAAGATGGCTAAACCAACCATCACCGAGCCAGAAAGATGGGCCTTCAACGGCAAGTACCCTGACCAGGCCGTTTCCATTGGCCCAACAGTTGTTGATCCCACACGCACCTTACTCAAGCGCTTATTACAGAAAAACGCTGACATCTTCGCGTGGACACCAGCTGACATGACTGGTGTACCCCGAAGTAAGGCAGAGCATAAGCTCAAATGCGATCCGGATGTTACGCCAATCGTACAAAAGCGCAGAGTAATGGGGCCAGAACAAACTAACGCGTGTAGAACCCAAGTCAAGGAACTCCTTGACGCAGGCATCGTACGCGTTAGTAGGTATCAAACTTGGGTTGCAAATCCCGTTATGGTATCAAAGAATGACAAACAATGGCGCATGTGCATAGATTTCAAGGACTTGAACAAAGCATGCCCCAAAGATTGTTATCCGTTACCCGAAATTGATCTTAAGGTGGATTCGTTGGCACCGTTCCGCCTTAAATGCTTCCTGGACGCGTATAAGGGGTACCACCAAATCCACATGGCCGTTGATGATCAGAACAAAACCGCTTTTCGGACGCCCGATGGCACATTTTGTTACCAAATGATGCCATTCGGACTTAAGAATGCCGGGTCCACATACCAACGCCTGATGGACAACCAGTTTCATGCCCAAATCGGGAGAAACTTGGAAGTCTACATGGATGACTTGGTCATCAAAAGCCCTGACCCAGAAGCGATGTTGAAAGACATCGAAGAAACTTTCAACACGCTCAGGAAGATAAACATGAAGCTCAACCCGAGCAAATGTGCATTTGGAATGGAAGAAGGGAAGTTCTTGGGGGTCATCGTCACTAAAGATGGCTTCAGAGCGAACCCTGAAAAGGTCGAAGCCATTATCAAAATGGAATCACCTACGACCATCAAACAGGCTCAGACACTGAATGGACGACTAGTAGCACTTAATCGCTTTTTGGCAAACCACGCGGATAAGTCGTTTCCCTTCGTGTCAACGTTGAGAAACTGTTTAAAGAAAACGCACTTCCGCTGGACACCAGAAGCGGAAGAAGCTTTTCAGGAGATTCGGTCACGCTTGATCGAACTCCCAACGCTCACAGCACCAAAAGCGGGAGAGGAGCTAATCCTATACCTTTCCGCAACAGATAGAGCAACCGGGGCAGTCCTGCTAGTAGAGCGAAAAGGCATCCAGATGCTAATCTATTATGTCAGCCGTATCCTAACAGACGTAGAAACCCGGTACTCTACCCTCGAAAAATTAGTCTTAGCACTTATACACGCTTCACGCAGGTTAAGACGATATTTCCAGGGTCACCCAATCACCATTCTCTCCAACTTCAAACTCGCAAACGTTCTAGGCAAACCCGAGTTATCGGGACGCCTAGCCAAATGGGCAATTGAGTTGGGGGAGTACGCGATAAAGTATAAGCCAAGACCAGCCATAAAAGGCCAGGTTTTGGCCGACTTTATTGCGGAAGTGCCTGTATCGCGGGAAAAAGAGTGCCAGGAAGAGGCTCAACCCTCTCCAGCACAAGACATCAATGATGTCTGGCTACTCTACACTGATGGAGCAGCCAGTAACGAGGGTTCAGGCGCAGGGCTGAAACTAACCAACCCAGCAGGCCAAGAATACACTTACGCTATTCGACTGGACTTTCCAAGTACGAATAACGAAGCCGAGTATGAGGCATTCTTGGCTGGGCTGAGAATTGCGCGTAAGATGGGAGTGAAAAACTTGGAAGCCCACGTGGATTCCATGTTAGTAGCCAATCAAATCAACGGGACGTACACGACCGTGAACGACACAATGGCCCTGTACCTCGCACAAGCAAAATCCCTTATGCGTGATTTCAACGACTGCAAAGTCATACACGTCAAGCGAAGTGAAAACAAATCTGCGGATGCGTTAAGCAAGCTTGCATCATTAGCCTTCACCCACTTAGGAAAGGATATCCGCATTGAACTCCTCGAGGCACCTTCGGTCCCGCACAAGGAAATTTGTGTCATCCAAACCGGCACGGAAACGTGGATGACACCAATAATAAAATACCTTGCGGCAGGCACACTACCAGAGTCAAAAGCACATGCAAGAAAACTACGCTGTAAAGCACTGAATTATCAACTCATCGATGACATCCTTTACAGACGTAACTTTCTTGGCCCACTCTTGAGATGCGTGGACAACCAAGATGCTGACTATCTCCTAAGGGAAGTACACGAAGGCATCTGTGGAGTACACGCAGGTCCCCGCGCTGTTGTAGCTAAGCTAAACAACGCGGGATACTTTTGGCCGGGGATGCATACGGATGCGCTGGCATACATAAGAAAATGCAGGTCTTGCCAGCTCTACGCACCCAACACGCACCGCCCGAAGAATGAACTTGTTCCAGTCACCTCTTCATGGCCATTTCAGAAGTGGGCCATCGATGTGACAGGCCCATTTCCTACAGCAGCAGGAAATGTTCAGTTCCTAGTGGTAGCCATCGACTACTTCACCAAGTGGATAGAAGCAAAACCCTTAGCCCAAACAACCGCGAAACATATCAAAAAATTTATTTGGGAATTTATTATTTGTCGTTTTGGACTTCCACAGAATTTGGTGAGCGATAACGGCACCAACTTTGCTGACAAGAAGCTACAACAGTGGCCGAAAGAACTTCAAATCACCCACACCTTTACCTCAGTGGCACACCCGCAAGGTAATGGTGAGGTGGAAAGAGCAAATAAGAGCATCGTCGAAGGCATAAAGAAAAGACACTTGGAACACAGATCCGGCTGGGTGGACGAGCTTCCGCACGTCCTTTGGGCAAACAGAACGCTGAAGAAGGCCAGTACGGGAGAAACCCCGTTCAGTCTCACTTATGGCACTGAAGCCATGGTCCCGGTCGAAATTGGTTTACCCTCACCAAGGGTCTTGATTCAGCCAGAAGACAATGATGCGGAAAGACGGTTAGATTTTATGCTAACCGAGGAACGCAGAGACTTAGCGCAGTGCGTGAAGAGAACTACAAGCGACAAATGCAAAAGTACTACAACACGCGGGTAAAACTCTGCAACTTCAATATAGGAGACTACATACTGCGTAACAACGAGGCTTCGAACCAAGAACGCCCAGGAAAGCTGGCCCCGGTCTGGGAAGGGCCATACATTATCAAAGAAGTCCTGGGAAAGGGCGCATACCGGCTCGAAAGGCTCGATGGCACTCCCATCCCAAGAACATGGAATGGAGCTCAATTACGCAAATGTTATATGTAGATCAATTCCAAACTTGCAAAGAAAAGGCCTAGAGCCACTTCTAATGGAAATGATTCTCCTTTCACAATGTGTTGATAGCCTTACCTTTATACTTATGAACTTCCCACACTGATGTGCCGGTATTCACCGCATAAATGGGGGAAGAAGTAAGTCGTTACGTGTGGAAGGCGGCAAAACCCGCATAAACATAACGCTAAAAATCTCAAGTTTTAAGGAAAACCTACACGCAGGTCAGATGTAAGTAAAGTTTAGCCATCCTTGTAAGTGCAAGTGACGGTCTTACCTGCACAATCACGAACAAGGAAGCAAAACTTCAACCTATCATCTACCACGTTCAAAGGTTAACTTATTCTGAACACTTAGAAAATTTCAAAGGGAAAGATGAGGAAAACTTCCACGCAGGTCAGATATAAGTAAAGTTAAGCCATCCTACTAAGTGTAAGTGACGGTCATACCCGCACAATCATGAAAGAGGAAGCGAAACAAACTTATAATTTGCCACGTTAAAAAGTTAACTTATCTAAGTACTAAAGAAATTGCTAAGTTAGATCAAAACATGCGTAAAATAAACAAGGCAAAGAACTAACACAATCTTTATTCCATCAAAATCAAATATTACAAAGATAGCTATACAAAAGAACTAACACAATCTTTATTCCATCAAATTCAAATATTACAAAGATAGCTATACAAAAGCAAAAATCTACGCTTATGGTGGAAAGGGATCTTCAGAATCAAGCTTCAGGACCACTTCCACTTGGACCCGCTCCATCAGTAGAGCGTGGTGGTTCAAGGAAAGCTAGCCCATCATCAGCAGCAGTGACTTCGTTCACCTTCTCCACCACCGGATGCGGGAAGGCGGCATACTGATTCACTGCTTGGTCGTAAACAGCTTCAGTATCAACATTATACAAAGGGAAGTTGGAAGGCGGGATGCCTTTCTCAACGAACCCTAGACCAAGCAGGAAGCCGGCCTTTTCCCCATCCTTATGAGAAGCGTTGAGGGCTGCGCTCATAGCATCGTCATAAGACGTCTCTGAGAAGACCCGATGCACAACCTACAAAGAAAAAATACAAGTATCAGAACCTTTTCTATTTACAAAGAAAAGCGTAAAGACATGAAAAGCTTACCTGAGACAACATTTCTCGAAGAAGCCATTCCTTGGCAACCAGAGCTTCTTGGAGGGCGGCTTGAGCTTGGGTACAGGCGCGTTCGGCTTCACTTTTATTAAGGTTGGCAAGCAACACTTCCTTTGCAGCAGCCTCTTCGACACCCTTTAGCTTCCGCTCAGTATGGTCAAGCACCCCCCTCTGGTCCAAGATCTCCTGGAGCTTTTTGGCGTCTTCCATCGCCAAGGCATCATGAGCCTGCTGGAGAGCCTCTAATTTGGCCTTAAGCTCCTCATTCTCCACGCGTAGAGGCTCAGCAACAGCTTCAGCCTTGGTGGCCCTCTCGGTTGCGTTCCTTGCAGTTTCCTTAGCCAGCCGAAGCTGTTCATTAACAGCTTGGGCAGCCTTGGAACGGGCCTCGAGCCGGGCCTGAACTTCAACCTCGAGGGCCTTGAAGGCCTTCTCCTTTTCCGCAGCCACTGCGGTAAGCCTTTGGTTCTCCTCCCGGACAGCCCGCGCCTGAGCTACTTCTTTAATGCGAGCTGCTTTTAACTTGTCGTTTTCACGACAAAGCAGCTCGACGCGCGGCTGCATCCGGGCCAGGAGAACCCGAAGATCATTGGTTAGCCTACCCTCCTGGTAGCTAGCCATGGCTTCCCCCAACGCACCACTGGGAGCAGCGTGACGAGCCCACTCCACGCACTCCACAGGGGTGCGAAGGGTTGTTCCTCGGCGGATGTTCCATCGTGGAACATACACTTCATTGGAATCCGACACTGCAAAAAACATAAAGCAGTTAGGAAAAGATGATAAAAATATATAAAATAGGCCAAAAGAACCCTACGCACCTGTAGGGTCAATAACAGGCCGATAGCCGACAAACCCATCACCTGTACCCAACGGAAATCCATCCAAGAGGTCAGGCAGATGGGAAGGAGGCAGAGGTTGGCGATAAAGATTAATGATTATTTGTAATTTGATAGCACCTTAGCATCAATAAAAGTTATTAAGTGTTCCTAATATGTTATGCATGCTTAATTTGGGTGTGAGAACAAGTAAATTGGAATGTCCATGAAGGTTAGGTGGTATTAATTAATGATTATTTGTAATTTGATAGCACCTTAGCATCAATAAAAGTTATTAAGTGTTCCTAATATGTTATGCATGCTTAATTTGGGTGTGAGAACAAGTAAATTGGAATGTCCATGAAGGTTAGGTGGCATTAGCAATAGATTACATTGCTGATTTTCGCAGCTTTGATTTCTGATTTTGGCCAGTCATAAAAAAATCATATAAAATCAACCGAGTGTCCGATTTGGGTGATTCTTTTTGGGCTAGAAGCTATGTTGAATCTAGTTTTCCAATAATCTTTGAACCAAGAAAATTATGGTCGTTAAGTGGGTCAAATTGTCCGGTGAGCACGACTGTGCAGAAAGTGCTGCACATATTTTTAGTTTTCTAAAACAAGTAAAAGGTAAATGTTTAAGCACGATTTATCTAAAACATAAATTTGCTGATTCTAATAGGTTTTATTTATATATTAGAAGTTTTTTAGTGGGTTTTAAATACTAGCAAATCGGTCATGCAAGAAATTGCGTTAACAGGTCAAAAGAAATGAATATTGAATGATTAACTTTGTTGAGCTTTACATGTTGAAATTCTTATGAAGGAATACTAATTTTGAGTGATTTGGTATTCCACATGTTGTATTCTAAGTATTGAAAGCTTGACTTGTTAAAGATAGGCACGATGAAGCTTGGAAGTCAACAGGTCAAATGAACAAAGCGTAACCAAGCTCCTATGGGCAAAGGTAAGTTTATCTTACATCTAGTTTAAGAAGTTATAAGTCCTATCAGTATGTTTTGATTTATTACACATTATTAAATGGATACGGGTTGCCTTGACCATTTAAATTGAAAGTTGATTCTTTTGACTATGCTTGGTGTGTACGGGTGGCTTTAACCCTTTACAATTTGAAGTTTACCTTACCAAATGTTTAAGTGGGAATGACTCGTGTCTAGAATATAAATAATACTAGCATGGTGTAGTACGGTTTGATTTGGGTTCCGGACCCACTTGTTGATTATAATAATAAAGTAGTACGATTAGATGACGTTTTGACTCGTTGGTGAATATTAGATTAGTAGCATAATTTAATTGGAGAAATGATTTGCTAAGTTGTTTATATGCATTGTAATTGTAACCGTTACTAAGTTGAAATTTAGTTGAGATGTGAAAATCACATTAAAAGGTACGAGAAGCTCGGGATCAATCATGCGAGTTAAGATACATAATAAATTGAATATTTGGAGTTGCATAACGGTAGATAGCGTAGACTATGCTAGATCTGGTTTGGCTTTGAAATTTTGACTAATGTTACTTCGGGTTTAATGTTTTGTTTATATATATATATATATATATTGGTAATAACGAATAACTAATATGTGGTATTGGATTGCTTTAGGTGAAGCCCCCAAATGGGACTGGAAAGTCGAAGATCAAGTGCTCGGACTTGGACACCAATACACATCTAAAGTTCAAAGTTCTAATTTTGATAGAGTTATGAACAAGTTTTAAAATATGTATTGTCTTTGATTAAAAAGACAAGTTTCTACGATACTATTCGTGATGTTCGGTTGATAGAATGGATTTTATGTTATTGGAAACAAAAGAAACTTCTGGGACCGTATTTTCCGCACTAAAATATTGAAATAAAGTTGTATCTAAATTTCGGGTGTTATAGAACAAAAACCCGTCATGCAAAAGAAAGTCTGATTTTTGACCCGCTTGCACATCCTGCAACACAACTGAAAAATACGGGTCAGTGGTTAACTATTCACAAATAACATCCAACCCCAGAACATTGACTCTCATAGAAACAAGCAGATTTCCACTCCTGCTCAAGGCATCAGCAACACGGTTTGAGACACCAGTTTTGTGTTTGACCACAAAAGTAAACTTTTCAAGAAACGATAACCAACGTCCATGTTTATGAGATATCTTGTCTTGCATGCGAATATGACTTAAAGAATCATGATCAGTGAATAAAACAAACTCTTTATGAAACAAATAGTGACGCCAATGCTTTACAGCTTGGACCACTACATAAAACTCCAGGTCATAAGTACTATATCTCAATTTTGCCTCTATTAAATTCTCGTTAAAATAAGAAATAGGTCGACCCCCTGACTGAGAACCACGCTAATCCTAACCTTCGAGGCATCAGTATGAAGTTCAAAAACTGGTGAAAAGTTAGGCAATACAAGAATTGGTGCGGTAGTGTGCTTTTCCTTTATAATCTGAAAAGCTAACTCTGCCCCCTCTGTCCATACAAACATCTTTCCCTTCATGCAAGTTGTAATAGGAGCCATAATGGAACTGAAGTGTGGAATGAATCGCCTATAAAAAGAAGCACGCCCATGAAAACTGCGGACTTCAGTAATGGTGGTAGGAGTTGGCCAGTCTTGAACAGCTGCAACTTTAGACTCATCCACCTGTATCCCCTCACCTGAAATAACATACCCTAAGAACAAAACTTTAGGGGTTATGAACACACATTTCTTTGTTGCTGTATAAAAATTGTGTCTGCGAAGTAAGGCCAAAACCTTCCTGACATGCACGACGTGCTCACTGAAAGAAGCACTAAAAATAAGAATATCATCAAAATACACCACCACGAACTTCCCAATAAAAGGCCTGAGCAACTGATTCATCACACGCATAAAAGTACTAGGAGCGTTTGATAAACCAAAAGGCATCACTAACCACTCGTACAACCCTTCACACGTCTTGAAGGCCGTTTTCTATTCATCCACAGGTCTAAGACGAATCTGGTAATAACCACTCTTCAAATCCAACTTTGTGAAAATAGTAGCACCACTAATCTGGTATAGCAAATCATCAAGTCGAGGAATAGGGTACCTCACAGTAATCTTGGTGATGGCTTGACTATCAACACACATCCGCCAGGTGCCATCCTTCTTTGGAGTTAACAAAGCAGGAACAACACAAGGGCTCATACTTTCATGAACATGACCCTTAGAAATCAACTCCTCAACCTGTCTACGGAACTCTTCATGTTCTCTCGGGCTCATCATGTAATGCGGCCTATTGGGCAATTGTGAACCAGGCTCCAAATCAATATGATGTTGGATGTCACGCAAAGGTGGCAGCCCATCCGGCAATTCATCAGGGAAAACATCAGAAAATTTCTCAAGTAAAGGAATCATAGCTTCAGGAATCTCAACTTCCTCGGGCGCCGGTTTCCCTATCAGGACAAAAACACTATCTGTCTCCACCAACTCATCTTCAAACTAACTAATGGTCAACAGGTTACCCGAATGCTTTGTGGCTAGCTGCTTGGGCTTGCTATGAACAAGTGTTATCTTCACCCCACCAAACAGGAAGCTATAAGAATTGGACCGCCCGTCATGTTCTATACTTCGATCATACTCCCAAGGTCTACCCAACAACAAGTAACACGCATCCATAGGAACCTCATCACATACAACATCATCTTTATATGTGGGCTCGATAGAAAAAGAAACAATGGCCTTCTTAGAGACCGTTACCTCTCCCCCTTTTTAAGCCATTTAAGCTTGTAAGGCTTGTGGTGACTCTCCGTCTTCAAGGCCAACTTTTGGACTGCCTCTTCAGAAATCAGATTGTCGCAACTTCCTGAATCGATAACAAACGTTCAAACCTTCCCCAGAATGGTACATGTGGAATTGAAGATGTTATGCTTAAGCCAACCGTCCCCATCAGCCCTTGGCGTATAGCATGAGCGCCTGACCACCAAGTTTACCCCCACATCACCGGTCACAAACTCTTCCTCATACTCGGGGTTCTTCATCATACTCTGGGGCCTTTTCATACTATTCATATTGTTCATCGTCAGATTCAACAAGCAAATTCCTCTTACCCGCCTGTTTACAGTCAACTTGCCAATGACCTATCTCACCACATTTGAAACACTTCACCCCGCTACTACTAGCCCCCTTAGAAGTCGACCCAGTGTTGTTGACCCCCGACCTTTGCTGACTAGGCACAACACGAGGTCCTCCACCACTCGACCCCGAATTTCCTACACCAGGGGCTGGTAAATATGAACCGCCAACCCAACGGTTTTGTTTATCAAAAGCCAACGCCTGTTGGTGTGCCTCGGCGATTGTTAGCGGATCAAAAAGATTTACAAAGTCCATGATCTGAACCCTTAAACCCCCAATATACCGAGAAATGAGTTGTTCATCGGTTTCTTGAATATCATTATGGGCAACTAAATGATAAAACTCGGTCGTATAATCATCAACCGATCTGGATCCCTGCTTCAAATTCTGCAAACGTTGATACTTCAACCGTTGAAAGTTGTGAGGTAAAAAGTATCCCGCAAACACTTTCTTATCTTGGCCCATGTCACAATCCATGATTTTCCTTGCTTATTTCGTGTCAACTTCCATTTTTGCCACCATGCCGATGCCCTCCCACGTAGCCTGGTAGCGATCAAAGCTACCCACTTATTTTCAGGAACCTCTCGGATTTCAAATACCTCTTCTACAATAACCAACCAAAATTAACCCTTTCGGATCCAAACTAGTCCCATCAAATTCTGGGATATCAGTTCGGATCCCCGCATCCTAACGCCGGTTGCCATCTCCGTGTTCTTGTCTTGGTCCCCTCTTATACCCCTCTTCGGAAGACGAACCATCATGACCAAAAAATGGATTATCGAAGTCACGCCCCTCCCTATTTTTAGGGGCTTGTCTTCTACGATTTATCAAGTCAGCCATTCGATCAGTGAGTTGATTGACCACTTGATCCAATCGTTGTTCCACCCGTGCCATAAATCGTTGTTCCAACTCTCGTTCGTAAACCTCATCGAGCGGTCTCTGTCTCCTTGGAGGCATTTTGAGCCAGGAATTCAGCTTTGATACCAACTTATGCAGCGATGAAACAAAAATGAAGATCAAATCATATTGATTCAAAGAATACCCGTGATGAACTTCCAAAACCCTCAAATCCCACCCAAAGGTCAAGGAAATTGAAGAGAAAAATAATTATTGATAATATTCAAGTCTGGCTATCCAAATTACATAACCAACATATATATAAAGTTTCTAATATGAAATGGGCCCTAAAAAGGCCATGGGCCAAACACAAACCCAAAATGAAAAATGCAAAAACTGACAAAAAAACATAAACATACCCATAACTTTATTTAGGAGGCATTTTTGGGCTTTGTATTGGGGCCAAACCGCCATAGGCTATTTGTCAGAACGTGCTCCTCGTCTCAAGCTTCGATTTAACTGGTAATGGGCTTGAAACGGAGCTTCGTGGGCCAAGTTATGCCCATTTTCGTGGGCCACCTTTGGAAGCACGATCATGGGCCTCCAAATATAACATGTCACGTTCTTCAATGCTTGGGCCTCCATCAGAAGTCTGGGGACAAAAGTAAGAAGGATGATGAGAGAGAGAAGGAGGAATCAAGTGTGGTTAAGTCAGTGAAGGTTGATGATAGGAAAAGAGGCCGAGGTGGATGCAACTATACGTCCTTCAAAGGATGTGACCCGCCAAAGCTAACTGGTTTAGGAGACGCAATCACTACTCTCCAATGGATAACCGCTATGGACAAGGTTATCCGCATTAGCGAGTGCCATCCCGACCAAGCCGTGGGATATGCTACCCAATCGTTTGGTGATGAGACAATGTACTGGTGGGAGTCGGTTGAGCAGAGAAAGAGTCGGGAGGAGATAAAGGCGATGTGGTGGGATGATCTGAAGGAGTTGGTAATGAACAGGTTTTGTGCTGATGCAGAGGTTGAGAGGGTTGAAATTAAATTTTTGAGTCTGAAGGCGGGTAAGATGACATACCACGAATACACCACTGAATTCAACCGCCTTTCTAGGCTGGTGCCAGACATGATGAACACTGAAGCCAAGCGGATTAAGTGTTACATCAGGGGGCTGCCACAAAATGTTCGCGTCTTGGTCAAGGCTAGTAGATCTGCCACCTTTGATTCTGCTGTGGGACTCGCAGAAATGGTCTATGACGACTTGGCGGCAGACGAAGTGGTGGCGGAAGAGAAGAAAAATAAGAAGTGGGTTTCTCCTGTTTAACGATCCGGTACTAAGTTGTGGAACTCCAAGGACAAGAAACAGAAGGTATGGGAGAAGAAGACGTGTAAGATTTGTGGTAAAATGCAAGGTGGAGAGTGTAGGTGGGGTATTGGTTCTTATACATGTCATAAGTGCGGGAAGATGGGGAGTGCAGAGTTGGATCAAATGTTTTCTATAAGTGTGGAAAGGCAGGCCATTATGCTCATGAGTGTAGCACAAAGCCCACATGTTTCAAGTGTGGTAAGACATGTCATTTTTCTAGGGAATGCACCGATGGTGGAGCCGAGGGAAGCGAGAAGAAGGATGTTGAGCAAGCGAGGCCAAAGACCAGAGCTTACATGCTGACTCAAGAATAAGCCAACCAGATTCTAGACGTCGTCACAGGTACGTTTCTAGTAAAACGGTGTTTCCGCTTCAGTATTATTTGATTCGGGTGCGAACAAAAGTTTCGTAGCCACCCCATTTAGTAAATTAGCTAAAATGAAATGTTTCCGGGTGTCTGAAACTTTTATAGTAGAAACCTCTAGCGACACTTCCGGTGAAATAATGAAAATGGTTAAAGACTATAAGATAGAGTTAGATATGAGTTCCCTGCTACCTTGTGTGTTATGACCTTAGGAGGGTTCGATTTTGTTTTGGGAATGGATTAGTTGCCTGAGTATGAAGCTCAGATTGTGTGTAAGAGTAGGATAATAAGGTTAAAGTCCTTGGATGGTAGTGTGGTGACGGTTTATGGTGATAAGGAAAGTTCTGGGGTTAATGTCATTTCGATGATAAAATCCGATGGTTTGTTAAGGCGAGGGTGCGGTGCCTACCTGGCGTACGTTGTTAATGCTACGGCCGAGAAAAAATAAATGAAAGATGTTCCTATCGTGCACGACGACCGATTGAGTTTAATGATGTGGTGTAAAACACACATGTTTTCCTAATAGTTTTTATGTTATTTTGTGCTTAAACGTTAATGATTATTTTGTTATTCTTGCATTAAATTACATGTTTTTGTATGTGATAGGTCCCATGTTGAAGAGAGCGAGAAAACGAGTCAAATGGAAAAAGAATCAGCTAAAACGGAGCTCGGATGAAGCCGGTACGCAAAAACGAAGATAAACGAGCTGAAAGTCGAAAAACGTCAGAAAATGTCATGTTCGAGCTACGCGACCAGGTCATACCATTCAAGAAGCATGCGGTAGATTCCAACATGTCCCAAGGCTGCCAAGAATGTTCAGGAATCAGCTACAACGTCTATTTTGTCTTCTAGTGGGCCTAGTGGGCTTGTTTTAACCTATTTTATATTAGGAAGGAGGTGTTTAAACATATATATAAACCCTAAAACCCTATGAATGAAATTATTCAAGTTTCCAGCCATCCCACACCTTCTCTAGAGGAGAAACCAAGGACGACAAGCTTACGGTTACATCTTTTATCCTCCGGTTGTCGGTTTTGACTATTTTAACGTTTGTGAGTTCGTTTTTGGTTTTTAAGCATTCAAACCTTTTGTAATTAGATTTATATGAACATGTTTATCATTTATATCTATTTCATCTACTGTTCATTGAATATTATTGGCTAAACGTGTTAGTTCTACCTAGGTTAGATGTTTATTGTTAGGTTTTAATGAGTAATATGGATTGTTGATTATCATGGCTTGAATTGTTAATGAAAAGTTTGGTTTAACATTGAATTAGGTTGTGTTTAGTGGCTGTGAATTTATTAATTATACTCATATACCTCTTGCTTTGATTAATTGAATACGTTTTGATTGATTGTTGCTTGTTAGAACTCTTTACTTGGTGTTTAGGGTTTGTTTGCGGGGTGATCAACTGTAGGGTTTAAGTGAGTGTTTTAATTGAATATAATCAGCGGGTAGGCACCTTCTTAGAGACCGAGAGGTGATAAGAAGTAAACTCGTCTCATAGCTTTTACTTGTTAGGATTAGGATCGCGCGAGAGCGGGTTCGGTTCTTGTCGAGTTTGGGTTTTTGAGCGATTAGTTTATCTAATTTAAGTTAAACTAAATTTTTCCTCTATCCTTGGTTGCGTAGTATTCGTCTCCATTAGGGTCGTGTGTCGGTGAGACCGAGAGGAGAGTCAACATTAGAGCACTTTAACAATTTGTTTCCCGGTTTGTTCTTAAAATCACCTAAGTGTAAGTTAGAGTTTGTTAGTGAGATTGAGAGGTGATCTAGCTTTCTTGAGTGAACCTTAGTTGTGTCATCCTTAGAAACCGGTGTCGTGAGAATCCTCAATCCATTACCTTATTATACCTTCAATATGATTCTTAACTAGGTAGACGTTTTCTCCGATTGCAGTTAAGTTTCTAAGTTTCAAGTGTTTAGTTAAGTTAAGTTAAGTCTAGCTAATTAATTTAGTTAAAGTAAGTTAGGTTAAGTAGTTAATTATTAAAAATCATTTAAATATTCTTAGGTGAGTCTTGGTTAGGGTTAAGTATCATTAACGTTTTCAAGTGTCCTTGTGTTCGATCCTCGGACTTCCATAGTGCTATACTATTAGTGATCGGTACACTTGCCGGTTTTGTGTGGTTTCTTTAGGAGTCTTGTTTAATAAATTTAAAGCTTAGTTGTGAAAGCATCATTATACCCACATCAAGTTTTTGGCGCCATTGCCGGGGACACGGTTTGAGGCGTATTGAGAATGACTCGAGTTAGAGACTTGCCTATTGTATTTCGTATACTTAGATTAGATTAGTTATTTTAACTAGTTTAGTTTTAGTTTAGTTTTATTTTTAGTATTTTATTCTATTTTTATCTGGTGCCCGTGATCCTTTTCTTTTGAGTGTTCTTTACAGGAAATATGTTCGGACGACAGGTTGGAACACCATGGTGCAAAGTGTGTGGCGGAGATCACTGGGTGCATGATGCTTATGAGAGGAGAAATATAGAAGTCGAAGCACGGAAAGCTCCATGGGAATCACTTTTGGCAAAGCCTCCTCCATACCGATTTGTATATGATCAAATGGGGAACTTCTTAGGGTATATAGATTTGTCAGGGAATATATTAGAGCCCACCCCAGAATTTGAGGAAATAATGGATGATGTGTTGTTTGCTATTAGAAATGATTTGGAATATGTTCCTCCTTTGAATCCACCTTTGTTTTAAACCTTGAGCGAGATTGAAGATACCGGAATGGAGGAGCAGAGAATAGAGGAGTATGTTCCCTCTTGGGAGGAAGAATTTAAGGATGAGTTTGGTGAAGAGTTGATGGACTTTGTCACTACGGATGAAGGCGAGTTTGACCCACTTGGTGATCTAAAGCTGCTTGAAGATTTAATATATAACGAGCCAAGTGTGGGGATCGAGAAGGAGCTTTGTAAGGAGAGCCATGAGGTAGTTAGTGATTCGGTCCTTCCGACACTTCACCTCGATTGTGAAAAACCAAAACACAAACCGTACTCAATCTCTATTCGGGACGTGTTAAGGTTTAAAAGTTTGGCTAAAGGAACTAGAAGGAGGATTTCTGGGCGAAGAAATCGTAGTGTGATGAAGAGATTGACTTCCTCGTTTAACTTCATTGAACCATTTTTGGGGGAATTCAAGAGTTGGTGGGCCGAGTTTAATTCATATGGTCGGGCCCGTGAGAGTTGTGCAATTGGTTTCTTCCCGACCAATTGTAAAAGGAAAGTGTTGAGGAGCATCGATGGGAAGAGGATAAAGGAGAAGCCTCCTGATTGTGGTTTCGGCAGCGAGTCCGGCTGAAGACTATTCAATAAACTTAGCGCTTCCCGGGAGGCAACCCGGTAATATCTTTCCTTATTATTTTATTTTCATTTTTATTTTTATTTCCGAGTTTTGTCAGATGTTTCTTCTCTTACTTGCAGGTTATTTCTTGGTTGGTTGATGACGGTTGATGAGCTGGAGTTCTAACAAGGTGTGGGGATGCAATTTGCATAAGGATTGCCTCTTTCGTTCGTTAGTGATAGCTTGATAGAGAGCACTGGAGTTTTAAGCTTGCGTTCGAATAGGAGAGCGAGGAACATGATTCACCGGACACTTTCATGATCACATATACCAGGGAGTCTGTTCCAATTTATTTTTCTTTATGTTTAGTTTTGTCTTTTCCTTGTCTCACATTGAGGACAATGTGAAATTTAAGTGTGGGGATGGGGAACTGACGTTTTCATTTTTAAGAAAAATAAAAGAATATTGAAAATCTTGAGAGTTAATATTTAAAGTAAAAAATTTAAAGAAAAATGTCCCTTGAAAATTGTTTTTCTTCTACGTTAAGCATGAAATGATATTATTACCGTTGTGTTAACGAACTCTCGGAACTTTTGAAAAATATATAATATAATAATAAATGAAGGGATGGTTTGCATATCTGATTTGGGATGTGTCGGTTGGCCCAACTAGTTTTGATAGTCCTCTTTAGCAGTTTTTATATATATATAATAATTTGAAAAACGGTGAAATCGAATTTCGATGCTTAGGGAGGATTACCATAATCTGAAAACTTTGAGATGGTTATACTTAGATGCACTCAAAACCAGCACACCACCACATGTCCATATTTTTACGAGCTTAGAAATAGTTATATATTTTAGGGTGATATAAAAGATTGAAAAAAAAAGAAAGAAAAAGAAAAGAAAAAAAAGTATGTATTGAAATTTATGTTTGTGCATTCTCAAAAGTTGTTCAAGAAAAGCAAATGCCTGTGAAGAAAGTTATGTATTGCAAAATGCCAAAAAAACATTCTTTAAAGTTAGTAAAAGAGGCCAAAGATGCACATACTAGACGGGACTTAGAGTTTACGTGTTACCTTGGGGATGTTGACTCTGAGGATACACTATTGAGGCTCGAAGGTTCTTAGTCAATAAATAAAAATTAGGAATTTATAGGACAAAGTCCAATAATATTTAGGAATAGCTCGTACGACCTCCACATGACCATTCATCCATCAAAATTTCACCGAGTGCATCTAATTAGTACTATCAACGAGTCCTTGGCTTATGGTGATTTGTCGAACCAGTTTGCTTAGACTCTAGTTTTCTAGCTGTCTTTGTCTGAGATGGGGTAGGTGTAGCCCTAATTTTTGGACTTAAAACGTTTAATGCAAAAGGGGGGCTTGATTGGCTGGTGGCTGGGTTTAAGTGGACAACAATATCGGCAATCGCGGTCAATATGTCGAGCTATTTCTTATGTTTTGATAATGATTAATAATCCGGGAGTTTGTTGTTTTTCACTTGGTTATGATCCTGTGTAGATTTCTTTTTCAGGGACGAAAAAGGTTTAAGTGTGGGGATGTTTGATGTGGTGTAAAACACACATGTTTTCCTAATAGTTTTCATGTTATTTTGTGCTTAAACGTTAACGATTATTTTGTTATTCTTGCATTAAATTACATGTTTGTGTATGTTATAGGTCCCATGTTGAAGAGAGCGAGAAAACGAGTCAAATGGACAAAGAATCAGCTAAAACGGAGCTCGGATGAAGCCGGTACGCAAAAACGAAGATAAACGAGCTGAAAGTCGAAAAACGTCAGAAAATGTCATGTTCGAGCTACGCGACCAGGTCATACCATTCAAGAAGCATGTGGTAGATTCCAACATGTCCCAAGGCTGCCAAGAATGTTCAAGAATCAGCTATAACGTCTATTTTGTCTTCTAGTGGGCCTAGTGGGCTTGTTTTAACCTATTTTATATTAGGAAGGAGGTGTTTAAACATATATAAACCCTAAAACCCTATGAACGAAATTATTCAAGTTTCCAGCCATCCCACACCTGCTCTAGAGGAGAAACCAAGGAGGACAAGCTTACGGTTACATCTTTTATCCTTCGGTTGTCGGTTTTGACTATTTTAACGTTTGTGAGTTCGTTTTTGGTTTTTAAGCATTCAAACCTTTTGTAATCAGATTTATATGAACATGTTTATCATTTATATCTATTTCATCTATTGTTCATTGATTATGATTGGCTAAACGTGTTAGTTCTACCTAGGTTAGATGTTTATTGTTAGGTTTTAATGAGTAATATGGATTGTTGATTATCATGGCTTAAATTGTTAATGGAAAGTTTGGTTTAACATTGAATTAGGTTGTGTTTAGTGCTGTGAATTTATTAATTATACTCATATACCTCTTGCTTTGATTAATTGAATACGTTTTGATTGATTGTTGCTTGTTAGAACTCTTTACTTGGTGTTTAGGGTTTGTTTGCGGGGTGATCAACCGTAGGGTTTAAGTGAGTGTTTTAATTGAATATAATCAGCGGGTAGGCATCTTCTTAGAGACCGAGAGGTGATAAGAAGTAAACTCGTCTCATAGCTTTTACTTGTTAGGATTAGGATCGTGCGAGAGCGGGTTCGGTTCTTGTCGAGTTTGGGTTTTTGAGCGATTAGTTGATCTAATTTAAGTTAAACTAAATTGTTCATCTATCCTTGTTTGCGTAGTATTCGTCTCCATTAGGGTAGTGTGTTGGTGAGACCGAGAGGAGAGTCAACATTAGAGCACTTTAACAATTCGTTTCCCGGTTTTTTCTTAAAATCAACTAAGTGTAAGTTAGAGTTTGTTGATGAGACTGAGTGGTGATCTAGCTTTCTTGAGTGAACCTTAGTTGTGTCATCCTTAGGAACCGGTGTCGTGAGAATCCTCAATCCTTTACCTTATTATACATTCAATATGATTCTTACCTAGGTAGACGTTTTCTCCAATTGTAGTTAAGTTTCTAAGTTTCAAGTGTTTAGTTAATTTAAGTTAAGTCTAGCTAATTAATTTAGTTAAAGTAAGTTAGGTTAAGTAGTTAATTATTAAAAATCATTTAAATATTCTTAGGTGAGTCTTGGTTAGGGTTAAGTATCATTAACGTTTTCAATTGTCCTTGTGTTCGATACTCGGACTTCCATAGTGATATACTATTAGTGATCGGTACACTTGCTGGTTTTGAGTGGTTTCTTTAGGTGTCTTGTTTAATAAATTTAAAGCTTAGTTGTGAAAGCATCATTATACCCACATCATTTAACATTGGTGAAAATGTGATGCTTAAGGTCTCGCCTTGGAAAGGAAATATTCGTTTTAGGAAGAGGGGAAAGTTGAGTCCAATGTACATTGGACCATTTAAGATTATAGATCGCGTGGGTGAAGTGGCTTATAAGCTAGATTTTCCCTATGAATTAGAAGGAATTCATTCAACCTTCCATATTTCTCATATGAGGAAATGTCTAGCTAATGACACATCTCATCTGCCATTAATGGACATTGAGGTTGATGAACAGTTGAACTACATTGAACAACCAATCGAGATAGTTGATCGCTAAGAGAAGCAATTTCGTCATAAGGTTATACCCTTAGTGAAAGTGATACGGAAACATCGCAAAGTATCAGATGCTACTTGGGAAGCCGAGGATGAGATGTGCAAGTTTTACCCAGAATTGTTCTAGTAATAGTTAGGTTTCGGGGACGAAACCTCTTTAAGGAGGGAAGACTTGCAACATCCTAGAATTTCATAATAATAAATAAAAAGGAGTTATGCTGTTAAGGGTGTGTTAATATTTAATTTAGATTAAACAAAGCGTAACTTGGATAATTAAGGATAGAATAAAGGATGGGATGAGCCTTAGGTCCATGGGCTTAAGAGAGTATAAATACTGTAACATTCGTCAAATTCGGGTCCGTTTGTACTCGTTATGTTCATTTTATGATTCGTTTATTTTGTAAACCGACTCGTTTTATAAACCGAAACTTATTATATAATAAAAATGATGGATTTTATGTTACAATATTGTTTTACACTTGTTGGGTCTTGAAAACATCCTTTACGGGCCTTAAATCGCGTTAAAATCACTTAAAACGAACTTCGGGGGCCAAAAATGTCATTTTTGAAAGTTTTAAAAAATGTTTCAGCTCTACCCCGCCGCACCGCGCGACGGGGGAGCCCCTTGAGGTCGCGGGTGGTGGCCACCTGCAGACAGAAATGTTTCTTGTGTTCCCTTGGTTGTTTTATTGACCACTAAATCCGATTTTTAACCAACATACCACTTGTTTAACCAAATTAAGCATATCCTATAAATACCCAACCATCTCTAACGTAAATCCCTGCTCATAAACTCTTTTCTCTCTCAATTCCAAAGATCATTCAAGGTTATTTTCAAGTTTATGTCAAGTTTGACTTCCAAAGTCAAACTAAGTTGGTTTTGCAATTTTATTTAGTTTTCTTAGTCTTAATCAATACTTGAAGCATATGGAACAACATATATATATAATACACACCTCTTGTTACCATTGGTAGTTACTTATTCGACCCCGGTCAGTTAAGTTTCGGACTTCGTAAGACAATGTTTCATGTAAGACTTTCGTGGTCCTTGATATATATACACTTATATAACTTGTTTGCACATATTAATCATGTTTAACTTTTGCTCATTTTAGTTTGTTAGTCATATTTACAAGTTCCATGGTTAAGGCATCTAAGAGTCTATGCTTCGGTTTAACCGTAAATAGCTCTAGACCGTAAACCGAACTTTTGTTTAAAAGCTTTATTGTTAACATTTTGGTTGTAAAACTTAAGTATTTTCATGTGTATATTATTATACAAGCTCTTTGATATTTGGGCATGTGGAAACCATCTATGAACTTGTTGTGAGATGGAAACCAAACCAAACCGAACTAAACCGATGTTTACCCGCTTAAGACACACAAGTGTGTTTTTAGCTATCAAGACTTGTATATTTCTTTAAAAGTAGTTTACAAACTGATTTTAGTTATTTTGCTTAAGTACTTGGAATGTTGGATCCAACTTGATCTCATAACAAAGTTTTGACTGACAATACCGAACACTCGCTTAACGTGCGTTGTTATTCTAAAAAAATAGAACTACATACTTGGTTAAGTGTTAATATAGTTTTATTGAGTTATCTCTTAACATTTATTATTTTGGAAAGTTGACTTTAGGTTTGACAAATTATCAAGACCCGAACCAACAACCCGAACACTCTTTAAAAACCCGTTTTAGTATCTATATTCCGAAGGGACATGCATTCTTGCATTTTTACCCACCTTATTACTTAACATAGGTTGAGTAAATATTAAGGTTAGATACTTTAACCCGGTTTCGTGCAAACTTACATTTTTAAAGGGTTATTATTATAATTTCTTAAATAGTTACATTTTAAACCTTTAACTTTAATTGTTTACATTACTTAACATTTAGTTTATCCTAAAGACTTCCAAGAAAACTTTCCTAATACATGACTTCTTTATTTTAGGCTTCGTTCGTTAAACCCCGACATACCGGTTAAACTCCAAATCAACCATCTTTTAAGTTTATTAGTTGAGCGTGAGTACTTTCATACCCCGTTTTCCATCTTTCTTTTTGGGGGTGATATTGCGTCTTATTCAAACTAAATGCTTTATACTTGAGTCGTAAAACACAAACGTTATTGTATACTTTACTTAAATAAATGCTCAATTTGGTGTCTATACTTACATGCGTATATGCTTATGTGTTTACCGCTTTTGGAGGGTTGATTCATAAATCCGTGAACTATCTGGTATTCTCTTATATCACGGTGCCGTTAATGTATTCTTATTAACGACCTCAAGAAATCCGAATCTATTTGGTATTCTCTTATAGACAGTGCCGCTAATGTATTCTTATTATCGACCTCATTTTTTATCCAAATTATTGCTATTATTTATTGTTTTGTATACAAGTTGTGGACTTTTTCTTATTATATATATATACTTGTTCAAAACTATGAATTGTTCACCAACCTTTGTGTTGATAAACTTTATTTTATGCAATGTTACATGTTTGACTTTTGGTTGACTCGGGAGCTTGAAGAAAACGTCACAAATACCTTTAGGATATTAGCAAAACTGAACAATATATTGATTTGCTATATTTTGTGATGATTATTGTAATGAACAAGTATGTTATGTGACGTTGTGATTTGGTGAAATTAAATGAGTTGTTAAATATTGTCGCTTTAAATAGTGTCATGCGCTTATGGGAAATCCGTCGCATCCCGACATGTGCCGCCGCCTTTGGTAGTGGTGTGACAGATTGGTATCTGAGCCTTGACAATAGGATAGGTGGCTATACGTAACGACCTAGTATTATTATGCTTTAGGGTCTTATACATGTGCTTATACGTGTTTACTCTATAATTGATTGTTCATATCGCATGTTATTTATAAGCCTGTTTAAAATTCACCAATATCATAAATGTACACATACACACACTTTCATAGTATACTCAAGTTAACCTTACCTTAAAGCGCAAAAAACTAGATTTTTATTGTGTTTTATGGATTACAAGATTAACTTGGATCCCGTTGTTTCAAATCCCTTAAAGGTTGCGTTTATATCGGGTTTGTAGCCATCATAGGAAACGACACATTATAAAACGACCATTTGACAAAAAGATTCCAAGAATCGAAGGTGATTTACTTACCTGGGATGGTTGAATTATAGTGCTCATTTTCTAGGCCAACGAAACGTGTTATAAATGTCAATACTTTAAGTAGTCGAATGCGAGCATTTCGGTCGCCATCCTAATTTTCGGTGTTAAAACATTAGAGCCACGGTGATACGTGGACTAGTGTTTTAACATGACGTTGTATCTCGATTTATTATTGTGTTATTATCGTTATTTGAGTCGAAAACATGAAAAAGTCGCGGTGGTTCATGCACATGTTTAGACTCCAACGTGGTCTTTTATAAAACTTTTTAGTGTCGGAATATCAAATCATGGTGGTTCATGTACGATTTCCCGACTCTACAAATCCCAAAATCTCAAATTTTCAAGCTACGACATCTCAAGATCTTTTACGTTTTGTTTACAAATTGTTATTTATATACAAAGTTTTATATCATGTTTAACAACTAGCATCTCCTCTTTACTAACTCTAGGATTCACAATCAAAAGTTGAAGATTTATTTTACTTTTATACACCCTCATATTCATTTCTTTTTACCTCAAACTTATCCCATTTCTTTATAATTTTTTTAGCATGCCTCCGGTAAGCCGCAACCCGCGCAAGAAATCCAACCGACGCATAGCCGCGTTCGTCGTCAAGCAAATGGCCACGGTGATTCCCGAACTTATAACCCAAATCCAAGCTACCCAACCTTTGCCCGTTGTTGCACCCATTGAGCCTAAACCCGCATCTTACTTGTTTAAGCAATTTACAAGTGCTAACCCATTCGAGTTCCTTGGAACCAACTGTGCGACTACTTTGTTTCAATGTTTGAATCAATCGAGAGAGTGTTCCGACACAGCGAGTGCCCCGAAGCGAAAAAGGCAAATTTCGCTTCGAGCATGTTTAGAAAAACGGCTCTTACATGGTGGGGTAGTGTTATGCACCTCCAAGGTTAGGAAACGGCTATGGCTCTTCCATGGTCCGATCTAAAGGCACTCGTGATGAAGAAATTCTGTCCCAAGCATGAACTTCAAAAGCTCGAGGAGGAATTTTGGAACCTCAAGCAAGAAAACGGTGATAATGCCGCCTACTCACTTCGTTTCCATGAGCTAAGCATCCTCGTCCCTCACTTGGTTACCTCAACCGAACGTAAACTTGATAAATACATTGGGGTCTACCTATGCAAATTCGGGACTCAGTAATGAGTAGCAAACCCGTGAACCTTGAGGACGCTATCACTCTAGCCTGTGCGCTATTGGAAAACCATGTGAAAGCGGGTACCCTAACCCTTAAGAAACCAAGTGAGAAAGTCAAGCCCGAACCCGCACCACAAGCCAAGGTTGAACCCGCACCCCAAGCCATAAACTACTCAAACTCTTCCCGCCACAAAAACAACCACAACAAAAAGAAGCCTAAAACGAACCACCGAAACTTTGCCGTTACTCAACCCCAACCACAACAACAAACTCAAACTCCTTCACAAACCCGAAGACCCTATACCGACACTTTCCCAGTTTGCAACAATTGTCAACGACACCACCCATCACACTTGCCATGTCGCCAATGCACTATTTGTAACTGTTTTGGTCACCTCAACACCACCTGTCGATCTGTACAACCAAACCAACCTTACCAACCAAGAACCATTCCCCAAAATTCCCAAAACCGATATGCACCATACCCACCAAACCAACCTCAACAACCCCGAGCTTGCTTTAACTGTGGTAATCCTAACCATTTCTGCAGCAATTGCCCTCACTTAGCCTTTTCTTACCAAGCCCAAACCTTGGCCGTACCCTATTATCAAACCCAATCTTAACAAGTCCAAACCTACCAACCCCAACTTCCCCAACTCAACGCACCACTCATCCAACCCATGCAAGCCATCCAACCCATGCAAGCCATACAAGCACCACCTCCTCCTCCACCTCAAGTAACCCAAGGAAACCATGGCAATCAAGGACGAGCTTTCCTGATGAATGCAAATTAAGCTCAAGTGGCTAACGATGTTGTGAACGGTATGTTTTTGGTGAACCATCATTTGGCTTCTATTTTATTTGATACTGGTGCCGATAGAAGTTTTATTTCTTTGAAATTTGAGTCGAAACTTGCCGTGTCTCGAACTAAGCTTTCCCGACCGTTTTCTGTTGAAGTTGCTAATGGAAATTCTATTACCATCAATTCTGTCGTCTGCAATTGTACTCTCATCCTTTCTAATCATAAATTCTCCGTCGATCACATCCCGATGCAAATGGGAAGTTTCGATGTCATAGTAGGCATGGATTGGTTATCTTTGCACCGTGCCGAAGTCGTTTGTTTCAATAAATTCATTCAGATTCTGCTCGTCAACGGTAAAGTTCTTAAAGTCTTCGGCAAAGCAACTTCTAGAAGGCTTAATCTCATGTCGTGCTCTCAATCGCAGAAATACTTACGCCAAAAGTATGTTCCGTTTCTAGCTCTCGTGGTGACAAAAGACAAAAAGGAATAGAAAATCCAAGATATTTCTGTTGTTCGTGATTTCCTCGACGTCTTTCTCGATGATGTCACCAGTCTTCCGCCTGTTCGTCCGATTGAATTTCGAATCGATCTTATGCCCGACGCGATGCCCATGGCCAAAGCTCCTTATCGTTTAGCCCCGTCGGAAATGCAAGAATTGTCGAACCGACTCAAAAACTTTCCGATAAAGGTTTCATTCGTCCAAGCTCTTCTCCTTGGGGCGCTCCCGTTCTCTTCGTGAAAAAGAAGTATCGTTCGTTTCGTATGTGCATTGATTATCGAGAACTTAACAAACTCATTATTAAAATCGTTTTCCTTTGCCACGAATCAACGACCTTTTCGACCAACTTCAAGGCGCAACTTGTTTCTCCAAAATTGATCTTCGATCGGGTTATCATAAATTGCGTGTTCGCGAAGAAGACATTCTGAAAATCGCTTTTCGTACTCAATATGGACATTTCGAATTTTTGGTCATGTTCTTCGGGTTAACTAATGCACCCGCGGTATTTATAGATCTCATGAACCGCGTTTGCAAATCATTCCTTGATAAATTCGTTATTGTATTTATTGATGACATTCTCATCTTTTCAAAATCCAAAGCTGGACATGAGCATCATTTGCGTTCCATTCTCGAACTCCTTAGAAACGAACGACTTTACACCAAATTCTCCAAATGTGAATTTTGGCTCGAGGAAGTTCTATTTTTGGGACAAATCGTAAACGACAAAGGTATTCATGTTGATCCCGCTAAAAATGAGGCCGTTAAGGATTGGAAAACTCCAACAACTCCCACGGAAATTCGATCCTTCCTCGGTTTGGCCGAATATTATCTGCGTTTCATTCGGAATTTTTCCAAGATCTCTTTGCCGCTTACCTCCCTCACTCATAAAGGAAAACCATTTGATTGGGGTTCAAAACCAGAGGAAGATTTTCATACTATCAAGGACATGCTTTGCAATGCTCCTGTTCTAACCCTTCCCGATGGAAACGACGATTTTGTTGTATTTTGCGATGCATCTCATCATGGCCTTGGTTGTGTTCTCGTGCAAGGAGGTCAAGTCATCGCTTACGCATCAAGGCAACTTAAGGTCAACGAGAAGAAATATACGACTCACGATATCGAACTTGGTTACGTCGTTTTCTCTCTCAAAATATGGAGACATTACCTTTACGGTACAAAATGTTGTGTTTACCGATCATAAAAGTCTTCAACATATTTTTTACCAAAAAGATCTCAACATGAGGCAGCGACGATGGGCCGAATTAGTTAGTGATTACGATTGCGAAATTCGCTACCATCCCGGTAAAGCGAATGTTATCACCGACGCCTTAGGTCGAAAGGTTAATGTTAAATTCGTTCTGCTTTTAAGCGTTGTTATTCAAACCGATCTTCAAATACGTATCTTTCAAGCTCTGCGTACGTCCATTGAAGAAGGTAACATGTATGACGAAATGTCATGTGGAGCCGAACTTCAACTCGAAACCAAACCCGATGGTCTTTTGTACTTTCTCAATCGTTTGTGGGTTCCCGATCGCGATGACCTTCGTACTTGTATACTCGACGAAGTTCACAATTCGCGGTATTCCGTTCATCCCCGTGCAGATAAGATGTATTTCGATCTTCGAGCTACCTTTTGGTGGCCGGGTATGAAAAAGGACGTAGCGTTGTTTGTATCTAAATGTCTTACTTGATCAAAAGTCAAAGCCGAACATCAAAGACCTTTTGGTGTACTAGAGCGACCACCGATTCCCGTTTGGAAATGGGAAGACATTTCTATGGACTTTATCACTAAACTACCCAACACCCAAAAAGGAAATGATAGTATTTGGATTATTATCGATCGATTAACCAAATCTGCTCATTTCATTCCGATCCGCGAGAAGTATTCTGTCGAGCAGCTTGCTCAAATCTTTGTGCGGGAAATTGTGTGCCGACACGGTTTACCATTGTCTATCATCTCCGATCGCGATGCTCGTTATACCTCTCATTTTTGGCGTTCATTTCAAGAAACTTTGGGAACACGTCTCGATCTTAGCACCGCTTATCATCCTCAAACGGGCGGTCAATCCGAACATACCATTCAAACACTCGAGGATATGCTACGAGCGTGTGTTCTTGATTTCGGTGAGAATTGGGATTCTCACATCCATTTCATCGAGTTTTCATATAACAACAGTAATCATTCTAGCATCGAAATGGCTCCTTTCGAAGCTCTTTACGGTCGTAAATGTCGTTCCCCGATTAGTTGGAACGAAATCGGTGAAGCTCAAATCACGGGACCTGAAATGGTCCAAGAAGCCACCGATGGGATTGATAAAATCCGTAAGAACCTCCTAGCCGCTAGAAGTCGTCAAAAGAGTTACGCCGACAAACGGCGAAAACCGATCGAATTTAGTGTTGACGATCTTGTCCTTTTAAAAGTATCTCATTGGATAGGGTTAGTCCGTTTTGGAAAAAAAGGGTAAGCTAGCTTCTCGTTTCGTTGGTCCTTTCAAAATTTTTGAGCGTGTTGGGAAAGTATCTTATCGACTCGAACTACCGCAAGAACTTGCTGGTGTTCATCCGACGTCTCATGTTTCGAATCTTAAAAAGTGCTTAGCCGAGGATAATCTACGTATACATCTCGATGAAGTACATGTCGATGAGTCGATGATCATGGTTGAACGACCCATTGAGATCATGGATCGCAGAGAGAAGAAAACCAAGCGTAGTTGTATTCAGTTAGTCAAAGTTCGATGGGAATCACGGGTGGCGCAGAATTCACTTGGGAACGAGAAGACACAATGAAAGAGAAGTTTCCACAATTGTTTGCATCATCTTTATCTTAATTTCGGGAAGAAATTTCTTAAAGTGGGGGATGCTGTGACATTCGTCAAATTCGGGTCCCGTTTGTACTCGTTGTGTTCATTTTATGAATCGTTTATTATGTAAACTGACCCGTTTTGTAAACTGAAACCTATGATATAATCAAATGATGGTTTTTATGTTACAATATTGTTTTACACTTGTTGGGTCTTGACAACATCATTTACGGGCCTTAAATTGCATTAAAATCACTTAAAAACAAACTTCGGGGGCCAAAAATGTCATTTTTTAAAGTTTTAAAAAATGTTTCAGCTCTACCCCGCCGCGCCGCGCGACGGGGGAGCCCCTTTAGGTCGCGGGTGGCAGCCACCTGTAGACAGAAATGTTTCTTGTGTTCCCTTAGTTTTTTTATTGACCACTAAATCCGATTTTTAACCAACAAACCACTTGTTTAAACAAATTAAGCTCATCCTATAAATACCCAACCATCTCTAACATAAATCCCTGCTCATAAACTCTTTTCTCTCTCAATTCCAAAGATCATTCAAGGTTATTTTCATGTTTATGTCAAGTTTGACTTTCAAAGTCAAACTAAGTTAGTTTTTCAATTTATTTAGTTTTCTTAGTCTTAATCAATACTTGAAGCATATGGCACAACATATATATATATATATATATATATATATATATATATATAAATAATATAAACCCCTTTTTACCTTTGGTAGTTACTTATTTGACCCCGGTCGGTTAAGTTTCAGACTTCATAAGGCAAGGCTTCATGTAAGACTTTCGTGGTCCTTGATATATATACACTTATATAACTTGTTTGCACATATTAATCATGTTTAACTTTTGCTCATTTTAGTTTTTTTGTCATATTTAAAAGTTTCATGGTTAAGGGATCTAAGAGTCTATGCTTCGGTTTAACCGTAAATAGCTCTAGACCGTAAACCGAACTTTTGTTTAAAAGCTTTATTGTTAACTTTTTGGTTGTAAAACTTAAGTGTTTTCATGTGTACATTATTATAAAAGCTCTTTGATATTTGGGCATGTGGAAACCATCTATGAACTTGTTGTGAGATAGAAACCGAACCAAACCGAACTAAACCGATTTTTACCCGCTTAAGACACACAAGTCTGTTTTTAGCTATCAAGACTTGTATATTTCTTTAAAAATAGTTTACAAACTGATTTTAATTATTTTGCTTAAGTACTTGGAAATGTTGGATCCAACTTGATCTCATAACAAAGTTTGGACCGACAAAACCGAACACCCACTTAACGTGTGTTGTTAGTTCTAAAACAATAGAACTACATACTTGGTTAAGTGTTAATATAGTTTTATTGAGTTATCTCATAACATTTATTATTTTGGAAAGTTGACTTTGGGTTTGACCAATTATCAAGACCCGAACCAACAACCCGAACACTCGTTAAAAACCCGTTTTAGTATCTATATTCCAAAGGGACTTGCAATCTTGCATTTTACCCACCTTATTACTTAACATAGGTTGAGTAAATATTAAGGTTAGATACTTTAACCCGGTTTCGAGCAAACTTACATTTTTAATGGGTTATTATTATAATTTCTTAAATAGTTACGTTTTAAACCTTTAACTTTAATTTTTTACATTACTTAACATTTATTTTATCCTAAAGACTTCCAAGACAAATTTCGTAATACAAAACTTCCTTTATTTTAGGCTTCGTTCGTTAAACCCCGACATACCGGTTAAACTCCAAATCAACCATCTTTTAAGTTTATTAGTTGAGCGTGAGTACTTTCATACCCCGTTTTCCATCTTTCGTTTTGGGGGTGATATTGCATCTTATTCAAACTAAATGCTTTATACTTGAGTCGTAAACCACAAACTTTATTGTATACTTTACTTAAAGATATGCTCGATTTGGTGTTCTATGGTTACATGCGTATATGCTTATGTGTTTACCGATTTTGGAGGGTTGATTCATAAATCCATGAACTATCTGGTATTCTCTTATAGCACGGTGCCGTTAATGTATTCTTATTAACGACCTCAAGAATTCTGAATCTATTTGGTATTCTCTTATATATGGTGCTGCTAATGTATTCTTATAGCGACCTCATTTTATCCAAATTATTGCTATTATTTATTGTTTTGTATACAAGTTGTGGACTTTTTCTTATTATAAAAATATACTTGTTCAAAACTATGAATTATTCACCAACCTTTGTGTTGATAAACTTTATTTTATGCAATGTTACATGTTTGACTTTTGGTTGACTCGGGAGCTTGAAGAAAACGTCACAAATACCTTTAGGATATTAGCAAAACTAAACAATATATTGATTTGCTATATTTTGTGATGATTATTGTAATGAACAAGTATGTTATGTGACGTTATGACTTGGTGAAATTAAATGAGTTGTTAAATATTGTCGCTTTAAATAGTGTCATGCGCCGCCTTTGATCGGGGTGTGACAAATACTCGGTTAAACCTCTCTAAAACCCTAGATCCTCATTTCTTTCCATCTTATTCTCTACACACTCAAAACACACACATACAAACACACCCTTCATGGCCGAGAGAGAGAGAGAGAGAGAGAGAGAGAGAGGCTCAAGAGCAAACCGAACTTGGATTTTTGATAGATCTTGAACGTACAAGCAAGATACAAGATTTAAAGTTCATAACCATGCTAACCGTGACCTAACAAACACGTAAAGGTATGTTCTTTATATTAAAGTTTATGTTTTTATGAACGGTTAGCCATAAAACTTAAAAATAGAGTAGATCGGGTATAAACGAACCATAAAGTAGCAAACTTGGTGTTAAAATGAACTTAACGAACCCACGGCTATGTACGAATCGTTTAAAGAAACCCTAAATCAAGTCTTTGAACATCTTACCCATAAAGTTCCAAGCTTTTGGTTTCAAGAGCTAAGTCTTGGGCGGGAGTGGTCAAGGGAACGTTTATAGACGATATGGGACCTTAGTAAGGGTTTAAAGGATAAAGTCCTGCATGTAAAACGTAAATAAGGGACCAAGGCAGTAGCCGCAGCTCGTTCGAATACAACAAGTTACAGGTCACTCGCTTACAAGTTATATTCGCTTACAATGAAAATCGCTTACATATGAAAATCGCTTACTATGGAACTCACTTACAATTTATAGTCGCATACAATGAAGTAATCGATTACAAGTTTAACTTGCATACAATGCCATATTCGCTTACAATGACACTCGATTACACTGGTGGACCCGATTACATCAAGGACTTAATTACATCAATGACTTGATTACATTGAGGACTCGATTACATTGCCTTATGGTCGATTACATTGCTAAACTCTCTTACAAAAATGAAATTCACTTACAACACTACACCCGATTACATTAACAATCGATTACAATGTCCCTAATCGCATACAACCTATATACTCGATTACAAGCCCTTATCCGCTTACATTATGTCATTCGGTTACTCCCTATACTTGATTACATTAGGGAAACCCGAATACATCTAAAGGACTCGCTTGCATGCATGTTGGTTGCAAAAGAGTCGATTACACTAGGATTCGAATGCATGTTCCTTCGATTACATTGTGTGGTCATGGTATACATGGTGTACACTCGAGTACATTGAGGACATGAGGTTACATACTAAGCTCGCTTACACATATACATTCGGTTGCACCAAGAAACTTTAATACTTACAAGCAATTGTATACAATTCACATATCTATTTATGTGATTCATATACATGATAGTATACAAAGAAAGACTTAGATACAATAAAGAAAGAATACTAAAGTAACTAAATACTTTGTATTCATGTACATTAGGATATAAGGATGAAAATATTCTAAGTAAATTGTAATCTAAAACCATACTATTAGATTAGACCAGACTTAGCTATTTTGGCTGAAATACAAATAGGACAAGTATTGATACGTGTAACTTATATACAGTTAGCAGAGCTCAATTAAAGAAGGGATTAACAATTAACGGAGAAAGAAACAGGATCCATGTGAGTTTCTAGCCCCATTTCCTTGTTATGTTTTCGGGGCTTTGTGTATACTCAATGTGAATGTTAATACACTTACCTTAAATGGTAAGTGTATGCCTTAATGATGAATGTGATGTTTATGTTTATATTATGAGTTAATACTTGACAGTTCATGAACGACTTTCGGGTATTGCACGTATTGTTAAGGAAGGTATTATGTAGTAAGTATGAAATGAGTATATGAGATGAAGTATGCTTGAATAATGCATGTATGTACATATGTATGAATGTTATAAAATAATGTATGGTTGTATGGTAACGAAAGGGAACCGGGCCCTAATAATACTCGAGGAAAGAGGGAACCAAACCCTAATAATATTCCAGGCAAGAGGGAACCGGGCCCTAATAATACTCGAGGCAAGAGGGAACCGAACCCTAATAATATTCGAGGCAAGAGGGAACCGGGCCCTGATAATAATCGAGGAAAGTAGGGCGTAATGCTCTTTACAACATAAGGTATGAAGGTAAGTAAGAGTATGATAAACGAATATATGAAAGCATGAACGAAAATATGTAATTATGAATGTGTTATATGTTGTATGATTAACTAGAACTCACTCAGCGTAGCTGACTTTTAGTATGCACGCGTGTGAGTAGGATGAGGCAGCTCGCTTGAGGGGAACACATGGCATGAAATTGAAGATACTGGCATCTCAAGGAAATGTTGTGTTATTTTTAAAGACTATGTTTTATGTTTAAATTACTTGAATGTTTGTTAAGACAAGATTTGAAGATTATGTAATATATTTTGTTTGAAGCTAAAGTTTTAATTAACTCTGATATTTAGAACTGTGTTTATGAGTAAATCCAACGTCCAATGTAGGGCACCGGTAGCGGAGCCTTACAAATCAAAATTCCAGTTGGTATCTCATCTCAAGAAGGCTCACCTAGGCATTGATAGTGAACTCTGTTCTCAAGTTCATTTAAGGATAAAAAAGAAATGAAATGGAAGGAAAGAAAAAAATATTGTGTTCCAGAGTTTTTTTGTAAGCAAAGAAAACAAAGGAACTGATAGAAAGTTGTATTCCTGAGTTGCATTAAATTGAGGAAAAGAAAATAAATGAAAGGAAACCAAGTAGAAACAAAGAGTAAGTTTGAAGGAAATGTTTTCTTTCCAATTTGAAAAGAAAATAGGAAGAAAAGAAATGAAAGATAATATGAAACAAAGGAAAATATAATTTTTTTTCTTTTCTCCCGTTAAATGAACAGAGTGAAAATGTTGTTAAGGAAAAAATTATTTGTGATTGATGCAGCATCAACATAAGATTAACCAAGTAATTTAAGTGTACCCTCAATTTAGTTTCTTCAATCACTTACTCATAAATTAATTAATTTATAAAATTTTAAACGTGTTCCTAAGATGCTATTTTTGTTTAATAGTTTTTTTAAATTCAGGTTATTCTATAAATGAGGATAAAAATGATAAGACTCGGGAAACATTTTAGTTTTCTTTTTTTTTTTTAAATTTTTAATTTTTTTTGATTTTTATTTATATTTTAGGTTTTTATTTTTATTTTTTTTTGAACTTTTATTAGGTTTTTTATACAAAAATCTTTCTCGCACTTCTCATTTTTTTCTCTTTTTGCATTTTAACTTTTTTCTAAACAGATATTTTTATATAAAAAGAGTATTTTAACATTTTTTAAGTTATTATTGTTTTTTTTCTTATTTTATTACTTTTGTATGTTATATTTTTGTTTTTAATACAGTTGATTTTTCTTTAGAAAGAAAATTCTATTTTTTTGGGGCTTTTTTTATTGCCTTTTTGTGTGAAATAGACTTCCTTGAATCATTTTTAAGTGTTTTTTCTTTAATGAATTTTCATTTTACTTTTTTATTGTTTTAATCTACTTTATGGGGCTTGAACTCAAACAACTTTAATGATAATAAACGTCTTATGTCACTAGTTAAGAGACCATTAATTTTCGTTAACTATTTATTTTATTCCTATTGTAATTTTTATAATTGCAACCGATACACAAAAAAGTGAAAAACACACGCAATGTGATTAAACATACTAATGATTATGCCATGAATTCTAATATGCGGGTTTATGTTATCTTAATCCATGTTAGGCCTTAAATCTATATTTGGAGATGGTCACAAGAATTACGTTTGTATAAAACCAGTAATAAGCTGATCTCAATCATCTTATGTTTTAGTGTTTTTAGAACTATTAATATACTACGAGCTAAATTTTAGTTGCATATTTATATTTATTATGCAAATCGTTTTACAGTGGAATACGCCATAAAAAAATCAATGTTGCATCTGTTTTATAATGTTAGTGGGAATTGAGTTTAGATTTATTTTTATTATCTAGAGTAATGACTCATGTTTAACGATACATCCACTAATTTCTCGGTGTGCCTTAGGCTATGTGCAGTGGAGGGGCTACAAAATAGGGCGTTTTGTGCCATGTGGCGTCAGTCAGCAAATGGTGGGTTTTTGTTTTAGGGGTGTAATGGTGTTGTAGTCCTATATATATATATAGGGAATGGATCTTGCGAGAAGTGAAGGTGTAACTCCATGAATCCTTAATTTCACTCTCTTTCTTATTGTGTAGGTGCGTATGTACGTGTGTGTAGGTACGTATATTTGTATATGTGTATGCATGTTTGTATGTGTGTAGGTATGTAGGTTTGAATGTGGCTCGGTACATTTGTATGTGTGTAGGTAGGTTTGAATGTGTGTAGGTACGCATGTATATGTGTGTAGGTAGGTTTGAATGTGTGTAGCTAAGACAGAAATACAACCAACCTACATACATGTAGGTAACATCATAAGAAAGTGAGTGAAATTAGGGATTAATGGAGTTACACCTTCACTTCTCGCACTTCTCGCTGTAAAAAAAATTTCTAAAATGATCCAATACACACACACACATACATATATATATATGCTTAAGTTCAGTAGAGAAATGATATTACTACGAGAAATGAATATGAGTCACTAGTTTTATTTTAGGTTTTAAATGCTTAAAGATAAATGAAAAATATGTAAATGGAACAATAAATGCACTTTCTCTCTCTTTGATTAATACAACTAATATAACAATAATAAATCTTTCTCTAATTAATTTTGTTTTTTTTTGTTGTAATTTTTAGGTTTTTTTCTTTATTAGTAAAAATCATTTTTTATGTATATCGGTATTGTTCCTTACGTTCTCGTTTTTTTTATAATTTGGTATTATTTTCTGCGTTCTCATGTTAAGATTAAAATGTACATGAACCTTTCTCTAAGTATAATAATTAAAAAAGATTAGAAAACTAATTTATTTTTATAATTTATTTACATCCTCTTCATTTTATCCAACAAAAATACAATTTATTCATATAATACTAATTCTTTATATTAAAAGAACAATTTCTTTCCACTCAATTTATTAGTGTATATCAACGCGTAATTTTTAACAATAAATATCAAAACATAATATATATTTTTTTCAATTGATATATCTAGAAAAACTATTGTCGTAAATAATAAAAAAAATGTCATACAAATGTGTCCATTAAATATAAAAAATAAATATACAACCTACACAAAATCATATAACCTACATTTGTTTTTAGCAATAAAAACGTACAAGATATAAAAAAGCATTCAACTTACATATTTAATTTGACATCAACAATTATATAAACTACACAAAGGTAAACATATCCTACACGTATGTGGTTATATGTTTTCTTATTTTTAGAACAAGTGTGGGTTATATGTTTTTGTGTAGGTTGTATATTTCACATTTAATGCAAACATGTGTAAGATAGTTTTTTGTATTATTCATCACAATGTAACTACGTGTTAATGGATATTGATAAGTTGAGTTGGAAGAAATTGGTTTTAAATAGAAAGAAATTTTAATGTATGAATAAATTGTATTTGTGTAGGATAAAATTTTCGTGTGTAGGTTATATGTTTTTCGTGTGTAGATTATATGTTTTCGTATGCGTGTGTATTTTATTGAAGATGAATTTTGTGTGTTGGTTATATATTTTCTTATTCTTAGAACAAGTGTAGGCTATATGTTTTTGTGTAGGTTGTATCTTTTTTTGTTGATAATTACTGCAAACACGTGTAAAATATTTTTTTTTGGTATTATTTATCACAATGTAACTACGTGTTGATAGATATTAATATATTGAGTTGGAAGAAATTGGTTTTTGATAGAAAGAAATTTTAACGTATGAATAAATTGTATTTGCGGAGGATAAAAATTCAAGAGACAAAAAATAAGTTATAAAAATAAATGAATTCTTAATATTTTTCAATTATAATAAATTGATTAGTTATATTAATTGAATAGTTAACTATTATGGTTTATTAGTTATATTTATTGAAGAGATGAAAGGCCCCAGTCCCGGGTCCCTACATTATCGTTGGATTTACTCATAAACACAGTTCTAAATATCAGAGTTAATTAAAACTTTTTGCGGAATAATAAACTCAAACATATATTACAAAATCATTCAAATCTTTCCCAAATAAACAACTTTGTCTTTAAACATAGCAATAGAAAGTCATATTTAAACATCATACCATTCTTCTAAAGATGCCAGCCTCTTCAGTCTAAAGCCATGTGTCTTCGCTCAAGCGAGCTGTATTAGCCTATTCACCTGCGTGCATACTACAAGTCAGCTACGCTGAGTGAGTTCTAGTTAATCAGGCAACATGCAATACATTCATATACCCACAAATATACGTATCCGAAGATACATTGTACATACTGAACCTGTCTACCTTTGTTTCATACATGCATACATACTTTCTTTCTTTCTTTCTTTCATACTTTCATTCTTTTAGCATGTACATTGCATACATAATTGTCTATTCATTTTGTAGAGCATTTCGCCCTATAACCTTCGCATATATTATTAGGGTCTGAAACCCTGTAACCTTCGCAGATATTATCAGGGTATGCAACCCTATAACCTTCGCATATATTATTAGTGTTTGCAACCCTGTAACCTTCGCAGATATTATTAGGGTCTGAACCCTTTAACATTTACAGATATTATTAGGGTCTGCAACCCTTTAAGCATACCAACATACAACTATACATTATCTTCTTTATATTTATGTTTATGTACTTTCACACATACACTTAATTTTTTCTATAACTTTCATATATCATTCATACACCATTCATAAAACAATCACATATCATACACTTACCACTTAAGGTAAGTGAATTAACTAATCACATTGAGTATGCACACAACCCAAACATAACAAGAAAATGGGGCTAGAAACTCACCTGAGCTCGGTTCCTTACAGAGTTAATGTAACTCCTTTCCATAACTGAGTGCAGCTAACTGTATAACAATTACACGTATCAATTAACTATTCCTAATCGTATCATATTTCTAGTTTAATATAACCCTCAACGAACGAGGGTCCGGGGGCAGCGCCCCTGGCAACGGGATCTAGGGGCAGCAATCCCTAGCAGGGTCCAAGGGGTAGAGCCACTGGCTGGGGTCGAGCTGCTAGGTCAGCTTGGAAAAATTTTATTTTCATTAAAGGTCTTTTACTAAAATTTCATCAAAAACAAATTCTCATTAAATATTTAAGTAATAATTTATTTTGGGTAAGCACCATTGGTTATCCCATTCGTTATGACGAATGATCCCATTCGTTATAACGAATGCCTTGATCTGAGACGAACGAGTGCATAACGAATAACTAAGGCCATTCGTGCTTTCTTTGAGACGAATGAAAGGTTCATTTGTTACAGGAGCACGAATGTATCCATAACGAATGGTTCCATTCACTGTCTTCTCATGGCGAATGAATGGATAACGAATGAATAAGGTCATTCGTGACTTTTATAGAGCGAATGGAAGGCTCATTCGTTACCGGAACATACGAATGTATCCTATTCGTTATGGCTGTTTAACAAATGATCAGCCATTCGTTTATCATAACGAATGGATATCAGAAATTATCCAACTTTGACTCATGTTGTCAAAGTCAAAATTGCCAAGAACATATACAGTCAACCATACACAGGTTTTCATTTAACCCTCGAATCGTGATGAAACAACATAAAATTTGCATCAACAAGCTCGCATTCACATCGCCTACTAACCTCAATCAACCAAACAGTTAAACACTGGTCTTTTAATGGTGTATTTGATTTATTTATATAAATGGTTCTTCATGTCATCGATTAACCTATCAATCGTTAACGAATTTCAACGAGAATCATTGCATTTGATTCGTTTTTACCATCTATATATAGATCTAGGAATACTAAACGAGCCGAACAAGTTTTGGTGATCGAACGTACCTTAAACGAATCGGTTTCACGAACACGATCTAAGCTTGGTTATGTATTGCTTGTCACAATGCTCTAACTCCAACAAGCTCGGGTCTTTTCCTTCAGATCTTGGTTCGAGATGAAGGAGGTGTTTGTGTGTGTTTTTGAGTGTGTTATGGAGGCTAGATGATAAGAATGAGAGTTTAGGGTTTTATGGAGGTTTAAGGGGTTTATATACCCTTAAGCCCATGGACCTAAGGCCCATCACCATCTCTTATTCCATCTTTTAAGGTCCAAGCCCACACTATAATATTTTATTTAACCTTGACTAAATATAAACACACCCGTAAGTAAACGAAGTTCCTTTTATTTATTATTATTGAAAGTAAGATGTTACAAGAGAGAGAATGCATTTATACTTTATTTAATTTATCTTTAAGCTTTTAAAACCTAAATTAAAAGTAGTGGCTCATATTCATTTCTCGCAGATCATTTCTCTCATGAACCATCCCCTATATATATACATGACTTGACAGAGTTGCACCTCTCTGAGGACATGGTCCAGGATAGAGATTCATGGAGACGTAGGATTAAGGTTAGCGACTTCTAGGGGAAGGCACCTAGTTAGCTTAGCTTTCTATTTAGGGTCTAGTTGGCTAGTCTTGATCCTTGTTGTTTATGAATATTTTTTTGTTTTGATGCTGCTTTTTGTTTCTTATGCCCTTTTCTTAGTAGGTTACAGATTCCTTGCTTTTTTGGTAGTTTGTTATCTATGTATTGCTAAGTGTCTTTTGCTTGTAGGATGTATGTTTACTATGATTACCTGTATGTAGTTTTATGAGCCGGGGGTCTCTCTGGAAGCAGCCTCTCTATTCTCTTGGATAGAGGTAAGACTTGCCTACATCCCACCCTCCCCTGACCCTACCGATAGCGTGCTATGCGGTGGGATATACAGGGCTTGATTGATTGATTGATTGATTGATCACATACAATATAATAATAATAAAAAACACAAGCCGACGACAAATTCTAGTCGCCCTCCCCATTGTCGCCCATTTTATCTCCCCGGGGGCGGTGTTGTCACGCCTCGTCGGCCTAGAATTGCCGCCCACTACAGATAGCCTTATTGTCTTATTACGTGTTAATGATTTGTTAAACTAAGTTCTTTTACGTGTTAATGACTTATGTTTGATGACACGTTTACTAATTCACCATTATGTGACTATTTGTTGATGAGTTTTGAAATGTTGTATTAAGTCATTGCAGGTGTTAACAACATATGCTTGATGATAAATTAATAGAACGTTTGAATTTCTTATCTGACATCACGTATAATAAAAATTTCCATATCTTACAAGAAAATATTAGTTACAAATGTAATAATTTCTAACTAACACATCTGAAGCAGATGACGTGGAAGTTTTTTCCAAACACTTATAGTGCTAAATTTTGAGACCACTTACTACAACAACAACATACGTATATGTATGCATGTAAACGGACCTTTGAAGGAGAGAGTGTTCATATAGAAGCTTTAAAAGTTTGAGAATAATGTATACGCAAAGTCTAATATATTATGCATGGACATATCTACTCCAAAGTTGTAAGGCCCCGTTCTCGGTGCCCTACGTTGGCGTTGGATTTACTCATAAACACAGTTCTAAATATCATAGTTCATTAAAACTTTCGCAGAATAAATAAAACTTCAATCATTCATTACAAACATTCGATACTTGTCTTAAAAAGAAAACATAAATAGTTTATTTAAAACATCATGACAAAACTTCGCTGGATTTCAGTCTTTTCAATCCTGCCATGTGTCATTCTCTCAAACCAACAGCTTCAATCTATTCACCTGCATGCATACTAAAAGTCAGCTACGCTGAGTGAGTTCTAGTTATTACAGGTAACATACAATACATCCATATACTTACTTATATAAGCATCCGAAGATACATATAACATACTTAGCTTTTTACCTCTCTTCGTACTTTCATACTTTCATTCTTTCTTTGATACATACGTATATACATACATTTTGTCCTATAGCATTCGCAGATATTATTAGGGTTTGTTCCCTATATTTGCAGATATTATTAGGGTATGTTCCCTATATTCGCAGATATTATTAGGGTCTGTTCCCTTCATTCACAGATATTATTTGGGTTTGTTCCCTACATTCACAGATATTATTAGGGTATGTTCCCTACCTTCACTCTATCATACTTTCATACTAACATTCATACAATTTCGCACATACCCTGATTTATCATTCATACATACACATGTATATATGTTCTAACACTTACCTTCCTTGGCGATACATGCAATATCCGAAGATCATTCACGTACCGACAAGCTTTCATTCATATTCACAATATAATATCTATCATGTATATCATCCATGCATAAACTTAGCACTTAAGGTAGTGTATTAACTAGTCACATTTAGTATGCACACAGCCCCAAAAACATAACAAGGAAATGGGGCTAGAAAAACACCTGAACTCGGTTATGTTCATTGTTAATGGTTATTCCTTTCTTTAGCTGTGCGCGACTAACTATATAACAATTACACGTATCAAATAACTATCACTACCCATATCACGTTTCTAGTTTAATTATAACCTTAATGAACGGGGGTCCGGGGGCAGCGCCCCTGACATCGGGGTTCTAGGGGCGGCAGCCCCTAGCAGTGTCCAAAGAGCAACACAATTTCCTTTAGAATTTTTTAATAATATTTTATTGCTAAGTCGTTAATCCTTTAAGGTATCCTTCATCAATTAATAAAGTCCAAGGGCTATTATGTAATTAAATCATTCTTTTCTAAGTCCATGGACCTTTCTGTCATTCTTTAAATCTTGACTCGTGATCTAGTTCGTTAACAAGGAGGCTCCTTCGTTATTTCTTAACGAATGGACCCCTTTAACGGATGGACTATTATAATGAACTGGCCTTTATAACGAATTGGCCCTTATAACGAAATGATCTTCATAACGAATTGGCCTTTATAACGAATGACCCTTCATAATGAATGAACCTTCTAATGAATGAGGGTTCATTCGTTCTCTCTCTGTAGTGAAGGACATAATGAATTGCTTAACAAATGAAGCTCATTCGTTATTCTTTCTTAACGAATGAGCCTAACGAATGAGGGCTCATTCGTTAATGTTCCGTAATGAATTAGGTTTAGGTCAGAGAATGTCAGAAACATTCTCTGACATGCTTAAACTCGTACACCGCCTTTCCAGCGCCGTCTTTCCGGCGCCGCCGTGCCAGAAAAACGGGCGGTGGCCGGAAAAACGTATTTTCGCATCGTTTTTCACCGTTTTTCGTCCCATTCGATCCAGATCTGAGCTAGGGTGACCCCTAAGCCCATCTTTTGATCGGTTTATACACAATTCCATCAGGATCTCATGACTTTAACGGTTGAGGGTGTCGTCTCAAAGTTTCGCGACTAGATCTAGCGGTTTTGGATCCATAAGATATCATAACAACATTACCTCGAATCAATGCTCGGTTTCTTCTTGCTATATCGGCTAGAGAGAGAGAAAGAGAGAGGGAGCTTAAGTGTGTGTTTTGGGTGGTGTATGAAATGGATGAGAATGAATGAATTAATGGTTAATTATGGTATTTATATCATGGGTTAAGGGCTTAAGCCCATGGTTTTTCTCCCTTCCTTATTAGCCCAAGTCCATTACCCTTATTACTTAACCCAACACAAGCCCATCTCATAACATCTAATATGTTTATTTTATTAACCGAAAGGGAAACAAGATGTTACAAGTCTTCCCTCCTTAAAGAGGTTTCGTCCCCGAAACCTAACTATTACTGAAACAAATCTGGGTAAAACTTGCGCAACTCTTCTTCAACTTCCCAAGTAGCATCTGATCCTTACGATGCTTCCACATTACTTTTACCAAAGGAATAATTTTATGACGAAGCTGCTTCGCCTTGCGGTCAACGATCTCTATAGGCTGTTCGATATAGTTTAATTGTTCATCAACCACAATGTCTACTAATGGCACATGCGACGTGTCATCAGCTAGGCATTTCCTCAATTAAGAAACATGAAAGGTAGGATGAATTCCTTCTAGCTCCTCGGGTAAATCTAGCTTGTAAGATACTTCACCCACACGCTCCACAATCTTAAATGGTCCGATGTACCTCGGGCTTAAATTCCCTCTCTTTCTGAAGTGAATAATTCCTTTACAAGGCGATACCTTGAGCATCACATTGTCACCAACGTTAAACTCGATCGGTCATCGCCGGTTATCAGCATACGACTTCCGTCGTTCTTGAGCATCTTTCATTCTTGCCTTGATCTGATCGAACCTTGACGAGGTTTCTTGCACCACTTCTAAGCTTCCAATCTCTTTCTTTCCAATCTCTCCCCAGCATATCGGGGTTCTACAACGTCTACCACATAACATCTCAAACAGTGGCATAGCAATACTTGAATGGTAGTTGTTGTTATAGGAGAACTCTTCCAGATGCAGATGATCATCCCAACTTCTACCAAAGTCTAAAACATAAGCACATAGCGTATCCTCAAGGGTTTGGATAGTCCTTTCAGACTGCCCATCTGTTTGAGGATGCTACGCCGTACTGATGTTCAATCTTGTTCCCATAGCTTCATGGAACTTTTTCCAGAATCTTGAAGTAAAGCGAGTATCTCTATCAGACACTATTGATAACGGCACTCCATGCTTAGCCACAACCTCTTTTATGAACACATTTGCTAATGTTTTTGACGAGATAGCCTCTCGTATAGGCAGAAAGTGAGCACTTTTTGTCAAGCGGTCCACAATCACTCAAATGGTATCATGATGTTTAGCTGTACGAGGTAGCTTAGTTATGAAAACCATGGTGATGTGTTACTATTTCCATTCAGGTATCTCTAAAGGCTGCATCTTCCCATAGGGCTTCTGGTGTTTAACTTTGACTTGTAAGCAAGTCAAGCACTTACTAACATAGTCTACTACATCATTCTTCATCCCCGGCCACCAATAATCTCCCTTAAGGTCTAGATACATCTTGGTGGATCCCGGATGAATCGAGTATCTGGACTTGTGAGCTTCATCTAAGATTCGACCTCCAAGATTTCCATGGCGTGGAATCCACATGCGTTCAAACCTAGTCTTTACACAATGGGTATTTTCCATCAACTCGTTTTGTTGTCCGAAGATTCTTTCTTTCTTCATTAGTCCTTCATCTGCAAGTACCTCATACTGTACTTTGATGATTTCTCCAAAGAGATCTGAGTTGATAATCAAATTATAAGATTTTACTATTGCAATGACTTCTTCGTTCTTACGGCTTAGCGCGTCAGCAACCACATTAGCTTTACCAGGATAGTATTTGATATCATAGTCGTAGTCATTTATCAACTCTAACCATCTCCTCTGTCTCGTGTTCAACTCTTCCTACTTGAAGAAATACTTCAAACTCTTATGATCGTTATAAATAGTACACTTAGTACCATATAGGTTATGTCTCCATATCTTGAGAGCATGCACTACTGCTGCTAGCTCTAAATCATGCATCGGGTAGGTACTCTCATGAACCTTTAACTGTCTGGACGCATAAGCTATCACTTATCCTCGGTGAATTAACACGCAACCTAACCCACGTTGTGAGCCATCAGTACTAACAACCAAATCCTCGTCACCAACTGGTAGAGCAAGGATTGGAGCTTGTGTGAGTCTTTACTTCAATTCCTCAAAAGCCTCCTCCTGAAACTTACCACAATTGAATACTACATACTTCCGGGCCATTCCGGTCAATGGTGCGGCTATCTTGGAGAAACCTTCGATGAATCTCCTAAAATAGCCAGCCAACCCTAAGAAGCTGCGTATATCATTCGGGTTCTGTGGAGTCTTATAGTTTGTTATCAATTCAATATTAGCTGGGTCCATGGTAATCGATTCAGGGTTGATTACGTGACCTAGAAATTTCACTTCGCACAACCAAAATTGCTCACTTAGAAAACTTAGCATACAGCTTCTCTTCCTTCAGCTTCTCTAACACTTCTCTTAGATGTTCAGCATGATCAGACTCGCTCTTAGAATAAATCAATATATCGTCAATGAAAACCATGACTGACTTATCTAACATCGGCCGACATACCCTATTCATCATATCCATAAATGTTGCGGGAGCATTCGTTAGGCTGAACGACATCACGAGGAACTCGTAGTGTCCATACCGCGTCTGAAACCTTGTCTTAGGTATGTCAGCCTCTTTCACCTTCAGCTGATGATAGCTTGATCTATGCTCTATTCGTGAGAACCAACTTGAACCTTGTAGTTGATCAAACAAATCATCAATCTGTGGCAACGGATACCTGTTCTTCACCGTAAGCTTATTCATCTAACGATAGTCTATACACATTCTCATACTTCCATCATTCTTTTTAACAAACAACACTGGTGCGCCCCACAGGGAAACACTTGGTCTTATAAAACCTTTATCGAGGATTTCTTATAGTCGGGACATCAATTCTTTCATCTTGGACGGCTTCAGACGGTAAGGTGCTTTCACGACGGGTTGTGCTCTTGGTATTATGTCTATCTGGAATTCTATCTCTCGCTCTGGTGGCAACCCCGGAAGGTCCTCAGGGAACACTTCTGGGTAGTCGCACACAATAGGAACATCTTTCACTTCTTTTGCCTCGGCCGTAGCTTTGACAACATACGCCAGGTAGGCACCGCACCCTCGCCTTAACAAACCTTTAGCCTTTATCATCGAAATGACGTTAAGCCCTGAACTTTCTTTATCACCATAAACTGTCACCAAACTACCATCCAAGTACTTTTACCGTATTATCCTACGCTTACAAAATATCTGAGCCTCGAACTCAGATAGCTAATCTATTCCCAAAATTACATCGAACTCTCCTAAGGTCATAACATACATGGTAACAGGTAACTCACGTCCCTCTAACTCTACCTTACAATCCTTAACCATTCTCATTATTCTAACCGAGGTTTCACTTGCAGTTTCTACTTTAAAGGTTTCAGGCACACGACAACATTTCATTTTTTCTAACGTACTAAATGTCGTAGCTACAAAACTTCTATCTGCACACGAATCAAATAGTACTAAAGCGGAAATACCATTTACTAGAAACGTACCAGTCACAACATCTGGAATCTGCTTGGCCTGCTCCTAAGTCAGCATGTAGGCCCTTGTCCTCGGCCTCACTTGTTCATCATATTTCTTCTTACTTCCTCCAGCTTCACCACCAGTGCAAGACCTTGCTAGGTGACCGGTTTGACCGCACCTATAATATGCGGGCTTTGCATGGCAATCCTGAGCAAAATGCCCCATCTTTCCACATTTGTAACATGCATTTTACCTTAACTTTCATTCCCCACCATGGGACTTTCCATACTTATGGCACACATCAGAACCAGTGCCCCATTTGCACTCACCAGCGTGCGTCTTACCAGAAGTCTTGCACGACCTCCTCTTAGTGGAGAATGAACCTACACATTATACAATACTAGATTACTTTTCATGGAGCTCAAAATTCGTGATTTGGGCTTGATTAGAAATGATTTAGCAATTAAAACGAATTAACGAACCTAAATAAAAACAAACTCTATGAAGATACCTGACCGCGCCGCGCGGACAGGTTGGGTATTCCTCCCCGCGCGACGTGGCGTGGGGAATGTCCAGAGTTATCCAACTTGTCATTTTTAGTTCCCGTAGTTCTAAAAATACATTTTAAGCAATTTTAAAGGTTTCTAAGCATTGCTTGACAAATTTAAAAGTTTTTAAAATATAAAATTAGTTAAACCAAGTTCAATACTAGTAAATACATGTTTTTATTAATTCGAAAGATTAATATAATCCCAAGTCGGGTATATGAATACGAATTCAATTATGAAAAAATCTAAGATATTACACACAAAATGTGTTGACCGCGTTATGAAAGAATTTATATAATCCTAACGAATATTAGTTGAATAATAAAACCTAATGAAACTGAAATATAAACACAAAAATTACATAATTAGATTAAAATTTATATATTATTAAATAACAAGGCCTAAACAATAGTTTCAGATTATTATATAAAATTAATATACAAACAAACAAATTATATAATACTATCTATTTATTTTTAACAAATTATATTAAAAAAAAATATTCAAAATATATTAATTTCCATCTCATTCCAGAGCTTGTTATTCTCTGTTTTCACAAACCTAGATCACAATCTTCGTCAATATCTTCGGTACATTCCAATGAAACAACCACAAAAAATACTAAGTAATATTATTTTAATTAATATTTTTTTAAATCATTAAAAATACTAATTAATCATTATTTTAATTAATACTTTAATAAAAATCACTAAAATACTACTTAATTTTTATTTTAATTAATATTTTTATAAAATTATCACCAAAAATACTAATTATTTTTTATTTTAACAATAATTTTATATAAAACACCAAATCACTAATTACTCTTTAATTTAATTAATAACTTTATAAAACAATCACTAAAAATACTAATTAATCTTTATTTTAAGTAATAATTTAATAAAATGATCACTAAAATTACTAATTATCTTTATTTTAATTAACAATGTTATAAGAAACACTAAAACTACTAATTAATCATTATTTTAATTAAAAATTTTTTAAAAAAAAATCACTATAATTACTAATTAATATTTCTTAATACATATATGAAGCACGAAGATCAGCAGATTCGACAGGCACAGTCACCGGGCTATATTGAGGGGAATTTGGAGCTAAATGTTTACTCCATACCTATTTTGCGGCGAGGTGCACAATGGCATGACGGTACGACCATCTCCGGTTGATGCATCCGCAACCAAACTTAATCATTTCTTGGCCTTTATTTTGTGGCGAGTGGCAATGGTCGAAGGCCATTATCAGGATCAATACCCCCTGGTCCCGATTATTTTCCTTAGACATAGTCACGTACATAAAGCTAAAGTTAGAGTTTTACGCTACATTCTGTTTCTAGTATTTGTTTTTCCGTTAATTTGTCAAACTCTATTTACCTAACATTTTTTATATACAAATATACAAATAAGTTATTAATATTTTTAAATCCTTGCGCAGCGGGACTACTGGAGGGGCCATGGTCCACGGGGTGGATCATCGACATGCGGAGATTTATAGCTTTTTCGATACATGATTGATGGCAGAGCATCGAGCGCTACATTTGTGACTTGTTTTATTTGCGGTGCCTGATGACGGGTACTCACTGTAACCTCGCCCACTATTTCGCTGACTACGTTTTGTCTTACTTTTGACGGCAGGGGCGAGTGTCGTTGCTAGGTGGGCCATTCATGACGTAAACTATGATGTTTGTGACCTACTTTATCCAACGATGTACTCTACGGATCCCGTCGCTTCACCCTCGTTAGCTGGACTGTAGGAATGCCACATGCAGGTGTATAGTTCTGAGGTTTCAGGGCCCCAATGGCCTATACGACCGTTAGGTTTAGGACTTGAGGTCTGATCCTTACGTCCCTATGTCCTTGGGCGAGCCTCCACCATTAGAGGTTACGGAGGTGTGGATCAAGGACTAGCTTGTGGAGGGTGATCAACCTCCACATGTCTAGGAGGGGGCAGGGCCAAGCGGACGCAGAGGCTGAGGCGGAGGAAGATGATCATGTACGCTTTATTACCATTTAATATCGCTTTATTTTGAATAATTAGTAACCTTTAGATGACAATAATAATTATTTATTTATCATGTTGATATCCACCTATACCACCGTAGCACGTTCCGGATACAGATCAAGCCGTGCATTTGTCGTTATGGACAAGATCTACTCCATGGCGCATGATATTTCAGAGCTTCAAGGACTTGTGCGCTGGCTCGTTCGGCGAGGTTTTCCACCAACATGGTGAGGAGTACAGACTACTGCCACCACATTTTGACAATGGGGTAGGTCCATCGTGAGCTGGACGCAATCATGATGACGACGACGATGTTGCGGCTTAGTTAGATTTATGTTTTTTTTTGTTTGTATGAACTCGCTATAAGGTTTTATATATATATATATATATATATATATATATATATATATATATTGTAAGGCCCCGATTACGGTGCCCTACATTAGAGTTGGATTTACTCATAAACACATTTCTAAATATCATAGTTAATTAAAACTTTCGCGGATTAATAATAATAGTCAACCATTCATTACAAACATTCATAAATTGTCGTTTTTAAAACATAACATAAGATGTAGTATCAAACATCATGACAATTCTTCAGATGCCAGCCTCTTCAATCCTGTCATGTGTCCCCCCCTCAAGCCAGCTGTCTCAGTCTATTTACCTGCGTGCATACTAATAGTCAGCTACGCTAAGTGAGTTCTAGTTAATAAGGCAACATACAATGCATTCACATACTTATATATTTATGTATCCGAAGATACATATTACATACTTATCTTGCTACCCTTCTTTCATTCGTACATGCATACTTTCTTTCTTTCTTTCTTTCTTTCTTTCTTTCTTTCATGCTTTCTTGTTTTAGCTTACTTATACATACGTAATTATCTCTCCTTTTAAAGAACATTTCTCCCTATAACCTTCGCACATATTATTAGGGTCTGCAACCCTTTTACCTTCGTATATATTATTAGGGTATGCAGCCTTATAACCTTCGCAGATATTATTATGGCCTGCAATTTTGTAACCTTCGCATATATTATAGGGTATGCAACCCGGTAACCTTTGCATATATTATTAGGGTATGGAACCCTGTTACCTTCGCATATATTATTAGGGTCTGCAACCCTTTAAGAATACCTACATACAACCATACATTATCTCCTTTATATTTAAATGTATGTATCTTCACACATACACTTAACCTTTTCCATAACTTTCATATATCATTCATACATCATTCGTAAAACAATAACATATCACACTATTACCTGGCGGTACATGCAATATCCGAAGATCGTTCACGTATCGTAAAGCATTCAATCATAGAAGGCATACACTTACCACTTAAGGTAAGTGTATTAACCAATCACATCGAGTATGCACACAACCCCGAAAACATAATAAGGAAGTGGGGCTAAAAACTCACCTGAGCTCGGTTCTTTTCAGAATTAATGGTAACTCCTCTCTTTAACCGGGCGCGTCTAACTGTATAACAATTACACGTATCAATTAACTGTCACTATCCATATTGTATTTTTAGTTTAATACAACCCACAACGAACGGGGGTCTGGGGGCACCGCCCCTGGCAACAGAATTATTGGGGCGGAAGCCCCTAGCGGGTTTAAAGGGGCAGAGACCCTGGGTGGGGTTAAATTATTAACTGCCTTAACACAAATTTCATTGGAATTCTAAAATTACTGTTTTATTCGCTAACTCATTCGTTATAACGAATGATCTTAGTTTAAGCATCATTCGCGATCACATTCGTTATAACGAATGGTTTCGTCCGTTATCACATCAGGACGAATAAATGAATAATGAATTAGTAGGATGGCTACATCTTTGAGACGAATGAGAGATTCATTCGTTATAGGATCACGCGAATGTATCTATAACGAATGGGTTAATTCGCTATCTGATCATAACGAATGAATGGGTAACGAATGAGTATATCATTCGTGACTTCTACATGACGAATGGGAGGCTCATTCGTTACCGAAACATACGAATGTGCCTTATTCGTAATGGCTATCTAACGAATGATCATCTATTCATTCAACATGACGAATGAGCATCACTTCTATCCAAAACTTTGACTCAGAGGTCAAAGTCAAAATCGTCAAGAACACAATACATTCAACATATACTAGATATGCGATTAACCCTCAAATCACAATGAAACAACAAGAAACTTGTATCGTTCTACTCGTAATATCATATCCTACAAACCCCATACATCTAATCAGCCAAGCATTCGTGTTTTAGTGGTGCGATTGACCAATACAAGAACCCATGTGTTTATATTAACAATTAACCTATCAATCGTTAACGAATTTCTTTGAAAATCATTGCGTTTGATTAGTCTTTATCATTTGTACAGATCTAGGAATCCTAAACGAGCCGACAAGTGTTTTTTTATAAACGTACCTCTAAACTAGTTGAACTACAAACACGATCTAGTCTTGATATTGGTTTTGGCTTGGTACGATGCTCTAACACTATGAAGCTTAGGTTCTCACCTTCGGATCTTAGCTCGGGATATAGGAGGTCTTTGTGTGTGTTTTTGATGGTGTAGGCTATGGTGTAGAGATGGATAAAAATGTAAAGGATTAGGGTTTAAGGGGTATTTATACTCCCTTAAGCCCATGGACCTAAGGTGCATTCCATCTCTTATTACATCTTTTAAAGTCCAAGTCCACCCTCTTATAGTTTTTTTTATCTAAACTGATACACAACACATTATTGAATATATGAAACTTCTTTTATTTATTATTAAAAGCAGGATGTTACATATATGTATACACACACACACACACACATATATATATGTGTGTGTGTGTGTGTGTGTGTATAGGAGTGAGTTAACGTACAATAATTTCTTAACGTACATTAGGTACGCGAAATACGTTTAATATTAAAAAAACTTAAAACATCTATGACAAATTCTCAACCCTAAAACTTTCAAGGTTAAACTTTCAAACGTTCGGGTTTAAAATCTAAAAAAATTCAGGAAAAAAAATATAAACGATCAAGCTTAAATCCTGATACATACAAGGTTAAAACACATGAGTCAAAACTCAAAATTTATCGACTGAAGCTTCAAATTGATGATTAATTTGATCAGTTTCACAGTTAATTGATCAATTAGTAAAACAAACCTGTGAAAAACAAGGGGAGCGGCGTTCTACGTTTTTTTCGGCGAGTTGCGGAGGCTCGTTGTCGATGCCAGTGATGGAGGAGTGTTGATGTCGGCGACTATTGGATTGATTGCAGTTGAGGGAGATTATTGGGCATAAGTGTTGGATCGATGGCGGTTGAGGGAGATTGTTGGGCAGAAGTGTTTTGTAACTTAGATTTATTGAAAATCCACGATGTAAATACTTGTGTACGTAATGTAGGATAAGGGATTGTTGTATTGGATCCTTTATATATATATACAAGTTTTTTATACTGTTTGCAAAAAAATTTTTGTTTGCTTCCTTGAAATATTAAATTTGACCAAACCGTAGATACTAGAGGTGTGCAAGATAAAGGTTGGACCCTTGAAACCCGATTAACTGTGACATTCGTGACAAAACGAAGTATACCTTATTTATTACGTAGCGAGTAAACAATAAACCAGTTATTTCGTAACAAGTGAACAATTAACCGAACAATACTGATTATGACCTGAATACATCTGGGGACCATATACAAGTGATATATGTATTATACTAACTAACATATTGATATTATAGCCCTAGTATGTGCAAAACCGCAAAGAACTTCATTTAACAAGACGTTGTGATCTTAAACCTATATGTTAGTACCAAAACAGGCATTGTATCATCCGTCAAACCAAAAAAGGCTTATGAAACACTTGTTTAATATATTTTAAGAAACCCATGAAATTATATTGGATATTTACAACAAGTTATTACGTTTTTCTTAGTTTACAAAAATTTGCTGAAAAACACTCGTTTTTGCGTTGTTTATCACACATGAACTATTTTTTTCATCAAAAATCAAGCCTGAACTAAATTTGGATTCAGGATTACATGTGTCGCATTCAAAACGAGGCAAAAGAGGCCAAAAGAGGAGCCCAACCCCCCCCCCCAAAAGTGGTGGCCGCAACTTGTGGGGTCCACCCCCTTAACATATCTTCTTATTCAAGCTTGTTTTCGCACAAATATCTCAAACCAACTCAAAACCAACTTCTGGACCAGCTGATGCTTCATCCCTTTCATCAAAATCCTAAGGTATCAATTGATTTTGACGAGTTTTTGAACTTGTTTAATCATGTTTTAAACCTAAAGGTTAAGTTTTGATTAGTAAAAACCATGTTTAACCATGTAAAAACCTTCAACATGTTCCAAAAACATATTTTGATCCTAAACATGGTTACAAATAATAAGAAACTACGTTTTTGGCCAAAAACACGGATTAAGAAGTTTATATCGCGTTTTTACGGTTTAAAAACTCGATTTATAACCCTAATCGAAACCCTATGTTACAAGGCTGAATGATCGATGTTCTATGCTTAGTTTTGTGTTAATTTACATGTAGATACACTATATAGCCAACCAAGAACCCGAAGACTTGAAAAGAGGGCTTAACCGATTAAAAACGCAAAGGTATTACCCAAAACACTCGTTTAGGGGATGTGTGTGCCTCGATGGTGACATGTTTTTTCTTAGACTATGAAATATTTCAGGAACATCGGGGGATCATGTGAATGAGTCCATGTTAAAATTTGGTAATTTTTCGATAAACGGAGAATATTTGGTGATTTTATTACCGTTTGTTTGCGATTTATTGTGAAAAATAGCAAAACAGTTTGGCAAACTATGAAATTTTGTGGAGATATCAGGAATGTTAATTTAATATAACACATGAAATTTGGGGTCAACAGGAGAACCCTAGGCTATGGCTTGTGGAATCTCGTTTAATAGAATTTTAACGATCGATTTATGCTCAAAAAGATATTTTAGCTAACTCAAACCAACTCAAAACCAACTTCTGGACCAGCTGATGCTTCATCCCTTTCATCAAAAATCCTAAGGTATCAATTGATTTTGACGAGTTTTTGAACTTGTTTAATCATGTTTTAAACCTAAAGGTTAAGTTTTGATTAGTAAAAACCTTCAACATGTTCCAAACACATATTTTGATGCTAAACATGGTTACAAATAATAAGCAAATACGTTTTTAGCCAAAAACATGGATTAAGAGGTTTATATCGTGTTTTTATGGTTTAAAAACTCGATTTATAACCCTAATCGAAACCCTATGTTACAAGGCTGAATGATCACTGTTCTATGCTTATTTTTGTGTTAATTTATATGTAGATACACTATATAGCCAACCAAGAACCCAAAGACTTGAAAAGAGGGCTTAACCGATTAAAAACGCAAAGGTATTACCCGAAACACTCGTTTAGGGGTTGTGTGTTCCTTGATTCTGACATGTTTTTTCTTAGACTATGAAATATTTCAGGAACATCAGGGATCATGTAAATGAGTCCATGTTAAAATTTGGTAATTTTTCGATAAACGGAGAATATTTGGTGATTTTATTACCGTTTGTTTGCGATTTATTGTGAAAAATAGCAAAACAGTTTGGCAAACTATGAAATTTTGTGGAGATATCAGGAATGTTAATTTAATATAACACATGAAATTTGGGGTCAACTGGAGAACCCTCGGATATGGCTAGTGGATTCTCGTTTAATAGAGTTTTAACGATCGATTTATACTCAAAAAAATATTTTAGCTAAATGATTAAGTTCTGGAAATTTTATTGGGATTATATGAAGATATTTTGACATCTCAAAAAAATAATTGGATTTTTCAGGTATCGTTTGATATAAACGGAGGATTTATTGTAAAACCCTGCTTTTGATAATATTAAATAAAAGGAATTCCATTTACTTACGGGTGTGTTTATATTTAGTCAAGATTAAATAAACTATTATAGGGTGGACTTGGACTTTAAAAGATGGAATAAGAGATGGAGTGGGCCTTAGGTCCATGTGATTAAGGAAGTATAAATACCCCTTAAACCCTAGTCCTTTCCGTTTTTATCTATCTCTACACCATAGCCTACACCTTCAAAAACACACACAAACACCTCCTATATCTTGAGCCAAGATATGAAGGTGAGAACCCGAGCTAGATAGTGTTAGAGCATCGTAATGAGCCAAAATTGATATCAATACTAGATCGTGTTCATAGATCGACTCGCTTAAAGGTACGTTATAATGAAACACTTGTCAGCTCGTTTTGTATTCCTAGATCTATATAGAAATGGTAAAAACAAAACAAATACAATGATTCTTGTTGAAATCTGTTAACGTATAGTGGGTTAATTAATCAAAGGTTAGGCAGTAGCTATGAATCAATCAAATACACCATTTAAAACACAATATTTAGATGAATAGTTGATTGGGGTTTGTTGGCGCTGTGATTACGAGTTCAAGTATACCAATTTTGTGTTATTTCATCAAGATTTGAGGGTTAATCGCAGATTTGGAATATGTTGACTGTTTTGGTGTTCTTGGAGATTTTGACTTTGATCTTTGAGTCAACAAATGGATAATTTCATAAATCCATTCATTATGATAAACGAATGGCTAATCATTCGTTAGACAGCCATAACGAATAAGGTGCATTCGTACGTTCCGGTAACGAAAGAGCCTTCCATTCATCCTAAAGGAGTCACGAATGATCTCACTCATTCTTTATCAATTCATTCGTCATGAACAGACAACGAATCAACCCATTAGTTAGAGATACATTCGCATGCTTCCGTAACGAATGAGCCTCTCATTCGTCTCAAGGATATCACGAATGGCCTTATTCATTCGTTACTCATTCGTTCTTCTCGTTAAGGCACGAATCAGACCATTCGTTATAACGAATGAAGTCATTCGTCATAACAAATAATATGGAGAATGAGGCTTAACCAGAGACCATTCGTTATGACAAATGGGATAGAGAATAAAATAATAAATTAAGAATTTTAATGAAATTTGTGTTAAGGCTTAACCTAGCCAGGGGCTCTTCCCCTTGGACCCAGCTAGGGGCGCTGCTCACGGACCTCCATTCGTTGAGGGTTATATTAAACTATAAATACAATATGGATAGCGATAGTTAATTCATACGAGTAATTGTTATACAGTTAGTTGCGCTCAGTTAAGGAAATGAATTACCATTAACTCTGAAAGGAACCGAGCTCAGGTGAGTTTCTAGCCCCACTTCCTTGTTACGTTTTCGGGGCTGTATACATGCTCGATGTGATTAGTTAATACACTTACCTTAAGTGGTAAGTGCATGCCTTCTATGATTTTAAGTGGTAAGTCCCGCCAGGTAATAGTGTGATATGTTATTGTTTTACGAATGATGTACGAATGATATATGAAAGTTATGGAAAAGATTAAGTGTATGTGTGAAAGTACATATATTTAAGACAGAATTACAAATTTTGTCCTTTAAAAAAAAGCTAAATTACGGTTCGTGTCCTTTTGTTAGTTTCTTTGCAGGCGGTGTACTTTAAACTTTTTTTTTCTACATGTTTTGTCCTTTATGCTAACTGGGTTAGAAAAACTCAGTTAAATGCCCTCACGTGAGGCGCATGTGAGGGCATATTAGTCTTTTCGTATACACCTGCAAAAAGTTTTTATAACACTCTCTTTCTTCCAGAACTCATCCACCACCACCAAACCCACCACCAACACCCACCATCAACACCCACCTTCAACCTCCAGCAACCACCACCAACCCACCAACCTCCCCTGCTGTTAGTGATGTATTAGACCCACCCACCTTCAACCTCCAGCAACCACCACAAAGGTTTAGACCCAAACCCACCACCAACACCCACCACCAAATCCACCACCACCAAACCCACCACCAACACCCACCAAAAGCCCCAATTCCATCACCTCCGGCGACGGACCACGATTGTGATATTCGCCTTATTCGGCGCCGTCTACGGACCACGATTCACTATTCTCTGGCGCCGTCAATGGACCACGATGGTTGCATTTATCTATTCTCCGGTGCCGTCAACCGGATATTCGCCTTCTCCGGCGCCGTCTACGGACCACGATGGTTGCATTTAACTATTCACTGGCGCCGTCTACAGACCTTGATGGTTGCATTTAACTATTCTCCGGCGCCGTCAACAGGATATTCGCCTTTTCCGGTGCCGTCTACGGACCACGATGGTTGCATTTAACTATTCTCCGGCGCTGTCAACCGGATATTCGCCTTCTCTGGCAACGTCTCCGGCACCCCAATTCCATCACCCACCACCAACACCCAACAAAATTATTGAGGGGGGGGGGTTCAGACAACAATGGACTGTACTTGACTAACATTTTTGTTTTCACAGGACCACGATGGTTGCCCAATTTGAACCCAAATCTAGTTCGAATGTTACTGGTGGTTATCGGTAAGTTACCTTAAGCATCGCAAGGCGGAGACTCCTTACCAGACTCAATTTCAGAAGAAATTGAGGAGGTAATCGAGCTCTCAGCCATGTTAGTGTCATCTCGTGTCTCTGATTGGGGTTAATTCCATGATATTGGACAGAATCGGTGGTTTTGGTGGGGTATTTGGTGGGTTTAACCCACCACTTGAATATATCATGACCGAAAAAAGAGAACGACTAGAGAGAAGGGTGTTGATGGTGGGTTTGGTGGTGGTTGCTGGAGGTTGAATGGTGGTGTGAATGTGGGTGTTGGTGGTGGTGGACGAGTTTTGGAAGAAAGAGATAGTGTTATATAAACTTTTTGTAGGTGTAGACGAAAAGACTAATATGCCCTCGCATGCGCCTCACGTGAGGGCATTTAACTGTTTTTTAACCCAGTTAGCGTAAAGGACACAACGTGCAGAAAAAAAGTTTAAAGTACACCACTTGCAAAGAAACTAAAAAAAGGACACGAACCGTAATTTGACTTTTTTTAAAGAACAAAATTTTTAATTCTGTCTAAATTTAAATATAAAGAAAATAATGTATGGTTGTATGGAGGTATGCTTAAAGGGTTGAAGACCCTAATAATATATGCGAAGGTTACGGGGTTGCATACCCTAATAATATATGCACAGGTTACAGGGTTGCATACCCTAATAATATATGTGAAGGTTACAGGGTTGCAGACCCTAATAATATCTGCGAAGGTTACATGGTTGCATATCCTAATAATATATGCGAATGTTACAGGGTTGTAGACACTAATAATATATGCCAATGTTATAGGAAGAAATGCTCTTTAAAACGTAGATATGATTATGTATGTATAAGTAAGCTAAAACAAGAAAGCATGAAAGTATGAAGAAAGAAAGAAAGTATGTATGTACGAATGAAAGAAAGGTAACCGGCTAAGTATGTAATATGTATCTTCAGGTACGTATATATGTAAGTATGTGAATGTATTGTATGTTTCCTGATTAACTAGAACTCACTCAGCGTAACTGACTTTTATTATTCACACAGGTAAATAGACTGAGACATCTGGCTTGAAGGGGGGGACACATGGCAGGATTGAAGAGGCTGGCATCTGAAGATTTGTCATGATGTTTTGATACTATATTTTATGTTATGTTTTAAAATACAAGTTATGAATGTTTGTAACGAATGTTGACCTTTATTATTATTCCGCAAAAGTTTTAATTAACTCAGATATTTAGAACTGTGTTTATGAATAAATCGAACGTTAAAGTAAGGCACCGGAACCGCACCATACATTTATCAGTTAAAAATAACATAAAAATGAATTTTTATAAATGAATAAGTAAGTTAAATAATTCTGAAAATATTTTTATAAAAATCTAAACATTTTAATTAGTAAGTGTAAAAATTCTCATAATTTATATATATTGAAATAACAAGTTATAATAATTTAAAATTTTAATAAATATAAGTTTTAATAAAACCGACAAACTTATAATTAACGAACTGACTGGTATATCAAAACATCAAAAGTGGTCATTATCATATTTTTTGAATAAATTTAGTAAAATTGAATTTTTTAAGAGATTTCCGGGCAACTCTGGTGAATTGTACGCGTTTTGTACAGTCAAATCCGTATAAGAACTAAAACGAACTTTGTAGCAAATCCGGACATCTAAACCATAATTTTATTTTATAAATTAAATCATTTAATCAAATAATACGTTTACTCAAGTTTGTGTGATCTTACCTATTTTCAAAACGCGTAAACGACTAACTTGGCCAAGCGATGAAGCTGAGCCAAAACCGATTTTGAATATTTGACACTGTACAACGTCACAATCTAATAATAATGACATGTGTTGGGCGTAACATCAATACCCAGACTAGATATACAGCCCGATTATAGTGATCAAGATATAATCAAAACATACGCCTTATACCAGTGGAATTACAGATGTTATACTACGATAAGGTGAGTTTCATGACCCCACTTTTTAAACTTTTTTACGAACATTTGGGGTGAAAACCATGTTTATATATACCTATCTATCTAAAAACGTGTTATAACGTTGTCTAAGTTCTAACACTTGAAAATCCCCGCAAACACGAGTAATTAATTTCGAACCGGTGGCATGTGGATAGTACTATTGGTTTGACAAAGCCAATTGACAGGGCCGGTGGGGTACGCCGGGACATTTTACGATTATACATGACCATATAACCATACATATGTAACATGCTATGTGGTGTTAAACATAGTACCTTTGGGGCATGTGGCAATTGACGAGGAGTGCATAGAGGCCACGTGGTAAAAGCACTTCAAGGGTTTACTTGTGGCTTAGTATAATTACATCATATACATACTATGAATACCATGATTACATATACCGATTTCGTATACACTTGTGAAACTCATCAACTATTCGTAATTGACCCGTTTTAACATGTTTTTAAGGTACACCAAAGTTCAATGGCGAAGCTTGGATATACACGTCGAGGGGGCGGGACTAAATATGTATAAAAAAATTCTTAGACTAGAGGGGGGGGGGGGGGCTCAAATTTCGGTCAAAAACGTGTGAAATTTATACCATGTATAAAATTTTTGGCTGATAAAGGATACATTTACACTACCGAGCGAAAAAACGGAGGAGGGCGGGCTCAAAATTTCAGTCGAAAACAGGTAAATTTAGACTACCGAGCAAAAAACCGAGGGGGCGAGCTCAAAATTTCAGTCGGAAACGGGCAAATTTACGCTATGTATAAAATATTTCGACCAAAAAAGGATAACTTTATACTGTCGAGCGAAAAAACGGAGGGGGTCGGAGCCGCCCCTGGCCCCAACTAAGCTACGCACATGCCAAAGTTGGAATGATGTGCTTATGTGCTAATGTTTGAGTGATGAACAATACCGTTGTAGGTAGATTCAAGTATATTGTCAAAGAATAAAGTGGCTTAAAGAACCGGTTATATTGTGAAACGCTTAGTTTGTAACGTAGTTAAAACAATGTAACCATGATGTAAATTAGTTTGTTAATTTTTTTTATAAACAATGAGGTTGATTCCAGAGGTGTCTGTTGCATTCCCGTGTTACGTTTACATATTTTGCCTAGTCAGGGTGTGACATTACCTGACTCGCAAAACCCGTAATTAGACCCCGAGTATATAATTTAGGACAGGTTAAGGATCTTTACGTTTTACCTTAAAAGGTAAAAGGGTTTCAAGGGTCCAACCCTTATTCAAACCCTTGACCCATTAACAAGTTTCTATATATATATATATATATATATATATATATATATATATATAAGGGTTCAAATAAGAATAAGGAGTTTCCTAGGAATGGTAAAACCAACAAATTTTTGACATTTGGCATTACAAATTATGGTGAAAAAACAATCCTACGAAACTATGTCGGTTATTTGTGAAAAAACATGTCGCAATGTTGTCGCTCCCTCTTTTTATGGAAGCCACCATATTGCTGGATTTTTAAATGGTGGCTTCTCATGCATTTGACCCGAATTCACAGGTATGGGTCTTACCAAACCTAGACAGTCCTTAAATGGTTTATAACATCTCATTAAATAAAACTTATGTAAGGCCCCGATCCCGGTGCCCTACATTGGCGTTGGATTTACTCATAAACACAGTTCTAAATATCGGAGTTAATTAAAACTTCAGCGGAATAAATAAAAGTAAACCATTTATTACAAACATTTAAAACTTGTCTTTAAAACATAACATAATGTAGCTTATTAAAACAACATGACAAATCTTCATTGGATGCCAGTCCTTTTAAATCATGACATGTGTCCCTCTCTCAAGCAAGCTGCTTCAATCTATTCACCTGCGTGCATACTAAAAGTCAACTACGTTGAGTGAGTTCTAGTTAATCAGGCAACATACAATATGTTCACATACTTACATATATACATATCCGAAGATACATATTACATACTTAACTTGTTACCTTTCTTTCATTCGTACATACATACTTTCATTCTTTCATACCTTCATACTTTCATACATGCATAACTATCTTTACCATCTCAGATATTAGTAGGGACTAGTCCCTTTCTTTTCTATCTCAGATATTATTAGGATATGATCCCTCCTGTCCCATATATTATTAGGGTCTGGTCCCTTCTATCTCAGATATTATTAGGGGTCTGGTCCCTTCTTTCCATACAACCATACATACGTTTCTTTACATACACATTTCATTATACACTTTCATACATACTCTTAACCTCTTACATATATCGGTCATACACATCCACATATCATACACATTCAAATATCATAACAAACCACTTAAGGTAAGTGTATTAACTATTCACATTGAGTATGCACACAGCCCCAAAAACATAACAAGGATCCTGTTTCTTTCTGAGTTTATAGTAATGCCCCTCTTTAGCTGGGCACGGCTAACTGTATAGTAATTACAATTATAAGTTAACTATCTATGACTATATCATACTTTTTAGTTATCGTAACCCCTCAACGAATGGGGGTCCGGGGGCAGCGCCCCTAGCAGCAGAGTTCTAGGGGCGACAGCCCCTAGCGGGGTCCAAGGGGCAGAGCCCCTGGATGGACCTTCCATTCGAATGGCAGATTCTATTCGAACGGACCTTCTATTCGAATGGAAGATTCTATTCGAATGGACCTTCTATTTGATTCGAATGGTGTTTGCACCTTTTTCCTTCTTTTATCTCTTTTCTAATTGAATGCTTTTCATTCGAATGCTTATTTTTCATTCGAATATACCCACTGTAGGGAATTAACACCTTTATCATCATTATTGCCTCATATATTAACACCCGTTCTCATTTTTTAGTGTTGTATCATCTCCTAAATGTTTTCCTTTCTATCTTAGACCAAGATCTAGCTTACTTATTAATAAAGTTTACACCTTTATTGATTTCAAACTCGTTTAAGCTAGATCTAGGGTTATTGTATGAACTTTTATACTAACGAGTCCATTAAGTCTACTTTTAACATCAAGTTTATATTTTTATGGCATAAAAATACCCGATTTGTCTTAGTACCAATTCTTAGGAGAACCCATTCTTTAAAACACAATCTTTATACATAAAATGTACCTTTTGACGTATGTTAAAGCTACAGGTTAGCTTCTTGTATACCTACGGACTTCTTCTTTCTTGCTCAGCTAAAGATATAAATAAATCTAAGCTTGTTTCTTGGATTTCGATCCTCGGCCGTAAGTTTGAGAGTGTTTGTGTGTGTTTTTGAGTGTGTAAGGAGGCTAGAAGATAAGAATGATGGTTTTAGGGTTTTAGGGACCTACGACCCATCACCATCCCTTATTGTAAGGCCCCGCTACCGGTGCCCTACTTTGGACTTTGGATTTACTCATAAAGACAGTCTAAATATCAGAGTTAATTAAAACTTTCGCGGAATATAAAAACTTGCATTAAACATTCATAACATTTCATAACTTGTCTTAAGCAAACATCTTTGTCTTTTAATTAAACATTAATAAACATAAAACGTCATGAGTCTTCAGATGTCAGCCTCTTATTCTTCTGTCATGTGCCCCGCTCAAGCCAGCTGCCTCATTCTACTCACCTGCGTGCATAATAAAAGTCAGCTATGCTGAGTGAGTTCTAGTTAATCAGGCAACATACAATATTTCTATATATTACGTACTTAACCTTCTTTACTTTTTTTAATACTTCCATATGTAGTCGTACCTTTATTCTTACTTTCTTACCTTCATACTTTCGTTCTTTTCATATATTATCTTTCTTTGTATACTTACCTTTACGTATTAAAGAGCATTACGCCCTACCTTTCTCGAGTATTATTAGGGCCTGGTTCCCTCTTGCCTTGGGTATTGTTGGGCCCGGTTCCCTCTTGCCTCGAATATTATTAGGTTTTGGTTCCCTCTTGCCTCGAGTATTATTAGGGCCCGGTTTCCTTTTCCTCGAATATTATAAGGGTTCGGTTACCTCTTGCCTCGAGTATTATTAGGGTCCGATTCCCTTCTCTACCATACAACTATACCTTATCTTTGTTTATCATTATAACATTCATACATACTTTTCATAATATCATACATGCAATATTCACACGTACTTTCTTTCACATACTCATTTCATACTTACTACACTATACCTTCCTTAACAATACGTGCAATATCCGAAGATTGTTCACGTACTGTCAAGCATTCATTCATAATATAGATATAACTATCACATTCATCATTAAGACATACACTTACCATTTAAGGTAAGTGTATAAACATTCACATTCAATATGCACACAGCCCCGAAACATAACAAGGAAATGGGGCTAGAAACTTGCCTGGATCCTGGAATGTTCTCCATTCACGGTTATTCCTTTCTTTAACTGACCTTTACTAATTGTATATTAATTACGTGTATCAATATTTGTCCTAATCACATTATTCATTTTTCAGCCCAAAAATGGCTATGTCTGGACTATTCTAATGGTCCTACAAGGTATTGTATTCATAAGCATGGCCTTGTATTAAAATAGATTTTATTTGAATACAATGTGTTCCTTTCTTTCTTGTATTCGAATGGGAGTTTGAATGTAACTTTGTATACAATACATGGTATTCGAATGCATTATGTATTCGAATACATATATTGTATTCGAATACCTTTATTGTATTCAAATACATATATTGTATTCGAATGTATGTATGTATGCGAGGTATCCATGTATTCGAACGTATTGTATGTATGCGAGTCCAACATGTATGCGGGCATATTGTATGTATTCCAGTGCAACATGTATGCGGACATATTGTATGTATTCGAGTCCAACATGTATGCGAACATATTGTATGTATTCGAGTCCAACATGTATGCGGACATATTGTATGTATTCGAGTCTAACATGTATGTAGACATATTGAATGTATTCGAGTCCAACATGTATGCGATGACCAGATTCAATTCGAGAGCAAGCATTGTATGCGAGTCACAATGTATTCCAATATGGACATGTAATCGAGTCCATAATGTATTCAAACCTATAAATCGTATTCGAAACCCTCACTGTATTCGAATTTATACATTGTATTCGAAGCCCTCAATGTATTCAAATTTATGCATGTATTCGAATGAGCTGTTACAGTTCATATCTTTTATTTTCCTTCATAAAGATATTTTGGCATCTATACTTCTATTATGGCATTATATCAACCCTTGAACGTTTCCATATCCGTTTTCGGCTAAGACCTAGCCCGTCCATACGCAAAGCTTGAACCTTTATCGTTTTCAAACCCGTTTTAGGCTAGATCTAGGTTGTGCATCCATAAAGTTTCAACCTTTATTGCTTAAAATTCCATTTTAACTAGATCTAGGGTTTTTAACATGAACTGTATACACTAACAAGTTCGTTAAGTCCGTTTTTAACATCAAGTTTGTAACTTTATGGTTCATCTCACCCCGATCCACTCTAGGGCTAAGTTCTAGGGCAAACCGTTCATAAAAACACAACCTTTAAGGATAAACGAAATACCTTTTCAAGCTATAAAGCTACGGTTTAGCTTCACAAGCTCTCGCGGGTTGTATCTAGCTTGTATAACCAAGATCTTCAAGTATTAAAGCTCAGTTTGGTCTTGGATCTTCCTTCTAGGTTGCAGCTAGGTAGAGGGAGGTGTGTGTGTGTTTTAGAGTGTGTAGGGAATCTTGAAAGATAAGAAATGAGGGTTTTAGGGTTTTAGGGAAGTTTAAAGGAGTATTTATACTCTCTTAAGCCCATGGACCTAAGGCCCATCCCATCCCTTATTCCATCCTTCCCCACCCAAGTCCATACTCTTTTATTATATTTAGAGAAATCTGCATTTTGTCTCCCTGGAAAATAACGTCGCGAGATGGAATAACCACTGAAAAAGATTTTGCAAACTTTGACTCCCTGTGTTACTCCGGCGGGTTCTTCTGACTCCTACCGTCAGTTGACCGTTAGTTGACCGTAGGTATTTTAGTAATAATACCAACATATTAAGGGTATTTTAGTAATCTTCTAATAAAAAATATAATAATAATAGTAATAATAATATAATATTAATAATCGTAGCAACAGCAGCTACATTATATCATATACTATTATATGTTATATTATCATATCATATAATAATATAAATATGTTATATTCATATGTTATTCATATAACAACAACAACATATTAACAACAACATAAACAGTAGTTCATCTTTCTCAACATCATCAGCAGTTCATCTTCATCATCTATTCTTCATCATCATCAACCTCAAATCCTCAAACCCACCACCAAGTAATCCCTCTTAATATCATCATCTTCATCATCAGTTTCGTACACAAGTAATCAAATGTCACACCCTCAAAATCCACTAACGGAGTTTTACCGTCAGAGGGTGTGAACTAACAGGATCGGAATCATTAGTTATAATCAAACCATAAAAACGTTTAACTGAAATTAAGTGCGGAAGCGTAAAAACCAAAAGACAAAAGTTGCGTCACGCAGGACGACTTAAAAACCCAAGTAATAATAGTTAAAAACATGTTTGCATATCAGAATGTTCAAAAACCATGCATGATCCTATACCGCGCGCCCGCCTCGGCTACCTGAGAAGAACATACTAAAAGTGTCAACACAGGGTTGGTGAGTTCACAAGTTTATATAAAAAAATAAAGCGTTTAGCGTTTTGCGTTCAACGTTTTGCGTTACAAGATAGTATTATGTCAATTATATATCTATAGGTAGCTAGCCTATAAAACAAGTATTACTAAGTGTTCGACACCGAAGCTGACTGTTTATCATTTGCCTTGCCACCAGGTCTATCCCGACCATGGTATGTGTTTAGCCAAGATTACACCCACTCGACCTCCAGTCGAGTTTAGCGTTGGGTGGGGTTTGTTAAACCCAGTAGTACTACTCAACAATGACTCGCTATTATCCAATATTAAACGGTTCGATGTGAATGAAGGACTTTAGTTATTGCGTTTGCCACTTAGTCTTTACAAGTGATATATAATCTATATTAGCAAAATCTTAAATGCGTTTTCGGAGTATGTTATCTCCCCAAGTGAAAAGCGTTTGAAAACAGTTTAAAAGGGGTAAGTGAACTCACTGTTTGCGAAGAATTCCCAAAATAAATCACCAAAGGATGCGCGTCACAGAAAAACTCTCTCTAGCGTTCTAAAACAACAAAGAGATTTTTTAAGTGTCGGAACTATTATAGAGTCTCTAGACTCGGCACAAAATACCTATGCACACAATATGTTTCGTGTTTCGTTTGTGAATCGTGTGTGACTTTAACAAGTACATTTGTGATACATTACATGTGTGAGCAATTATTTACGTGTCATGTATTAATAATGTACATCACTAGCAATTACTCCCCGTGAGGGCAATTTGGTCACACATAACAATTAACTAGCAATTATTCCCCGCAAGGGCAATTTGGTCACTTAACTAGCAATTATTCCCCGCAAGGGCAATTTGGTCAAAACACGACAATTAATTAGCAATCATTCCCCTCAAGGGCAATTTGGTCAAAACACGACAATTAATTAGCAATCACCATGTTTCATGCAACTTTTACAAAATTTAGCAACTAGTTTCTTAACGACAGAATTCTACTTGTAAAACTAGTCTATTCCACCGATCATAGCATCTCAATTAATTTACCAAAAATCATCACAAAAGGATATATGTGTTAGGTTTCCAGAACATATTTTGTTGTATTTTTATTCCATATATGTTTCTCACAATGACCAATTTACCACAGCAAACTCACAACAGTCAAATTTATGCGCAACAGAATGTTATTTGAAATTCCCGTTAAACGAAAAATCCAACAAATGCAAGACCACTTGGGTTAGGTTCCTAAATCAACAAGTCAACTTCCAGAAGTGGAACCAACCTAATTGGTCTCGTAGTTAATGAGATATAATATTTACAAAACAACCTAACAGCAGGTATAACAACTCAACTTTGCACAACGTTTTTGTAAAATCATAAAGGTTAACTTTTACACGTCCAAAAATTGCAAATTTATATTCTTTAGAAACTAGACTCAACCTAGTTTACTTTAGTATCAATAATCTCAACCAATTCTTATATTAACATTTAGTTACAGTTGTCTAATCATAACTTACAATCTGTCCAGTACCAGTTTTGACCTTTAATCGCATTTAAATCGTTTGACCTACCAAAGCACCTCCAAATTAGGCGTGGTTGGACTTTCTGAAAACTAGACTCAGAGTACTACCTTGTAGACTCATAATTAGCTCAGTTTGCTTATATACTCAACAAGTTATACACCGTTCAATTTTAACAATCACTGCTGTCAAACTCAGCAAGCATAAACAATCATCTAACATGCATCCTAAGCATATGACATAACTCAAAACACGCAATAAACATTATTAATCATAAAAATCAGTAGTAACCCTTTAGGGTTTACAAACAATTAATGATTCATTCAAAATCACATATGACTATCAATATCAATCACTAACACATAATCAATCATCCTCTAGCCATAATCAATCATAAAACACTTAATATATGATATTCAATAGTTAGGGTTTCATATATATACCTTAAAAACGCAGAGATAACCAAGAGAAACGTGAGAGGTGCTTAGAAACGAGTGTAGGATGCTCCGATTATGAAGAATCAAGCTTTAACGGGTGTGATATGTGTGTGTGTGAGGCTGCCGATCGCGAGAGAGGGGAGGGGGAGGGCTGCCATCGGGTAGAGTGAAAGAGAAAGAGGAGAGTTAGGGTTTTTAAGTTAATATTAATAATAATAATATAATACACTTTGGTCCCTCAACTTCCAAATGTTACTTTTCTAGCTTAATTAACTAATTCTAGCACATTGAGTTAACGTTTATAACAATGTTATCACATAACACATAAGTCTAACACATAATTATCACATAATTATTGTTTTGACGTTTTTCGTTTATTCACCAATTGTTTGCGTCAACTCGTTTGCGTTTCGGTGCAATTCCCGAAAGACTACACATGTAGTAATTGTCAAGCGTCATTTAAACCCTAGTTTAAATGTAATGAGGTGTGCGTTATAGATTCAGTGATCTTTAAGTTTGAATTGACGGAGTTGAGTTAACGGAGTTAACCTGAAATTGACGATTGTCACATCATTCCCATGTTAAAGAATTTTCGTCCCGAAAATTTGAGTCAAGTCGTGATGAGTGTCTGAAGAAGTAACAAAAATTTTCAGTTTGTCATATTATCCCCTAGTAGAAAGAAATTTCGTCCCGAAATTTAATTCATACCTCCGGTGATTTCTGACGGTTTGTCGGGTTTCGCGGTTTCCGGTGTTTGGTCAGCCCTTCAAAAAGGTGAGGATACTTTTTCATCATTTGATCCTCGCGTTCCCACGTGAACTCTGGTCCATGTCTCGAGTTCCAACGAACCTTAACGATTGGAATTTTGCTGTGCTTGAGCGTTTTGGTTTCCCAATCCAAAACTTCGACTTGTTCTTCAATGAAGGGACTACTTGAGTTTCATCAAATAGGCATTTCTTCAAATTGGACACGTGGAATACATTGTGTACACCACTGAGTTCCGTTGGTAGGTCCAGTCGGTACGCCACCGGACCAATGCGCTCAGTTATCCGGTAAGGACCAATGTATCGTGTGTTGAGTTTGTTTCGCTTCCCAAAGCGAACCACACCTTTCCAAGGTGAGACTTTGAGTAATACTTGGTCGTTCACTTGAAATTCGAGAGGCTTTCGGCGTTTGTCGGCGTAACTCTTTTGGCGATCTCGTGCTGCTGCCATGCGGTTTCGGATTTGAACAATCTTTTCCGAAGTTTCGAGTACCAGTTCTGGACCAGTGATTTGGCTGTCACCCACCTCTGCCCAGCAGAGAGGTGATCGACACTTCCGTCCGTACAGTGCTTCAAACGGCGCTGCTTTAATACTTGCGTGGTAGCTGTTATTATACGAAAACTCTATCAAAGGTAAGTGAGGTTCCCAACTTTTACCGAAATCCAACACACATGCACGCAACATGTCCTCTAAGGTCTGAATAGTTCGTTCACTTTGCCCATCCGTCTAAGGATGGTATGCTGTGCTTATATCAAGGTGTGTGCCTAGGGCACTCTGTAGCGACTTCCAAAAGTGCGATGTGAAACGAGAATCTCGATCAGAAATGATTGAGACAGGCACTCCGTGTCTAGACACTACTTCCTTCATGTAGACGCGAGTCAATCTTTCTATTTTGTCCGATTACTTAATCGCTAAGAAGTGTGCGGATTTATCAACCGGTCAACGATCACCCAGTTGGTATCGCATCCCGCCGGTGTTTTAGGTAAACCCGTGATGAAGTCCATTGAAATGTGTTCCCATTTCCACATTGGAAGTTCCGGTTGTTGTAGCAGGCCAGATGGTTTCTGGTATTCTATTTTGACTCTGGCACAAGTCAAGCATTTGCTCACGTAGGTGGCAATGTCGGCTTTCATGTTCGGCCACCAGTAAAGTGCCTTTAAGTCATGGTACATTTTATCTAAGCCAGGGTGGATAGAATATCGGGACTTGTGGGCTTCGTCCATCACTAGAGTTCTCAACTCTCCGTATCGTGGAACCCAAATCCGGTTCTCAAAATATCGGACCCCGTCCGATTTGGTTTCAAGTTGCTTGTTCATGCCCCGCATGAGTTCTGATGGAAGATTTTCATCCTTCAAAGCTTCGAGTTACGCATCGCGAATCTGATCGGGTAAGCTGGCACAAATCGTGAGTTGCAATGCTCGCACTCGCCTGGGCTTATCGGTTTCTTTTCTGCTAAGGGCGTCGGCCACTGCATTGGCCTTGCCAGGGTGGTACTTGATGGCACAATCATAATCCTTAAGCAGCTCGACCCAACGACGCTGTCGCATGTTCAGCTCCTTCTGATCGTAGATATGTTGGAGACTCTTGTGGTCGGTGTAAATGGTAAACTTGGTACCGTACAAGTAATGCCTCCATATCTTAAGGGCAAACACCACAGCTCCGAGTTCCAAATCATGGGTCGTGTAGTTCATCTCGTGAATCCGTAGTTGTCGAGAGGCATAAGCTATAACCTTCTCGAGTTGCATCAGCACACAACCGAGACCTTGTATCGATGCATCACAGTGTACCTCAAAATTCTCTGTTCCCTCGGGTAGGGCTAGAATAGGGGGGCTACAGAGTTTGGTTTTCAACAGTTGAAAAGCGGATTCTTGTGTGTCACCCCAATTGTACTTAGTGCCTTTGTGAGTCAAAGCGGTGAGGGGTTGAGCAATCTTTGAAAATCCCTCGATGAAACGCCAGTAGTAGCCGGCCAGTCCTAGGAATTGTCGCACCTCCGTCGGAGTCTTAGGTGCTTCCCAGTTTTTGATGGCCTCTACCTTACCGGGATCGACATGGATACCATTCTCATTGATCACATGTTCCAAAAAGTGAACCTCGCGAAGCCAAAATTCGCATTTCGAGAGTTTTGCGTACAGTTGTTCCTTCTTCAATAGTTCCAGAATTACCCTTAAGTGTTCTTCATGGTCAGCCTTGTCCTTGGAATAGACCAAGATATCGTCAATGAAAACAATCACAAACTTGTCGAGATACGCCTTGCATACTCAATTCATGAGATCCATAAATACGGCTGGTGCGTTGGTTAAGCCAAAAGGCATAACCGAAAACTCGTAGTGACCATACCGTGTTCTGAAAGCCGTCTTTGAAATATCTTCTTCGCGTACTCTTAGTTGATGGTAACCAGACCGCAGATCGATCTTCGAGTAGTAACTCGATCCTTGGAGCTGGTCAAACAGATCATCAATTCGGGGTAAAGGATAACGGTTCTTGACCGTCACCTTGTTCAACTCCCGGTAGTCGATACACATGCGGAAAGTCCCGTACTTCTTTCGGACAAATAAGACGGGGGCTCCCCATGGCGATGAGCTAGGTCGGATAAAACCTTTATCCAATAAATCTTGCAACTGAGTGGACAGTTCCTGAAGCTCCGCCGGTGCGAGCCGATACGGGGCTCGTGCTATGGGTGCTGCACCGGGTGTCAACTCGATTTGGAATTCGACTTGTCGAATAGGAGGGAGTCCAGGCAAATCCTCCGGGAAAACTTCCGGAAAATCTCGCACAATCGGTATCTCTTCAATTCGCTTCTCCTCCGCGGGTTTCTCAACAATCTGCGCCAAAATTGCCGGATGACCCTTTCGTAGATACTTCTGCGCCTTCATGAGGGTGATAACGCTGGTGGTCATGCCGCTTCTCTCGCCCCGGATCGAAATGATCTCGCCGGAAGGGGTAGTAATGTGGACTATCTTGTCATGACATATAATCTCCGCTCGGTTCTCGGATAACCAGTCCATGCCGACAACGACATCGAAACTACCAAGCGTAAAAGGTATGAGGTCAATATCAAACATATGACCTGACAATTTTAACTTACATCCCGCAAGTACATGAGTCGTTACTATAGTCTTACCGTCAACTAATTCAACAGGAAACTTAGCATATAACGGGGTTGAAGTTAAGTCTAAGAGTTGACTAAAGGCTTTCGACACAAAACTCCTATCAGCTCCAGTGTCAAACAATACAGAAGCAAAACAATCGTTCACAGGGAACTTACCAGTCACCACGTACGGATCATTGCGGGCTTGACCCGACCCAATGACGAAAGCTCTTCCTTTACCATTGCTTCCGCCACCGTTGCTGCCTCCACTGTTCTCGTTCTGTTTTAGCTTGGGGCAATCTTTCCTGAAATGACCCTCTTGACCACATTCGAAACATCCCTTCGTCGTCATAGGTGGTTTAGGAGCACTCTTCGACGCTAGGTCTCCTCTACATTCCTTGGCCTGATGACCCATCTTTCCGCATCTCAGACACTTGACACGGTCACACGGGCCAGCATGATGATAGTTGCACCTGTTGCACTTCGGATATTTCCCAGCATATCCACTCGAACCCTGCCCGCCACCGTTGTTATTGTTGTTGTGACCCTGATTGTTGAAGCCCCGAGTGAATTCGGGCTTACGGTAGTGTTGTTGCTGTGGGGGGTTCGAGGATGAGGATCTGGTGTTGTCAAACTTTCTCTTTCCATTGCTCGGGTTGTTGTTGTTGCTGTTGTCAGTACTCGGGTTGTCACGGGCTTTAGTGGTTGAACCCCTAGGTGGTAGCGCACCTTGGGTCCCTGCTTGATCCGTCAGTTTGTGAGCTAACCGGATCGCTTGTTGAATCGTGGCTGGTCTGGAAGACGTCACCATGCCCTGAATTTGCGGTGCTAACCCATCAATATACATTTCAATCCTCTTACTAGGCGGGTCTACCATCCGTGGACACATCACAGCTAACTCGTGAGAACGGGTGGTGTAGGCTTCGATTTCCGAACCCACCATCTTCAATGACCAAAACTCAGATTCCAACTTTGCAATCTCCTCTCTCGAACAGTACTCTTCTTGCATCATATTCTTGAACTCCTCTCAATTCATAGCGTTAGCTAGTTCCAATCCAAGAATTTGCACATTTGCACATCGTCTGAGGACACCTCTGAGTGTGCCTCTGGCTCAGCCGGTTCTTCTTCCGGTTCCTCTTCGGGTTCCTCCTCGGGATCTTCCTCGGGATCCTCCTCAGGCTCCTCTTCGGGATCTTCTTCGGGTTCCTCTTCGGGCTCTGCCTCAGGTTCGGCTGCGTTCTAAGCAATTTGCATTTGTAAGACATCGCAACGCTCTAAAGCTATCTCGGTTCGGGTTCTTGCTACTTGGAGTTGCTCTTACAAGTCTATCATCTCGGCTTGCCTCTTTCTCATAATCTTCATCTGTTGATCACTAGCCTCTTGCATTTCCTTCATTGCCGCTGTCAGGCGGGAAATTTCCTCTTTAGTTTCGGTTCCATCTCTTATCAGTCCGGGAATTATCCGCTCTCGCCTAGCGCATAAAACCCACGTTACGCTCTAAACAAGAGACAATAGCTGCGAGAACTCGCTCCACAGGTTCGGTTATGGGTGGTAGGGTGTTGGGGTAAGCAGGATGGTTCGGGTGAGGTAGCGGTGGAACTTGTTCACGATAGACCATACGTCTGATCATATTAGGGTACCGATCCCAGCTAACTTCGTTTTCGTACATGCCTCCGGATAAGCGGTACCTCTTCGGTGCAGGAGCTTCGAGCTCCGGGAAAACTCGGGGTGGTGATGAGTTGGGAAGATGCGGTTCCTTTCCAGGGGCGTGAGACATCGGGTCGGATGATGATGACGATGGCGTCGACATCCTTACAGGTAAGCCGTGTATGCGCGCGTATGAGTGAATGAGGTAAAGAGATAAGATAACAAAGACTACACAAACATATGCAGTGCGTATCATTATATATAATGGGTCGTCGCGGTTATAGTCTAGTATGCAAGCAGCTTCTAGTTCGCTATAACCAATCTGTCACACCCTCAAAATCCACTAACGGAGTTTTACCGTCAGAGGGTGTGAACTAACAGGATCGGAATCATTAGTTATAATCAAACCATAAAAACGTTTAACTGAAATTAAGTGCGGAAGCGAAAAAACCAAAAGACAAAAGTTGCGTCACGCAGGACGACTTAAAAACCCAAGTAATAATAATTAAAAACATGTTTGCATATCAGAATGTTCAAAAACCATGCATGATCCTATACCGCGCGCCCGCCTCGGCTACCTGAGAATAACATACTAAAAGTGTCAACACGGGGTTGGTGAGTTCACAAGTTTATATAAAAAAATAAAGCGTTTAGCGTTTTGCGTTCAGCGTTTTGCGTTCTGCATTTTGAAAACAGTTTAAAACAAGTATTAAACTGTTTTGCGTTACCAGATAGTGTTATGTCAATTATATATCTATAGGTAGCTAGCCTATAAAACAAGTATTACTAAGTGTTCGACACCGAAGCTGACTGTTTATCATTTGCCCTGCCACCAGGTCTATCCCGACCATGGTATGTGTTTAGCCAAAATTACACCCACTCGACCTCCAGTCGAGTTTAGCGTTGGGTGGGGTTTGTCAAACCCAGTAGTACTAATCAACAATGACTCGCTATTATCCAATATTAAACGGTTCGATGTGAATGAAGGACTTTAGTTATTGCGTTTGCCACTTAGTCTTTACAAGTGATATATAATCTATATTAACAAAATCTTAAATGCGTTTTCGGAGTATGTTATCTCCCCAAGTGAAAAGCGTTTGAAAACAGTTTAAAAGGGGTAAGTGAACTCACTGTTTGCGAAGAATTCCCAAAATAAATCACCAAAGGATGCGCGTCACAGAAAAACTCTCTCTAGCGTTCTAAAACAACAAAGAGATTTTTCTAAGTGTCGGAACTATTATCGAGTCTCTAGACTCGGCACATAATACCTATGCACACAATATGTTTCGTGTTTCGTTTGTGAATCGCGTGTGACTTTAACAAGTACATTTGTGATACATTACATGTGTGAGCAATTATTTACGTGTCATGTATTAATAATGTACATCACTAGCAATTACTCCCGTGAGGGCAATTTGGTCACACATAACAATTAACTAGCAATTATTCCCCGCAAGGGCAATTTGGTCACTTAACTAGCAATTATTACCCGCAAGGGCAATTTGGTCAAAACACGACAATTAATTAGCAATCATTCCCCTCAAGGGCAATTTGGTCAAAACACGACAATTAATTAGCAATCACCATGTTTCATGCAACTTTTACAAAATTCAACAACTAGTTTCTTAACAACAGAATTCTACTTGTAAAACTAGTCTATTCCACCGATCATTGCATCTCAATTAATTTACCAAAAATCATCACAAAAGCATATATGTGTTAGGTTTCCAGAACATATTTTGTTGTATTTTTATTCCATATATGTTTCTCACAATGACCAATTTACCACAGCAAACTCACAACAGTCAAATTTATGCGCAACAGAATGTTATTTGAAATTCCCGTTAAACGAAAAATCCAACAAATGCAAGACCACTTGGGTTATGTTCCTAACTCAACAAGTCAACTTCCAGAAGTGTAACCAACCCAATTGGTCTCGTAGTTCATGAGATATAATATTTACAAAACAACCTAACAGCAGGTATAACAACTCAGCTTTGCACAACGTTTTTGTAAAATCATAAAGGTTAACTTTTACATGTCCAAAAATTGCAAATGTATATTCTTTAGAAACTAGACTCAACCTAGTTTACTTTAGTATCAATAATCTCAACCAATTCTTACATTAACATTTAGTTACAGTTGTCTAATCATAACTTACAATCTGTCCAGTACCAGTTTTGATCTTTAATCGCATTTAAATCGTTTGACCAACCAAAACACCTCCAAATTAGGCGTGGTTGGACTTTCTGAAAACTAGACTCAGAGTACTACCTTGTAGACTCATAATAAGCTCAGTTTGCTTATATACTCAACAAGTTACACACCGTTCAATTTTAACAATCACTGCTGTCAAACTCAGCAAGCATAAACAATCATCTAACATGCATCCTAAGCATATGACATAACTCAAAACACACAATAAACATTATTAATCATAAAAATCAGTAGTAATCCTTTAGGGTTTAAACAATTAATGATTCATCAATCTTTCACCGTTCAAAATCACATATGACTATCAATATCAATCACTAACACATAATCAATCATCCTCTAGCCATAATCAATCATAAAACACTTAATATATGATATTCAATAGTTAGGGTTTCATATATATACCTTAAAAACGCAGAGATAACCAAGAGAAACGTGAGAGGTGCTTAGAAACGAGTGTAGGATGCTCCGATTATGAAGAATCAAGCTTTAACGGGTGTGATATGTGTGTGTGTGAGGCTGCCGATCGCGAGAGAGGGGAGGGGGAGGGCTGCCGTCGGGTAGAGTGAAAGAGAAAGAGGAGAGTTAGGGTTTTTAAGTTAATATTAATAATAATAATAATATAATACACTTTGGTCCCTCAACTTCCAAATGTTACTTTTCTAGCTTAATTAACTAATTCTAGCACATTGAGTTAACGTTTATAACAATGTTATCACATAACACATAAGTCTAACACATAATTATCACATAATTATTGTTTTGACATTTTTCGTTTATTCACCAATTGTTTGCGTCAACTCGTTTGCGTTTCGGTGCAATTCCCGAAAGACTACACATGTAGTAATTGTCAAGCGTCATTTAAACCCTAGTTTAAATGTAATGAGGTGTGCGTTATAGATTCAGTGATCTTTAAGTTTGAATTGACGGAGTTGAGTTAACGGAGTTAACCTGAAATTGACGATTGTCACATCAAATCTCTCAAATCCTCAAACCCTAGATTTCATCACTCAAGCCCTCAAATCTCTCAAATCCCTCCACCAATCGTTTCAATAATTCAACCACCCCGCCCATAAATCATTCCGATCAAAACCCTTAACTTCCGGCACCACGACGTCCCACGGTAGCCACCGCCGCCATGGATTCCGGCCATCTTGTTTTTCCGGTCACGGCAGCCACCGCCACGGCACCCATGTTCGTGTCTTCATCGACCTTCTACAACGCCACCACCACGACATCCATGGAAGCCACCGCCCCCTTCGCAAGCCCACCCCCGTCGCACCCGTTTCTCTAGTCACTGGTGGTAAAAGATTCCGCCGGAGTGATTGCAAATGGTAATTTGATTCCGAGATAAGAATATCGATTTATATCTTAATTTTTTTGTTTTTCTATTTCAAAAAAATTATTAATAATTATTAATTCTTGTGTCATATTTGTTGTTATTGGATTTTTGGATGAATATTGATATTTAGATCTTAATTGTTTTGTAAATATGGAGATGATAATGAACTTGAGATGTTGAAGATATGGTGATGATGATGTGTTAATAAAATCTGGAGATGATGATGATGATGATAAACCTTTGATGAAGTTATAAAGTGGTAATATATATTTATATTATATAGTTATAACAAACATTAGTTTAGTTCAAATGGTTTGTTTTGTTTGTTGTTAATCGAGACGTCGCCGGTTCGAACCCCACCCTCTACACGATTTGGATTATTAGTTTTAGAATTAATTAAAGGCTCAGGGGTAAAATAGTCATTTTAACCTTTTTTGGTCAGTCAACGACGAGTCAACTGACGGCAGGAGTCAGAAGATTTCTTTTTCAGTGGTTATTCCATCTCGCGACGTTATTTTCCAGGGAGGCAAAATGCAGATTTCTCTTATATTTAATCTTATTTAAATATAAACACACATTTAAAAAAGAGCATCATTTCCTTTATTTACTAATATAATACTTAGGATTTTACATTTATTCTATCTTTTATTAACCAAGCCCACACTCTATTATTTTATTTAACTTAACTAAATCTCAACACACTTTTAATAAACACAATTCCTTTTATTTATTATTATCAAAAGTAGGATGTTACAAATTAATTTCATCAAATATTTGATATGAAAATCCTTTAAAATAGGGATATACTAAAAATTAATATTTTTTTAAATATGATTTATAATTAAAAAACAATTTTATATTAAAAAAAGAAGCGGGTCATGGGTTTTACCAAACCCTTATAACTTTTAAACCGGGTTATAACATCTAATTTATTTGTGAAACAATTTTCATCATCAAATCCTAAGTATATAATTATTAACTTCCTTACAATAAAAAAAATTAAAATTATATATATATATATATATATATATATATATATATATATATATAGAAACGAGTAATATAAAATAACCTCGTAATACGAAAGAAACCTTTAATAACCGATGTGTCGCGCTCTGGTCACTCCCCGCCCCCTCTCAAGCCACCAGATTGCTTCATTTGTAAATGGAGTCTTTTTATGCGTTTGAACCGCTTTGACGGGCCTGGGGCTTCTAATGAAACCGGATAGCCTAGTGGTCTTAACAATTCATCTTAACATTTTCCTCTTTCCTCTGCCTGCGAGACCTTGTTTACACCCACCTTATCGCTGGTGTGGATTAAAACAGGAGAAGACTGAGCGAATGTCATGGTAGATTGAAAGTCTTTCTCTATCTTCACAATTGCAAAATCTTACATTTCAATCAACGATCCACGGTGCTGTTTCATCGCTTCAGCAACACATTAATTGCGCACTAATTTTGAATCCTTTTTTTGTAGGCGTCTTTTTCTTATTATGCTAATTTCAAATCGAATTCAATAAGTAAGTTGTATCATTGCCTCTAATTTATATGTATACCTAAAATTGATTGGCTTTTGTTCTATATTTAATATCGGCCTTTGTTAACTATTAAAGATTCATAGTTCGTTATTAGTTAGGTTCTTTCGTTAATTTTTTAAGGTTTTATGATATATATATATATATACATATATATTATTGTATTCTATTTCGAAAGGTTATTTCCATTAGTGTTCTGATTAGGGTTATTTTTCGTTATGTCTTTGTTAGATATTGAAGATCATTTGAGGTTTATGATCTCGATAACAAAATCATGACTGGATAAGTTGCAGGAAATTTACACCCTTCTAATGGGGTGTTTGGGATTGCTTATATTGTGAAAGGAAAAGTTTCATAAGTTACAGTTACAATGTTGTAACTTATTAACTTAATGAAAAGTTATAAGGAGGTAAAATAAGGAATCCCAAACACCCCCTAAATCATGTACCTTTATTATTATTATTATTATTATTATTATTATTATTATTATTATTATTATTATTATTATTATTATTATTATTATTATTATTATTATTATTATTATTATTATTATTATTATTATTTATTTTTTTATATATATGATTGGAGCGGTTTGTTACAATGGAACTCTAATTAATCTAGAAGAAAGCCATCGCTGCTTTTCATCGATGTTAAAAGATTTTATTGCTACAAGTACTATGTTTTACAACTATTAATCTTTGTTTCTATAGGTTTGATCACATCCAGATTCGTCTTGATTTTATGTTAGATGCTTTACTGGTGGAGACATCCCATATCGGTTGGGAAGGAGAACTAAGTCTTCTTTATAAGGAAGTGGATACCTTCCCCATCATAACACGTTTTGAGCGCTTAATGGTAGTGGATGAGAGAGAATTCTACAGTTAAGCGTGCTCAGGTGGGAATAGTATGAGGACGGGTGACCATTTGGTACGTCCCGGTCAAAGAGGATAATATTATGGTGCGGTGGTAGATGGGTTGTTACACTGATAAACTCCAAAATTGTGATCTACAAACTTATGTTTAGTTTTAATCAAAGGCTTCAATGAAGTGAATTAGGTTTGTTTACTTTCAAAGTTAAAGTATCAGATTATTGAATATGGTAGCTTTAATGTTTTGGGCTAAACACCTCAGTAGGGTATTCCGGTGGAGTTTAACTTTAATGATCAAACATTTATTTTTATAATTTAATTTCATGTTGATTGGTTTTAATTTACTTAAGTACTTCAGTGGGGTATTCCGGAAAACGTTGGGTTTCATGGTTAAATAAATTCTTTTATGTAGATTGGATATAAACTTATTTTAAGGATTTGTAAATTGTTTTTTCTCCTGATTTATTTGCAGATCAGAACTCACTTTAATTTAGATGCTTATTATCTATAGTTTTGCACATAAATAAAGAAATAATATAATTTAGCATATTACAAACGGAGAATTATTCTTGCAACTTGAATTGCATGCTATTTCTTTGAAGTAGATATCTTATGAGAGTATCTTGGTACAACACTCAAGTTCAGTTGTTTCTACTCTATATGTAATATGTTTTTATGATGTGCTCTTGGGTATGTGTGTGCCTTTGTATGTTGGTAATATGTTGTTTAAAACCTTTTTTTACATTAATCTATAATTGTAGTGTCAAACGTGTGTTTTATCTTTGGCGAAGTTCGTCAAAAATGAGCAAATAATACATTTTTGTGAGACAAGACATGTTTTATGAGACAGGAATGAAGTCTCTATAATTAGGTAAAAATATTAGGTATGCAACTTTGTTTTACCTTTGATAATTATTTTTGTTACAATAATAGTATGATCACTACCATAATATGTTCATTAAAAAACTAAAAAGAAAATAATCACTTGTAGGTAATACCAACTATCTATTGTAGAAGAATCTCAAATGTTGAAGCATTTGACATGATTAAGAAATCTTATTTCAAGAACATTGTTGATGTTGTTTTGGGTAGCGAGTAGCAACTTACTGATATTTTATCACCAGATATCAAGCATGTTGAAAACAAGGTCAATTCTGGAATACATATCTTCATGCATCAATACAAGTTCAGAAAGTTAAAGTTTAAAGTGTTGGTTTCTTTCTCAACTGATGCGGGTCATAAATCATATACGGTCAAGTGTTAACAAGAAGCGTATTTAATTGAGATTCGGTCATAATGGAGGTTACATATTTTGTTTACATTTAGACCTAAATATTTAGCTTCGTCTTTTAGAGGAAACACTAGGCCGTTGGCATAACGGAATCCTTGTTACTTCAAGGTACCATATTATTTTTGTTCATGTTCATTCTTAAAAAATAAAGGCATATCCGTATGCATTCATGTTCGTTCATTTTAAATCTAAATGAACAGTTTGCAATGGAAATGAACAAGTCTAATACATCACAATTTATCTAGAAAACACGTATAACTTAGTGGCTTAAATTTACCTCATTCATTTTAAAGAGCCCTTTTAATTTTCATATATATATATATATATATATATATATATATATATATATATATATATATAAATACTTAGTACTTAGATGTTTATAAAACATAAACGAACGAAAATACATCAACGTAAATAAACGAACATAAATGAATGAACATAAGTGGATGCTCACGAACATAAATGAACAAACAAAATGCATGTTCATGTTTGTTTGTTTTTTAAATACACGAAGATGAACTTCCAGCCGAACAGTTCGGTAATGTTTGGTTCTTTTATAGGCTTAAATTAGCATGTAAGTTGATTGGAAAATACATCTAGAAGTTATAATAAATAGCGTATATTTTTATAGTAGTAACTATAGATATATAAAAACTTTTAGAAAACTTTCTACATTTACAAACTCTAATTTAAAATAATAGAAGAAAGAATAAAACATAATCCTAAAAGGGTCATGTGGGTCACACGGGTTAAAAGTCGTCTTAAGTTTATTGCATTGCGTTTTTGTAATCATGCTAACAGGTTCGCACAGTCCGACCTAACCTTGACAAAATTTTATGAATACCTTGACAGAAGATGAATGCTATTTTAGCTCCATTGTATCCTCAAAATATAATTCTTCTTATAAAGAATATACAACAGGTTTACACAATTTCTTTGTGATCATGCTTTGTAATGGATTGTTTATAAATGAGTCATAATATCAACTTCATATTTGGCAAAAGGAGCCATCAAGGTTAAACTTGTATTATCGTTTGCTTCATTGAAGTACCATGTGAACTCTAGAAGTTAAGTAAACTTGTTGGCTTGACTTCAAAAGTCAAAATTGACCCAATAAAACATATATAAAATATTTTAATATTTTTTAAGAAACTGGTGGTGGTGGTGGTGACTGCCATGGTGGTGGTGTCGGCAGTGCAATATGTCACATAAGCATGCCACATGTATGCCAAATAAGAATGTCACATCATGAAAACAAACGGCGTTAAGATTTCATTAGTGAGGGTTCAATGGTAGAAAAAAATGATAAAAGGTAGGATTGTTATTAATCATTTCGTTAGTCATGATCGGCAGTGGCCAAAAGGTGATAGCTGAGATTATTTAAAACCAATATATTATTTTAAAGGTGGTTGTCAATTGTTATTGACACAATGTTTGATTAAATAAACTAAGAACAAACACAAATCCTTTAACAACCTACAAAACTTCCACTTAACAACAAAATTCGTCCTAATTAAGGGGAATATTAACTTAGGGTTTCTAACTGTTAGATGAAACGAAGAATTTGATAAAGAAGGCGAGAAAAGAGTTTCTCAATACGGTTTATTATCATTATAGCGTCACTTTTAAATGGCGGCTTCCAATTATTACCCATTTTAAAATATAAAAAAGAAATAAATCTACAAAACTTAATAATACAAAACTTTATGTATAAAATATTAAAAATGTATACATTATTAATATTTTTAATTAAAACTTAGTTTTTACATATGATCATAAAATTTTCGTTAATATAATTCATTAACTAATATAACTTATATTATATATGATAAGAATAAAAACTAATTAACAAATTAAATGTTCTATTAATACACAACAATAACTAAACTACAAAATCAATAAATACAACAAATACATATAAGAAAATCACAAACTAAACATCATACTAGAAAAAATATAATAAATTAATAATTCGGCCAAAAATGAATGACAACACATGACGTACCCATTTCAGATAGACGTGGAACTAGAATTGGCATATAGAAAATCAAACACTGATTCATTAAAAGCTCAATTCACTATCAAGCACAAAATAAATATTTTAAACAACAAACAACAAAATGTTGGGCTACATTAATTGACAGACACGTGAGAGCCCATTTTTGGTGATTCATTAAACAACATATACGTTCTACAGCACCAACGAACCGTAACAACTCAATGCAAACGAAAATAAAACCATATAAATATCTTTATGCGTTCATGTATATTAAGACGAAAATTCGCATCTTAAATAAAAAAAATTTTGGGTCACGTTAACTACTAGACCAATGAGACCCATTTGAGATATAAACAAAAAACAAAACAAAACAAACTATACTTTAACTACAGCTAATAAATATAACATACTTTATAAGTTCATGTAACCTTTAAGTTTAATACCTAAACACATCCTACGTGAAAAATATGTAAGATTAAATATATAATATATATATATATATATATATGGCCATTATAATCATTTATATTATAATAGATCAAAATATTAATTATACCTTATTATATATTAGTTTGGTAAATGCTGATGGTCATATTACCCTTACTAACTAACAAAGGGTTTCTCCTTAGGTGTATATATAGAGATATAAATATTAACATTATAACCTAAGCACACACACATAACAAATTTGTGTGTATCCTCTCTCTTATATACTGGGTTCCTCCCAAGAACCCTAACACCATCCTTAACTATACATCGTAAAGGGGAACTTGATCAACATGACAACCATGTTGTCTACATCCTTCTCTGTTGCGGTTACTACTCTCATTGCTGTAATAGATTCATAGGTTTAATATTTATCATGTTTTCCATTGCTTACATGAAGAACTGATTAACATGGGGCATAAGAGTGATGTTGATTAATCAGTTCTTAATGTTTTCTCTAAATCTGGAATTAAAATCGAAAAACATGAATTTTGATTAAAACCCTAATTTTTTCGGTTTTCATGTTTTGTTATAATTGCTAAAATTCATATCTAAAACTCTAATATATTCGAAATCTGTTAAAAATATATTTATGATTCCGATTTCAGAGAAAGCTGACTAAAGATTTTTCAAAGATGTTTGTAACAACCCGAAATTTCTAAGAATAAATAATTAAAATATTATTTATTTATGGTGGAAACGTTTACTTGAGTTAATAGAGAAATAATAAAATAATAAAGATGGAAAGATAAGTAGGCTAATTAGATGGAATTAATTATTGATCAAAAAGAAAAGATGGGCCTAAGGTCCATGATCTTAAGGGAGTATAAATACCCCTTAAACCATAATCCTTTACATTTTCATCCATCTCTACACCATAGCCTACACCATCAAAAACACACTTCTCCAATTTCCGTTTTTGAGAAAACCACCAACAAAGACACAACGATTCCAGGAGATCTAACCGTCGGATCGGTCTCATATTTTAACTGAGGTTCATGGCATATAAATGAAAATTTTCACCGATCAGATCTTCGAGAAGAGGTCGGGAAGTCCAGGTTTTATCAGCAAAACTGTAGCAGCTAAAAATGAATATTCAAGATACTATAACGGCTTTTTCCGGCAAAGGTGAGCTGATGGGTTTGTAGGTTGGGGCGAGACGGTTCCGTTGCCGCTTGAATCACTCAAATCAGAGTTCGTTTGATATGGTTTGCGGCCTCTCGAGTGATTTCAGACAAAAACCTCAAAGGTACGTTTTTGTTAAAAAGGCTTACTTTTCATGAGCGGATTTACATGAAAATTGGTAGGATGATAGATCGGGTCATGATTATTGATAAAGTAATGAACTTGATAGTAAACGGGTGAGTTGGTTCGTTTCGGGTAAAATGAGTAGTGTTCGGTTTGTGAAAAGGACGGGTAAACGAGGTCGGTTTTGTATGAAACTTAGTAGGATAGTAAATCGGGTGTAGTTATACCATAAAATGTAAACTAGATGTTTAAAATGGACTTAATGAACTCGTTAGTGAACACGGTTCACTTAGAAACCCTAAATCTAGCTAAACGGGTTCGAAATCGATAAAGGTCTAAACTTTATTGCTACGGAAGCGAGATCTTGGTTTAGTATGGAACGGAAAACCGTTAGGAAGTTGAATAACACCAAAATATGAGAAAGGGTGTTTGAATACAATGTGTATTTGAATACAATATGCGTTTGAATACAATGTGCGTTTGAATGCATGTAAGGCCCCGTTACCGGTGCCCTACTTTAGTGTTGGATTTACTCATAAACACAGTTCTAAATATCAGAGTTAATTAAAACTTTCGTGGAATAATATTAAAGGTCAACCATTCATTAGAAAACATTCTTAACTTGTCTTTTAAAACATAACATAAATGATAATATCAAAACATCATGACAAATCTTCAGATGCCAGCCTCTTCAACATTGCCCCGTGTCCAGCTCAAACCAGCTGCCTCAATCTGTTAAGCTGCGTGCATACTAAAAGTCAACTACGCTGAGTGAGTTCTAGTTAATCAGATAACTTACTTTACATACACATATATGTGCCCGAATGTACGCTTTACATACTTAACCTGTTCATCATTCTTCCATATACATTTATAACTAACCTCCATCCTCGGATATTATTAGGGTCCGGTCTCCCTTCTTCCTCGGATATATTTAGGGTCCGGTACCCTCCATCCTCGGATATTTTTAGGGTCGGGTACCCTCCATCCTCGGATATTATTAGGGTCCGGTCTCCCTTCTTCATCGGATATTATTAAGGTCCGGTACCCTCCATCCTCGGATTTTATTAGGTTTCGGTACCCTCCATCCTCGGATATTATTAGGGTCCGGTCTCCCTTTCTTTCCTACTATCATACCATACCTTTCCTTCTATAATTTTGCAAGTTTCATACGTACATACACCATTCATCCATCACATATACAATCATATCATCAAAACATCACCTGAAAGTGCATGCAATATCCAAAGATCGTTCACGCACCGACAAGCTTTCATTCACATTTAGATATACATAAATAACATACAAATCATACATGGCATACACTTACCATTAAGGTAAGTGTATTAACTATCACATCAAGTATGCACACACCCCCGAAAACATAACAAGGAATGGGGCTAGAAACTCACCTGAATGCGGTTACGCTCGTCGTTTATGGTTATTCGTTTCTTGAGCTGTGAACGACTAACTATATAACAATTACACGTGTCAATTTAATTATCACTACCCTTATCGCGTTTCTAGTTTAATTATTACCCCCCAACGAACGGGAGTCCGGGGGTAACGCCCCTGGCAGCGGGGTTCTAGGGGCGGCAGCCCCTAGCAGGGGTCGAGCTGTCAGGTCAGCATGGAAAAATTTTATTTCCATTAACTGTCTTAACACATTTTCTGTGAGGATTTTGAATTATTATCGACTTCGCCCACTCATTCGTTTTAACGAATTAAGCCTAATTCGTTATCTGAACATAGCCAGATTCTTGGCCTAATTCGTTATCAGAACAGGGCCTGATTCGTTAGTTCAACTTAGCGAATTGGTGAGTAACGAATCACCTGATTCGTTATCTGATTCTTTATCATACTTAATCTGATTCGCTATCCTAGTTCGTTAGCCCAGTTCGTTATCTTAATATAACGAATAGAGAAGTAACGAATCTCCTAGTTCGTTTTCGTAACCATAACGAATTGGGTGAGTAACGAATCACCTGATTCATTATTTTAATATAACGAATTACTAACGATTCGTTTAATCATAACGAATCCACATCAGTCTTATCTGAAAATTTGACTCAAGGATCAAAGTCAAAATCAATAGGAACACAGAACAGTCAACTCGTACCAGATCTACAATAAACCTTCGTTTCTTAACGAAACAACACGATTTAGGTACCAATGAACTCGTAATACCGGCGCCTACAAACCCCAAGAGTCCAATCCGCCAAACATTCTCGTTTACACAGTTCGATTTGGTTCATATATAACCGGTTACTAGTCTGACGAATTAACCCATCAATCGTTAATAGTTTTTAGCAAGAATCATCATGTTTGGTTCGTTTTTACCATATGTATACAGATCTAAGATTACCTAAATGAATCCGAACCTTAATGAACAATTTACGTTATAAATGTACCTTAAACAAGTCGGTTCACAAACACGAGCTGGTCTTGATGTAGGTTCGGTTCGTCACAACGTTCTAGCACCAACAAGCTCGGGTTTTCAACTTCGGATCTAAGCTCGGGTTAAAGGATAGTGTTTGTGTGTGTTTTTTATGGTGCAGGCTATGGTGTAGAGATGGATAAAATGAAAAGAATTAGGTTTTAAGGGGTATTTATATTCCCTTAAGCCCATGGATCTAAGGCCCATTCCATCTCTTATTGCATCTTTTAAAGTCCACGCCTATCATCTTATAGTTTATTTAACTAAACCGACACATGATACTTTATTGAATAAACAAAATTTCATTTATTTATTATAATCAAAAGTAGGATGTTACAAGTCTTCCCTCCTTAAAGAGGTTTTGTCCCCGAAACCTAACTACTAAATCAAATTCGGGTAAAACTTGCGCATCTCATCCTCAGCTTCCCAAGTAGCATCTGAACCCTTCACTAAAGGTATAACCTTGTGGTGAAGTCTTCCCTCCTTAAAGAGGTTTTGTCCCCGAAACCTAACTACTACATAATCAAATTCGGGTAAAACTTGCGCATCTAATCCTCCGCTTCCCAAGTAGCATCTGAACCCTTCACTAAAGGTATAACCTTGTGGTGAAGTTTCTTCTCCTTGAGGTCAACTATCTCGATCGGTTGCTCAATGTAATTCAACTGTTCATCAACCTCAATGTCCATTAATGGCACATGAGACGTGTCATCCGCCAGACATTTCCTCAGATGAGAAACATGGAAGGTCGAATGAATTCCTTCTAACTCTTCAGGAAAATCCAGCTTATAAGCCACATCTCCCACACGATCTAAAATCTTAAATGGTCCAATGTATCTCGGACTCAACTTTCCCATCTTTCTAAAACGAATTATCCCTTTCCAAGGTGAGACCTTGAGCATCACATTGTCACCAACGTTAAAATCATTCGGTCGTCACCGCTTATCCGCATATGACTTTTGACGGTCTTGGGCTGCTTTCATCCTTACCTTGATCTGATCAATCTCTTTCTGACCAATCTCTCCCCAACATACTGGGGTTCTACATCGTCTACCGTAAATCATCTCAAACTGTGACATTCGTGACAAAACGAGGTATACTATATTCACTACGTAGCGAGTAAACAATAAATCGGTTAATTCGTAGTGCTTAAACGAGTAACCGACCGATACTGATTATGACCCGTATATATACTGAGGGGTCATATATGAGTTATATATATATATATTATAGAGGCTAACATATTGATATTTAGGCTTTAGTACGTTTAAAACCATTTAAACGAAAAATGTTTCGTTTATTGATACGCTATAAGTTTAAACGCAATCGTTAACATCAAAACGAGCATTGTAGCATCCGTTAAGCCGAAAAAGATTTAAAAAACACTTATATGACATGTTTTAATCAATCCGTGAAAATATTTTGGATTTTTATAACGAGTAAGTACGTTTTTTTATTTTGTAAAAATGAATCGAAAAATGACCGTTTTCGCGCTAGTTCTCGCACCCGAATTAATTTTCTTGCGAAAAACCGAACCCGAATTAAATTTTGGACTGACATTTACACATGGTACGGATACCAAGGCACCATTGGGCCAAAAGTGAGGCCCAATGGGCCTTTATGTTTGTGGCCGCAAGATGGAGGATGGACCCACTTTGTATAGCTTGTTAAATATGCTATGTTTTAAACATTTTATTTATTCCAAACACATCCTAGAAACGTCTCAGCTGTGTTCTTCAAGTTTTCAGCCAAATTTTTGAGGTAAACACTCTAATTTTCATTGATTCCATACTTAATTAACATAGTTTAAACATGAAAAATTAGTTCTTGATTAGTTTTAAATATGTTTAACCATTCGAAAACCATAAAAATCAAGTAAAATTGTGTTTTGATGTTAAACATGTCTACAAAGCGGTATCATATATATTTTTGGTCAAAAACGCGGATTAGAACATGAATATAACGTTTTTACGGTTTGAAACCAAAACCGAAACCCTAGTTAACAAGGCTGTTCAATGGATGATTTATGCTTGGTTTGATGTTATATGATATGTAGATACACTGAGTTTGCAACCCAAGACCCGGAGAGTCGTTTAAACTATCGAAAATAACCGAAAACCGACAAGGTAATACCGTATTACTCGTTTAGGGGCTGTTTGTGCTTCGGTTGTGACGTGCTTGTTTTTAGGTTATGAAACTTTGCAGGGACATCAAGGATCACATAAGTGAGTCCCTGTTAAAATTTGGTAATTTTTGGATAAACAGAGAATATTTGAGGAATTTATTACCGTTTATTGGCGTTTGTTCCGGAAAAATGGGTAAACTTCATGAAAAATTATGAATTTGGTTTGGGACTCATAAATTCTATAGTAAGATCACTGGAAATATTTGGGGAAAATTGGAGATGTCTATGTATTTTTTATGCATTTGTGTTTTAATCAAATTTTAATAGCTGAAAAACACGTAAAAAGGAATTTTGGCCAAAGAGTTAGATTCTGGAGATTTGTCAAGGGCTATGTGATGATATTGAGACCACTTGGAAAAATTATCGGATTTTTCGGATGTCGTTTGGTATAAACGGGCTATTTATTACTTAATTATAACACATAAAATGAATTTTTATAAACAGATAATTAATCATAAAATTTCTGAAAATATTTTTATAAAATTCTCCATATTTTAATTTATTTTTAAAAAAAATCATAATTTATATATAAGTACATAATTAGTTATGATTAATTAAAGATTTAAACTATAATTGTTTTAACGAAACCTGCAGTTTTGTGTTTAACGGACTGACTGGTATGTCAAAATGTCAAAAGTGGTCAAATATCGTATTTTTGGATGGATTTGATAAAAACGAACTTTCTACAAGAATTCCGGACAATTCGGGTGGATTGTACGCGTTTTGTATAATCAAACCCGTGTGAAAACGGAAACGAAACCTGCGTTCAAACCAGATACCAAAACTTCGAAATTCTTTCATAAATCAAATCATTTATTCAATCAATGTGTTTACTTAAGTTTGTGTGAACTTACCTAACCCCGAAACGCATAAACGATCAACTTGGCTAGGCTCGGAAAACGGTGAAACTGAGCCAAATCTAGTTTTGAACATTTCATAGTGTACAACGTCACAATCTAAGACTATGGTCATTATCTGGGCCTAACAGCTATACACATTCTAGTTATACAACCCGATTTAGTTAAACACTGTACTAGTATTAAAAGTACGATATCGGTTATAGGAGTCAAGCTATAATCGAGGCACCTTACTTACTTACGGATACATATTACTTGCTCAAACTACGATAAGGTGAGTTTCATGACCCCACTTTCTAAACTGTTTTACAAACTTTTGGGGTGGAAAGCATGTTTACGTATACTTACTTACTTGAAATCGTGTGATGATGTGAATTATCTAAGTACTAACACTTGAAAGTCCCCACAAACACAAGTGATTAACTTCGTGTCGGTGACGTGTGGATAGTACTATCGGTTTGACAAACCCAACTGACAGGGCGGGTGGGGTATGCCGGTACATGTTAACCAAGTTGCACATTGTCATTTAAACTTATTACATACTGCTATGTGGTGTTAGACATAGTACATACTTGGGGCAAAGTGGCTGTTAAATGCCAACGGGAGTGCATGGGCAGGGGTGGCTATGTGTTTTAGCTCGTTTCGGTTTCACTTGTGGCTTAATATAAATACATCATGCACATACATATATACATACGTACTATGAACTTTACGAACTCGTATACTGACTTTGTTCGTACTCGTGAAACTTGAAACTCACCAACTAGATGTAGTTGACCCATTTTAACATGCTTTTCAGGTAAGCCGAAGTTGGAATGATTTGCTTGCGTGCTTGGTGTTAGAAGGAAAGTTGAATAGCTGTGAATAGATGCAAATACGTGCAACGAATAAGGAACCGAGAACTAGTTATGTGATTTCATCTAGTTTGTAAACTTAGTACCGAACCATATATTATGATGTAAATTAGTTTGTTGAATTTCTTTATAAACAATGTGGTTGATACCAGTGTTATCTATTACATTACCGTATTACGCTTCCGCAACTACCTAGTCGGGGTGTGACACAAATGGTGGCATACCAATACTTGAATGGTAACTGTTGCTATAGGAGAACTCTGCTAGATGCAGATGATTATCCCAACTCCCTCCAATTTCTAAAACACAAGCACGTAGCATATCTTCAAGGGTTTGAATCGTCCTTTCAGACTGTCCATTTGTTTGAGGATGATACGTCGTACTGATGTTCAATCTCGTTCCCATATCTTCATGGAACTTCTTCCAAAACCTCAAAGTAAACCGAGTATCTCTATCAAACACGATTGATACGGTACTCCATGCTTAGATACAACCTCTTTAACGAACAAACTTGCTAGCGTTTCTGACGAGATAGCCTCTCGTATAGGCAGAAAATGAGCACTCTTGGTAAAACGATCCACAATCACCCAGATGGTATCATGATGCTTAGCTGTAGGGGGTAGCTTAGTTATGAAATCCATAGTGATGTGTTCCCATTTCCATTCAGGTATCTCAAGCGGTTGCATCTTTCCATAAGGCTTTTGATGTTCGACCTTGACTTGTAAACAAGTCAAGCACTTACTAACATAATCCACCACATCATTTTTCATTCCTGGCCATCAGTAATCTCTTTTCAAATCTTGGTACATCTTTGTAGTTCCTGGATGAATCGAATATCTTGACTTACGAGCTTCATCTAAGATTCGACCTCTAAGATCTCCATGACGTGGGATCCACATACAGTCAAACCTAGTCTTCACACCATGCTTGTTTTCTATCAACTCATCTTGCTGACCGAAAATCCTTTCACTCTTTATTAGCCCTTCATTTACTAACACCTCTGACTGCACTTTAATGATTTCCTCAAAAAGACTTGAATTCATAATCCGCTGGTATGACTTCACTGCTGCAAGGACTTCCTCATTCTTACGGCTTAGCGCGTCGACGACCACATTAGGTTTACCAGCGTAGTACTTAATGTCGCAGTCGTAATCCTTTATCAATTCTAGCCACATTCTCTGTCTCATGTTCAATTATTTATGCTCGAAGAAGTACTTTAAACTTTTATGATCTGTGTAAATCGTACACTTAGTACCATACAGATAATGTATCCATATCTTGAGAGCATGCACTACTGCTGCTACCTCTAAATCATGTGTTGGATAAGTACTCTCATGGACTTTCAACTGTCTTGACGCGTAAGCTATCACTTTCCCTCATTGCATCAACACGCAACCTAACCCACGATGCGAAGCATCAGTACAAACAACCAAATCTGCGTCACCATCGGGTAGAGCGAGGATTGGAGCTTGCTTGAGTCTTTTCTTTAGTTCCTCAAAAGCTTCTTCTTGAAACCTTCCCCAACTTAATACTATCGACTATCGGGTCATACCGGTCAACGCTGCGGCTATCTTGGAGAAACCTTCGATGAATCTCCTATAGTAGCCAGCTAACTCTAAGAAGCTTCGAATATCAGTCGGATTCCGTGGAGTATTCCAATTCGTTATCGCCTCAATCTTAACTGGGTCCACGGTAATCCTTTTAGGATTAATCACGTGACTTTAGAAATTGCACTTCTCGTAACCAGAACGCGCATTTCGAAAACTTAGCATACAACTTTTATTTCTTCAGAGTCTCCTATACTTCTCTCAAATGCTCAGCATGATCAGACTCATTCTTTGATTAAATCAATATATCATCAATGAAGACGATATCTGACTTATCCAACATTGGCCGACACACCCTATTCATCATGTCCACAAATGCTGCGGGAGCATTCGTTAGACCGAATGACATCACGAGGAACTCGTAGTGTCCATACCACATCTGAAACGCCGTTTTAGGGATGTCTGCCTCTTTCACTTTCAGCTGATGATAGCATGATCTGAGATCTATTCGGGAAAACCAACTTAAACCTTGCAGTTGGTCAAACAGATCATCAATCCTTGGCAAAGGATATATATTCTTTATCATAAGCTTGTTCAACTCACGATAGTCTATGCACATTCTCATACTTCCATCCTTCTTCTTCACGAACAACACCGGTGCGCCCCACGGAGAAACACTCGGCCTTATAAAACCTTTGTCGAGGAGTTCTTGTAGTTGGGACATCAACTCCTTCATCTCGGACGGTGCTAAACGGTAAGGCGCTTTCGCGACGGGCTGGGCTCCTGGTACTAAGTCTATCTGAAATTTTATCTCTCGCTCCGGTGGCAACCCCGGAAGATCCTTAGGGAATACTTTGGGGTAGTCGCGCACGATAGGAACATCTTTCACTTCTTTCGTCTCGGTCGTAGCGTTGACAACATACGGCAGGTAGGCACCGCACCCACGCCTTAACAAACTCTCGGCTTTTATCATCGAAATGACATTAAGCCCAGGACTTTCCTTATCACCGTAAACCGTCACCATACTACCATCCAAGGACTTTAACCTTATCATCCTACTCTTACAGACTATCTGAGCCTCATACTCAAACAACCAATCCATTCCCAAAACCACATCGAACCCTCCTAAGGTCATAACATACAAAGTAACAGGGAACTCATGTCCCTCTAACTTTATCTTACATTCCTTAACCATTCTCATTATTTTAACCAAAGTGTCACTAGCAGTTTCTACTATAAAGGTTTCAGACACTTGGCAACATTTCATTTTAGCTAATTTACTAAATGGTATGGATACGAAACTTCTGTTCGCACTAGAGTCGAATAATACTGAAGCGAAAATACCGTTTACTAAAAACGTACCTGTCACGACATCTGGAATCTGCTTGGCTTGTTCTTGAGTCAGCATGTAGGCTCTAGTTCTTGGCCTAGCCTGATCAGCATCTTTCTTTCCACTACCTCCAGATCCACCATCAATACACTCCTTTGCCATATGACCGGTAAGCATGCTGGTTTTGCATCACATTCATTAGCATAGTGTCCCACCTTCCCACACTTATAACAAGCATTTGTCCCAAGCCTACACTCTCCACCATGAGCCTTTCCACATTTGTGACACACATCCGAACTAGTACCCCACTTGCACTAGACACCGTGCAACTTTCCACATGTCTTGCATGTATTTCTCTCCCACACCTTTTGCTTCTTGTCTTTGGAGTTCCACAACTGAGTACCGGGCCGTTTAACAGGACCGACCCACTTCTTATCCTTTTTCTCTTCCGCCACCACATCGTCCGCCACAAAGTTATCGTAAACCGTTTCTGCGAGTACCACAGCAGAATCAAAAGTAGCCGATCTACTAGCCTTGACCAAGACGCGAACATGTTGTGGCAGTCCCCGGATGTAAAACTTAACCCGCTTGGCTTCAGTGTTCACCATGTCTGGCACCAGCCTAGACAGGAGGTTGAATTCAGTGGTGTATTCGCGGTGTGTCATCTTACCCTCCTTCAGACTCAAAAACTTCATTTCAACCCTTTCAACTTCCGCATCAGCACAAAACCTCTTCATTACCAACTCTTTCAGATCATCCCACCTCTTCGCCTTTATCTCTTCCCGACTCTTCCTCTACTCAACTGACTCCCACCAGTGCATTGCCTCATCACCGAAGGACTGGTTAGCATAATCCACAGCTTGGTCGGGACGGAATTCACTAATTCGGATAGCCTTATCCATAGTGTTTATCCATTGGAGAGTAGCGATTGTGTCTCCCAAACAAGTCATCTTCGGTGGATCGCAACCTTTTAATGACTTGTAGTTGCACCCACCTCGGCCCCTCCTCTGGTCATCAACCTTCACTGGCTTAACCACACTCGAGGCCTCTCTCTCCCTTTCATCATCCTACCATCACCTCCCTTTCAATAGTTCTTTCACGGCCTCCAGCAGACCCTTCAGGATTCAAGATCTTCACAGCATTGGCTACAGCTTGAACAATGGTTGCTTGGATTGCGGGGTCGAGTTGATACCCCTCGTTGTTGTTCAGATTTCGTCCAGCTGTGCTTCCTTCACCTCCAGTGTTGGAAGCTGTTTCTACCGAAGGTTTTCGGACACGACGAGGCCTGCCACGACGTCCAGTGCGACCTCCTTCTCCAAAAACTACTCCAGCCATCGTATTCTAAAAGGAAAACACAAACGTCATCACTCAAGGAACCATTTAGTACAAGGATAGTAAGGCTAACAGGTAATAACAGTGGCCAGCTGTGATTAGCTGATCACGTTACTTTCCATGTCCTGTATACTTCCCCTTATGAGTCTATTTGTGATGGTTCTACTCTTAAATAGTTAATCAATCAAACAATCAAGAAATCCTATCCCTAATATACATATCCATCCTTTAGCAGTTAAGCTAACATTTAACATTCATTATTTAACCATACACTTTACCGTTACTGAGCTTGCTTGAGTGACACATGGCTATTTTGAACTGACATCTTCTTTCTTTTCTTACTTAAGTTTCATTCTCTGTTCGAGTCTAAGCATGTAGGATGCTTAATTCTCTCAAACATATGCCCTAATACCAACTTGTAAGGCCCCGGACCTGGTGCCCTACATTGGGTGTTGGATTTACTCATAACACAGTTCTAAATATCAGAGTTAAATAAAACTTTCGTGAAATATTAAAATTTCAATAAACATTTCAAATCATTACAAAAACTTGTCTCAAATAACATCTTTCATCCTTCAAACATAAACATCATTTAATAAAATCATCACAAGACTTCAGATGCTAGCTCCTTATTCTTCCACCATGTGTCCTCCTGAAGCTAGTTTCCTTATCCTACTCACATGCGTGCATACTAAAAGTCAGCTACGCTGAGTGAGTTTCAGTTAATTAGGCAACATACCTTTCATTCCCATACTTACGTAATTACATATCCGAATATACATAACTTCATCCTTACTAACATACGAACATATATACATACATTCATTCTTTCTTTCATTCATATATGTTTTAAAGAGCATTCCGCCCTATAACCTTCGCCGATATTATTAGGGTCGGTTCCGTACATTCACTGATATTTTGAACTGGCATCTTCTTTCTTTTCTTACTTAAATCCCATTCTCTGTTCGAGTCTAAGCATGTAGGATACTTAAATCACTCGAACTTTGCTCTGATACCAACTTGTAATGCCCCGTTACCGGTGCCCTACTTTATCGTTGGATTTACTCATAAACACAGTTCTAAATATCAGAGTTAATAAAACTCTCACGGAATAATATTAAAGGTCAATCATTCATTACAAAACATTCTTAACTTGTCTTTTAAAACATAACATAAATGATAATATCAAAACATCATGACAAATCTTCAGATGTCAGCCTCTTCAACATTGCCATGTGTCCCGCTCAAACCAGCTGTCTCAATCTGTTAACCTGCGTGCATACTAAAAGTTAGCTACGCTGAGTGAGTTCTAGTTAATCATATAACTTACTTTACATACACATATATGCGCCCGAAGGTACGCTTTACATACTTAACATGTTCATCATTCTTCCATATACATCCATAACTAACCTTACATTATAAAGAGCATTCGCCCTACATACCTCGGATATTATTAGGTGCCGGTACCCTCCATCCTCGGATATTATTAGGGTCCGGTCCGGTCTCCCTTCTTCCTTGGATATTATTAGGGTCCAGTAACCTCCATCCTCTAATATAATTAGGGTCTGGTACCCTCCATCCTCGGATATTATTAGGGTTCGTTCTCCCTTCTTCCTCAGATATTATTAGGGTCCGGTACCCTCCATCCTCTGATATTATTAGGGTCTGGTACCCTCCATCCTCGGATATTATTAGGGTCCGGTCTCCCTTCTTTCCTACTATCATGCCATACGTTTCCATCTATATAATTGTAAGTTTCATATGTACATACACCATTCATCCATCACATATACAATCATATCATCAAAACATCACCTGAAAGTGCATGAAATATCCGAAGATCGTTCACGCACCGACAAGCTTTCATTCACATTTAGATAAACATAAATAACATACAAATCATACATGGCATACATGTTTGATCCCATTTAAAATCGTTCTAATCAATATATATAATAACTTAGATCTAATCCAGATCTATATGTTAATATTAATTATCCGGATCTAGCTCTCTAATACGTTAGTTTGATTGCTATTAGTATGTAGTATATATTATCAGTATGTTTATTGTGAAGCTTGAGATATAGAGAGAGAATACTTTAAATCTTTCTGAATAATATTAATTCTCTCAAAACTTCAACACTTACAAGTGAACAGTGGTTCACTATTTATAGAAGACGATCTGGTTCGCTAACATTCCCTAGCGAACCAGCATCCCCTTCGTTAACTTAACGAACCTCCCCCTGATTCGTTAACATCCCCTAACGAATCAGGAGGGAATACATTATAATGTCCTAGTTCGCTAACATCCCTAGCGAACTAGACTTAACCTTAACGAACTAGTCTTAATTCGCTAACATTGTTAGCGAACTAGACTCAAACATAACGAATTAGATAAATAAACATTTAAATATAAAATAAACATTAATGATAATTACAAAGACTCGAGACGCAAAACCGTGCACTAACAGACACCCCCTCGTCTTGAGCTCTTTGTCTTTAACTTATTTGAAACGCTTTATCTGCCAATCTCTGCAACTATGAATCCCATGTTCATGGCATACACGAACAACACGTTGGAATTGCACAGCCAGGTCATAATCTTCTTGGCGTTCAAACAAAATCTGCTTCCTGTGTAGCACGTCATTGTCTGTCTCTGATAAATTAACCAACCACATTGGATCGATTATCTTGATGAGCTCAGTCTGTAGTCCTCGACCATGAACAATAACGGCCTCGCCAGTACGATTGTCATAGTACCAACGGTTGAAAGACAGATGAATATCTTGAGGCATTGTCTTCACAGGAACCCTTCTCATAGTCTTTGGTGGCTTCACTTTCAAAACAAGTTTCTTCCAGCCGGTCCTCGGATCAATCTCATCAGTACGTTTACGTCTTGGGACCTGGGGTTTGAAGAATTTGAAGCCATGATTGACCTCGAACAGTAAGTGTTGATGAAACCACTCAGCAGTTCGGTTACCCCCACGATTGATAAATGGACGTCTCGCGAGGGTGCGCACATCCCAACGCGGTAATGTTAAAACATCCATTATCCTCTCGTAATATTGGACACCTTTTTCCCATTTCACAATACATACCTTAAGGTCTGAATCATAGAGCCAGGAGACAATATCACCATGTACCTTAAAAACAGTCTTGAAGGTAGTCATCTGATTTGCCTCAATCTAAGCAGCAGCTGTATCCTTTCTTTCTTTATCTACATACCGAAAAGCACTGATGATCTTACCCACTTTCTGGGGTTTGAACCATCTTTCAATGTCATCATCAGTCACTTCTTTTAGTGAAGGAACAGTCTGTTGCACAATCTTCTCCAAATCATCCTCAGTCTCTTTAATTACGTTTTCATTAAATACCGGAGCACCTTGATCAACATTTGCGTGTTGATACAAGTCCTGGTACTCATCAGCTGTCACATCCTCCATCTCAATCTCCTCGTTCTCATAAATAAAATTCGTATCCATAAATAACGGATCATCTTCCATTTCATTCTCATTGATCACTTCGACATCGGGCTCAGTCTCTAATGCAGTCAGCTGATCGTCATTTAGCCCAAGTAGAATCGAGATCTGCTCCCTTGTCAAAGATCTAATCACAAACTCACCGATCTGTATCTCATCTCTGTTCACCATACTTCTAACCATCCCCAATTCATCAATAAATATCACCGTGTTAGCCTCAATCATTTCTATCGGCTTGGCAGCTGTTGGGTATTGATATGAAATTATCTGTTTGTTCGAATCATCAGCGCCACTAACACCAGCACCAGAGGATGAACCATGCGATTGTTTAGGCTCACCTCCTGCATCAGACTCGTCAGGATCATCATCATCATTTTTGAGTTTCTTGAGGGCATCATCTTTACAAGTTAATTGTAAAATTAACTCATCTTGTTCTTTTAATTTCACCCCCTGAGACTCAACAATCGTGCGTAACGCCTTGGTCTCCTTTTGACAGAAAGAAATATAACTCATCATCTTTCGTTGATTCTCAATGAGTCGTTCTTGAGTTTGTCTGTCAGCTGCCATTTGATTTTCATATAAATGTAGCAGATTAAGCAGCATTTCCGTTTGTCGACCTGGTGGCAAGTTGTATACAGATGGATGAACAGGTTGAACAGGTCCTTGAGGCCGAGTGATTCATATGAATGAGACATCAGTAGGCGGAGGTGGAGGAAGAGTAGTTGTAGGCAAAGGAGGAGGTCTCATTGAAGTTGTTGAAGAAACAGTCGACAGCACAGCAGGAGGCCTTGGTATCTCGGTCAACGCCATTTGAGGAATTAAACCGAGCCTCTCATGTGACAACATCGTCGTGGTCAAAGTAAGCATCGGAGTGCTAGTAGTTAGCGGCACCGCCGAGCTTTGAGTAGTTGATTGACGAGGTGGTGGTGATCCAATAATTACACCAGCCCCAGAAGACACACGGGGCTTCTTCGGTGGTTCATCAGTAGCTACCGCTTTGCCCTTTCGTTTTCGTTCTTGCTGAGCTTTTATGGTGACAGCTAGAGCAGCATCGACTGCATCTTGTTGTTCTTTCCGAGCTCGCTCACCAGCTCCATCATCACCATCATCATTGTTACCATCATCATCCCCACCATCATTGTTCCCACCTTCTCCCCCTTCACGCTCGGAATCCGAATCATCATGGATCCAGCGCTCATTAGGAGGACATACGTAATCTGGATTGATTATATGACCAATCATCCTTTTGTCCTGTGGCTTATCCTTTCGATATTTCAACATCCGATGCACCGTTTCAGCTTTCATATGCTCCATATCAAGAACATCGCTCACCAACGATCGATCAATCACCAAATCCGGTATCAGATCTTGAATAATTAATTGTAGAAAGCGTGGATACATCAAGAACTTCTTTGACGGTAGAGTTTGCTGAACTTGCTCTTTCAGATGATCAAAGATGAGTTCTGAGTAGTTGAATGGCTTGTTCAGGATTAAAGCAACAAATGCCGATTGTAAGCTCAGTCTACATTCATCGAAACCACCACGACGTCCACTCAAGCAATGAAGCAAGACATGCAGCAAATACTTGTAAAGTGGACACAACCCATTATTGTTCAACATTGACCGACGAATATCACCCCCATAATTTAATCTTGTGAATAGCCCCCTAACCAGCGTCCTGTCAAATTCACTCGGGTAATCATCACTATCGTCAAATTGAAGTACCCGACGAATGACCTCAACATCAATCGTGATCGGAAGCTGATTAATTGTAGCTTGAACCCAATTACTTTCCTCATCATATACCGCCGTGTTCCAGAACTGTCTGATTATACTAAGATACACCTTGGGTTTAGCAGTGATTGCATAATGTATCTTCAAACAGCGTAAGAATTTTAACATAGCTCCGAACGTCCTTAAATCAGCCACATCATGATCGACATAAGCACAGATGCTGTGCTTCTTATCGAACGGTAATAGAATCATTTCGACTTGTTGAGCTTGTTGTTGTGGTTGTCCTTGTGGAGGTTGTGGTTGTTGTTCTTGTTCAGCCATGTTTTACTGTATAAATAAAGACCTAATATGAGAATAGATATCACCATATATAATCAAAAGATATGTGTAATTAATCTGTTATGCGTATTAGACAATTTAAATCCTTTAATTAAATTAAATGAATATTAAATTTTGTTAACTAAATTTTCTTTTTTTTTAATACTTTAAATGTCATTCGTTAACAATCACACTGATTCGTTATACAAAGATAACGAATCAGGCAATTCGCTATCAAGTAAATAACTTAACGAACTAAACCTAGCGAATCACTAATTAAGTTAACGAACTAAACTCTAGTTCGTTATATTTTAAGCGAATCAAACTCTGATTCGTGTAACCTCTTATTCGCTAAGCTAGTTCGTGTAAAATCTTAACGAATTGGACACGAAACAGTTCCAATTCGCTAAGACTAACGAATGGTCAAAATTAAGACTTTTTCTTTGACTTCACAAAGTCAAGGTCAAAATTATCAAGAGCAATAATAGTCAACAATTTGAACCCAGATTCAATTAGACCATAATTGTCGTCGAATCAACAAGATAATCAGCTCGGAAACACACTCGTTAATGTAGGTAAATGAGATTGAGACTCATTACCCAAATGTGTTAATAATCAAACGAACCAACAGTGAATATCAAGAACACATAACAATAATTAACCCAGCAAACAATAATCAAATATTGATTAGAGTCCACCAAGGGTATCGGAAAGTGATTCCGATCAAAATGATAACAAAATCAGACAATTAATAACATAAATTATACACAGAACGGTTTCAAAGATTCAAAACCCTTAAACCTCTAAAATTACATAATTCAACAGTTAAATCAATGTCATTTTTGACGAAAATGATATCGCCAAGAACATTTATACCTTAGAAACTCAAATATATCTTTGAAATGTTCAAACTTAAAGATCGAAAATATCAGAGAGAATTTGAATAGTTTCTGAAAGATGAAGAAAGAAGACGAACAGTGGAATACTATTCGTTATCTTGTCTTATATAGCGATACACGAAACCCTAGGCACAACTTGCACGAATCAGATGATTCGTTTAACTTAAAGTTAGCGAATTAGCCCATTCGCTAACTCAATTCGTTACCTTATGTTAGCGAATCACAATGTGATTCGTTAAATTAAAGATAGCGAATCAAGACATGATTCGTGTCATGATTCGTTAAATGTGTATAACGAAGAGATGATTCGTTACAGAGTGCGGAAGCGAATTAGGTTAGCGAACCAGAAGCTAGTTCGCTAAAGAATCACCTAGTTCGTTATCCATAAATAACGAATGGGAGTTTAGCGAATTAAACTCTTTAATTTAATATTAAACTCTTTTATTTAATTTTAAACTCTTTTATTTAATTTTAAATGAAATTAATTAAATGAATAAATTAAAGAATTAAATAAAGAAATAAATAAAACCAATAAGTTAAATTATAGAGAAACCCTTATAACCCGACAACCTAATACGTTAAAAGTGTTTCAGATTACCGAAACATAATTTAAAAAATTTATTTAAGTATATTGTATAAAGAAGACGAAAATATTTTTGATATTTTGTAAAAAAAATAAAGAATTAAAGAATGTATTTACATAAGAATATCCAATCCTCTAAAATAGACCATTTTTTTTTGTTTTTCAATGATTTTATCAAAAGCAGTACATATTTTTGTATTTTTGTCAAGTTTGAGCAGAGAATCATATTGACCAAATTGCCCTTCCATCACAGTTTTATATTTCAGCGATATTATGACTGGCGATAAGTCGGTCATTGGTATTGTTGTCCACATAAGTCTAATAACACACATTCAAGTATTTTTGTGATATGATTAAATAGTTCAATTAGAGCACAGAATATCAGAAATTATCAGCTTCTAATCTTGGTTCAAGCGTAATTTGATTTTTGCCAAATCACCCCAACTTGACTTAAACCATTATATTGTCGATCAAAAATTTGATACCAAATGAGAAATTTTGAGCAATGCATCAAGTTTCCTTTACTGTGAGTGAGTATGCACGAGTCCATCTGTCGTCTTACATACATTGTATCCCCTGGGGTCCGTTTCATAATGGTATTAAGACGCACGCAAGGGAGGAACAATTGTATGACTAACAGCGGATTTTGATCAAGTCAGTAATTTGAATTGTACGAGGTACAGCGGTGATCAAGTTTAATGACTTTGGGTTTGCTCTAGAAAGCGAGTGAAATATTCATGCATATGAATATCCAGATGGTTAAGCCGCATAAAGACTCACAGTGTCCAGAATCTTAACGCTTGTTATTTGCTTTATTTGATTTTTGGGTGATCAACAAATATAAGGCTTGAGTATGACTGGTTATTACATTTCTGCCATCCACACCAAGACTTTTGCTAGAGACTAACACCCCTTTCAATTTGGCGTTTCTTTATGTTTATATCACATACTTTACTCTACTGGGTTGTTTTAAAACCTACCAATGTACCAATGCAATTAAGCACACAGTCTTTTAAGCTTACTTTTTGCATAACTTGGGGTCAAGAAAATCAATGTACTATCATGTTCCCTTTTTGCTTCAAAAACTCAAAATTTTGAGGAGCATAAAACATAAATACAAGATAAATCTTATCGCCCCAGTTAACTTAAGAGAATAAATAAATGGCTAACCTTCAATCCACAAGTGAATCATAGGACCAAGACATGCAAGCATGCTTCATAAACTTAAATAACCGACATAATTTTCAGCGAGAAAATAATCTAAAAATCTTTTTGATTTTTCTCTGTACAAACTTTAAAAACACAATATTTTTGTCTTTTTCAAATTTCCTATAAACAAAATAAACTTCACAATCTTTTTGGATTTTCGGATTTTTCTGTACAAAAACATAAATCACATTCTTTTTGGTTTTTCAAAATTTTAAATGTTTTTGATTTTTTAAAATTTTAAAGGAAAAACTTAAAGAACAGAAATCACAATATTTTTGAATTTTTCCTTAATTTTTTAATGTTTTTGGATTTTATCTATACAAACGAAAACACATTCTTTTTGTATTTTCTAGATTTCTCCCCCTAAAACCTAAAACATAAAATAAGACTAAATTTATAAATGCAATTAAAAAAAATAATTATCCTAATTTGAGGATCTCAGCAAGGGTCTTCAATCCATTTAAACCAAGCAAAAAAGTAAAACGTGTTTTATCGAACGTTTTGGTAAATAGATCGGCTTTTTGAAAATCTGTGTGCACTTCTCAAGATCAATTAATTTCTTTTCATAACAATCCCGTATAAAATGATATCGAATCTCGATATGTTTCGTTTTAGAATGTTGTACGGGATTCTTGGTGATACTTATAGCAGCAGAATTATCAATCAAGATGGGAGTAGTAAGAAACTTCAAACCGTAGTCGCGAAGATGTTGTTGTATCCACAGAACCTGGGAACAGCAACTCGAGGCTGCAACATATTCAGCTTCGGCGGTTGAAGTAGAGACCGTTGTCTGCTTCTTACACTGCCAGGAAACAAGCCGGTTTCCTAAAAATTGACATCCTGCAGTCGTTGATTTGAAGTTGATCTTGCATCCTCCATAATCTGAGTCTGAGTAGGCGGTAAAATCGAAAGTATTATCTTTGGGGTACCATAACCCGATGTCAGGATTTCCCCGTAGATATTGCAAAATACGCTTGACCGCTGCCAGGTGAGTCACTCGGGGACTAGCTTGGTACCTAGCACACACACAAACAGCAAACATTATGTCGGGTCGAGAAGCAGTTAAATACATTAGATAACCAATCATAGCACGATAAAGGGTCGGATCAACAGTATCCTCCAATTCATCCGGTGATAAATTGTGACCCACTGGAAGAGGAGTTGAAGGGATTTTTCCGGCAGTTATCTTGAATCGGCTCAAGACATCGTTCACATAATTAGTCTGATGAATGAAGATTCCCTTATCAGATTGATGAACCTGCAGCCCTAAAAAGAAATTCATCTCTCCCATCGAGCTCATTTCGAACTTGGTTTGCATGGACTTCTCGAATTCCTTACATAAAGTGTCGTTTGTAGACCCAAATATAATATCATCAACATAAATCTGGACTAGAAGAAGATCATCACCAACAGTTTTATGAAATAAAGTACAGTCAACAGTTCCTCTTTTGAAGCCATTATCAGTCAGATGGTCGGCGAGCGTGCCATACCAAGCTTTCGGGGCTTGATGTAGACCATACAGGGCCTTGTTTAAACGGTAAACACGGTCTGGATAATCAGGATCTTCAAAACCAGGTGGTTGTTGAACAAACACTTCCTCATGTAGTTCACCATTGAGAAATGCACTTTTAACATCCATTTGATAGACCTTGATATTCTTGTAAGCAGCATAAGCCAGGAAGATTCGAATCGACTCTAATCTTGCAACTGGAGCATATACCTCCGTATAATCAATACCCTCTTGCTGATGAAAACCTTGCACCACTAGACGTGCTTTGTTTCTGACAATCACCCCTCGATCGTCCTTTTTACATTTAAATACCCACTTAGACGGAATATCTTTCTTGACTCTAGCAGGCTTGTCTATTAAATCCCAAACACCCAATCGTGCAAACTACTGTAATTCCTCTTGCATAGCTTCTACCCAAGAAGGATCAACAAGTGCCTTACGAGCTGTCGTTGGCTCAACTTGAGATAGAAAGCAATTGAATTTAGCAATATTCACAATTCCCGAAGAGTATAAGTTAGTGTAAGCACACAATACGTTATTGTCGCTTGACGAAGCAACTTGATGACGTGTTCGAACGCCCACATCAAGTTCGCCAATGATATTGTCCTGTGGATGATATCCATGAATCCGAAGAGTAGGATTTTCAGGAACAACAACATTATCAAATAAATTAGTGTAATGTTCACCCAACTCGGGAGATGAAGCATTATCACTATCAAGATCAATAACTTGAATCTCAGCTTGATCATCATCGGAAGAAGTAGAAGCACCATCAATAACAACAGGAGGAACAACTTGAGATTCTTCAGTTGTAGCATCTGGTTGAACTTCAACTGCATTAGAACTGGAAGAGGTTGGAATGTTCAAATGTTCTTCAAAGTATGCTCTAACCAGATCTTCATCGATGTGTTCAGTCGAAGGAATAAAGGAATTAAATAAACTATCGTAATCAAACATCCAGTCTGGACCATTCCCTTGAAGAGGAGTTGTGTACTTTTGACAGTCCACATGGTACCATTCTTCAACACAGCCAGATGTAAAATTAAATACTCTTTTCTTTGGAGACGCATATCCCAAGAAATATCCTTCGATAGCCTTTTCATCAAATTTACCCGATTCCTTTTTCAACATTGTACACGGACACCCAAATGGTTCCAGGTACTTTAAATTAGGTTTTCTGTTATTTAATATTTCATAGCTTGTCTTCTTGAGTCGTTTCACTGTAGAACCCGATTAAGCGTATAACAAGCTATATTCACTGCCTCATTCCAAAATTGAACAGGAAGCTTTGAATCAGCGAGCATTGTACGTGCAGCTTCAATAAGAGTTTAATTTTTACTTTCAGCAACACCATTTTGTTGAGGTACATAAGGTGCACTATATTCTCGGTGAATTCCCTTTTGAATACAAAAGAAATCCAAAATAGTGTTTTTGAATTTAGTACCATTATCACTTCGGATTCTCCTCACCTTTTGTATATACAGTGATTCTATCTTAGTAATAAGGTTTTGTACCAAAACAGGTGTTTGATATTTTGAACTCATAAATAACACCCATGAATATCTTGAATAATCATCTGTCACAACCAGACAATACCAGTCTTCAGAAATACTCGCACGATTCACTGGACCAAACAAATCCATATGAAGTCGTTCAAGAGGAGTATTAATGGAATTCAATAACTTAGAAGGATGTGTCTTCTTCTTCTGCTTGCCTTTTTTGCATGCAACACAGTGATCAGATAACTTAAAGTTCTTTAACGAAACACCCTCAACTAAATTATTTGCCATTAAATAATTCATCTTTCTAACATGAATGTGACCCATTCTTCGATGCCATAGAATCGAGTCTTTCTCAGTTGCTTTCGAGACAAAACATGTTTCGATCGATGTTGATATCTTAGAACTCATGTTTAAGACATAAATATCATTTGATCTTGGTGATCACATGACAGCCATATCCTCGGGAATAATAAAACCCGGTTTCAAGATAAGACACTCTTTGTCAGTAAATATTGTAGTGTACTTTTTATCACAAATCTGCGATACACTCAATAAGTTATGATCAACCTTGTCACAATAATTTACTTTTTCAAATGTAATATGACCATTTGAAACATCACCCTCTTGTGTGATCATGCCCCCAGAATTCACAGCAAACGCTACATAACCCCCTTGAATATTTCTTACGTTGGTTAATAGGTCGAGATTTCCGGTAATATGACGAGAACATCCGCTATCCATGATCCAGTTTTCACCAGAAATGGTCTTGGATGAACCCTACACACAAACAAAAGTGATTAGTTCAAAAAGGCAGCCCAGGCCTCAGTCTTGGGCACCTTTTGGTTTTCTCTTTGATCATTAACTTTAACAGTTTTCAATTGTTGTTCAGCCACTTGTGAATAAGTTACCGGCTTCTTAGACTTTCGTCTTAAATAAGCTGCCTGAACAATGTTTGAATTCCTGTTTTGACATATAGGTTCAGTTGGAATGACTTTTGGTTTCACTTGACCGTGTGTCTCATTGATATGCAACACTTTCCGAGGATTCACATCAGAGAATAAAATATGAGTATCATCAACATATGACACAGGTCGTTTCAGAATCTCCTTAACCAATGGAATTGGTTTAGATTTGTCCTTGATAAAAGGATGAAGATTTTGAAAGTTCTGTTGATTACAATTCTTCACAACATGACCTTGTTGACCACATAAAAAACACGTTCGCATGTCCACATGGTCATGTTTAGAAGAAATTGGAATAGATGGTTGATGATGACTCACATTTTTAGTCATGCTCTTAGCAAACTCATCAGATAATTCAGATTTCTTCTTTAGATAAAAATCTAAATTAGAACTGTTTGAAAAACTTTTTAGTGTATCTGTTACAGTTGACTTAACAAAGTTAATCTTCTTAGCTTGTTTTAAAAATTGTTTTGCCTTAGTCAATGGATTAGATTGAACTGATGTTTTTATTTGAGCATACACACGTTCAAGTTCTTGAATTTTTGAAGTTTCATTGACAAAAACACTCTCAATTAGCTCAGGCTTAATGATACTAATTGGAATATCTTTTCAGTGAACATTGTGTCCATTCCCTTTAACTTAAAAACTCTAGCAGCAGATGGCTTAGAACTAGAAGGATTAATGAAACGCATTAAATCCTCATCAGAAATTTTTGGTTTAACTGACTTCTTTGCCTTCATAGAGTTCACATTCTTTGAATTTTCCTTTTTCTCTTGAGGTTTGTGTGAATCATACACTGCTTCCTCAAATTCGTGAGGTTCGCACAGAATATGATTAGAACTGGGAATGTTCTTATTCTTGTGTATAATCTCTGGTTCAAACACATCCTCGATAATGACCTCGTCATTGTGTTCAATAAACACCTTTTTGCTTTGGACATGAGATTTTTGAGGAGCAACTTGGGATTTAACAAATTCAGGTTTAACCACTTTAGGTTTTTCAGAAATCACAGATTCCTTTTGAATCAAATCCTCTTCTTTTCTTGCAAAAGGATTAATTTTATAATCATTATGAAAAGGTGGTGGAATTTCAACAAAACCAATACCTTTCTTAGAATCTTTTTGTTTTCCAGAAACTTCAATAATTTCATTCAATAAAAATGAAGAATTTCGAAATTTACCCAACTTGTTCTTCAACTCAAGAACCTCATTCTCAAGCTCAGTTATCTTAGAACGATGTTTCAAAATTTCCTGAAACTTTTGTTCATTAATGGTCATTTTCACAGATAACTCGGCTTTGAGATCATGATTACTTGTCGACAATGCTTCAATCTTTTCTCGAGATTTCATTTGAGACTCAAGAGATTGTCGATAAGTGTCCTTAAGAGAAGCAATTTCTCTTATAAGATTATCATTTTGGTTTTTTAAAGCATCTAACATAGAGTTGTTAGATTCACAGTCAACACATGATGCTTTAACAAATGAAGTAGAAGAAATAGAATTACTAACCTCATTGATCTTAGCCATGCAAGCAAACATTGATTTAGAAGTCTTGTCGAAAGAATCGTCAGAATCCGATCCAGAATCATTATCTGAAGACATCACACTACCAGTAGCATCTTGACAATCTTCATGTAACCCAAACATAGCTAAATTTGCTTGAACATCATTGCAAAGTAGCCGTTGTGACCAATCAGTTCCGTCTGCTAACATTGCTTGTGTTGTAGAAGAAGATGGTTTCTTTTCAGCATCACTTCCTCGTGGTGAATAAGCATTTTGACTTTGACCACGAGGTCCAGTGTATTCTTTTCTTGGTTTGTCACATTCCTTTGCGAAATGCCCGAATTCTTGACAATTATAACACTTCACCTTTAATTTTTCAAAACCCAACTTCTTGTTTAACGCTGGAAGATCTTTTCCAGTTCTCTGCATGAATCTTTTAACTTTACGAACAATCATGGCCATATTCCATTTCAAATCCATGATCTCTAGATCATCCGGATCTATCTGATCATAATCCTCATCAGTTAACTCACTTGTGGCAATTTTACTACTCACCAAGTTTTCATATGAAGACATAAATGCCGTCAGAAAAGCAAAGTTTTGCTCAGCTTCCTTCATATTCACACTAGGTGGTGCAGCAAATGGATTGGTACTAGTAGAACTTCCAGAACCACCTGAATTACCAGCAGAATAGAAACAAACTTTTGGATCATTAAATATAGCAGATTCTTTTTCCCTTGCGGCATGAGTTAGAAAAACAGTGATTGGTGAGATTGTTGAACTGATAGGCATACTTCCACCGTAGAAAGCCGGATCTTGTTTTTCTTTGGAAGATTTTTGACACTTAAGATCATATTCTCTAGCTTCGATCTTTTGTAGAAATTCAAGTGCTGTCAAATCTTCATTCAGAAAAATAATCATTTTCTTTCAAAACCATGAGAAATGTTGAATAGGAACTAGGAAGCACACTCTTGATAGTGTCAATTTTATCTCTTTCAGAAATTTCCATTTTCATCTTGTCCATTTCAGCAATTAAGTGACTAAATCTTGTAGTCATCTCTTCAACTGTTTCTCCTTTCAATAAATTAAAGTTTCGAAATTGAAACTTGAGCATCACTTTCTTACTCTCAGCTTTGTTACCCATGCTTCTCATCCGCAGATGTTGAAACAAAGATGCACATCTCTTGATACTTCCAACTTGATGAAAAATATTCTATGGTAAAGCCATAGTCAAAGTAGAATATGCTTTTATCTCGATTTCTAAAGCTTTCTTCTCTTCTTGTGAGTATTGAGAAACAGCTTTAGGAGTATACCCAATAGTATCATCACCAATCATTGGTGCAACATAAACCTCATTAAGACAATATGAGCAGTCAGGATGAACAGATCCCAAATGTGCACGAAACCGAGGTTCCCATTTGGCAAAGTCACTGAACTTCATCAATCTTGGACATTTAGAATGTGATCCTATCTAGGTATCAAGTTGCAACATCTGTGCATCAACATATTTTGAGACGCCAATGCATACATACCAGCCATATTTGAAAATAAACAAGTGTACAGTTATAGCGAACTACAAACTGTGTTTAACGAATCAATGAACAAGGTTGAGCGAACTGTGAATAGTGTAGCGAATTGAGTCTTAACGAATCAAGTCTTAACGAATGAGGTGAGTGTGTTAGCGAATCAAAAGTCAACCTAGCGAGTCAACTTAACGAATCACAAATAAAGTTAACGAATCACCCAAAAGGCGAAACAGATAACGAATGTGATGAAAGTTTAACGAATGACAAGTCAACCTAACGAATTGACCAAGTCAACTTAACGAATTGATCACACGAATTTACTAAGTCAACTTAACGAACTGATCACACGAATTGACCAAGTCAACTTAACGAATTACTAAGAAGTGCTTAGCGAATTAAAATAACGAATCAGCTACAGTTGATAGCGAATCAACACTATAGCGAATTATACTATAACGAATCAGGTTGTTACAACCGTTTGTAACAAACTTGATTCCTTTCTGCCACGTGGCAAAAATTTGTTAGAGCACAAATTCCAAGATAAACACGTGTCAAACGAATCAGTTATCTAGTTAACGAACTAGATGGCACGAATTGATTAACTCACACGAATCAGTTAGCGAACTGATTAGCGAATGGCAAGAACAGATAGCGAATCAAGTTAAAGACATAGCGAATCGTTTGAAACTTTATAACGAATCGCATTCATCTTCAAATCTTCAAACATTCAAGAACAATTTTCCAGAAATATGAAGATCAAACCCAGAAACTTATCAATTCCAGATTCGTAATACTCACTCAATTCTTAACCAAACTTAACAAATAATATACCAAAATCTTCGTAATCACAATGTGAATTCAACCCAACACATCTCGTAACCGATTATCATAATACACGAATCAATTTCAACCAAAACTAATCCCCTGTTTACGGACTCAAACCGAAAACACAATAAACATCACAAATCCAATCCACAATCCAATTCCACTCAATTGAACATCAATAATACCTTAACTAAACCAGATTCACTCTAATCCATCTAGATTCAATCCAAATCAACTCAAATAGATTCAAACTCAATCCAAACAAAAAATAAACACAAAAACTATAACAATAACAATCAAACCAAGCGAATTGAGCCCCGAAAGCTCTGATACCACTTGTTTGATCCCTTTTAAAATCGTTCTAATCAATATATATAATAACTTAGATCTAATCCAGATCTATATGTTAATATTAATTATCTGGATCTAGCTCTCTAATACGTTAGTTTGATTGCTATTAGTATGTAGTATATATTATCAGTATGTTTATTGTGAAGCTTGAGAGATAGAGAGAGAGTACTTTAAATCTTTCTGAATAATATTAATTCTCTCAAAACTTCAACACTTACAAGTGAACAGTGGTTCACTATTTATAGAAGACGATCGGGTTCGCTAACATCCCCTAGCGAACCAGCATCCCCTTCGTTAACTTAACGAACCTCCCCCTGATTCGTTAACATCCCCTAACGAATCAGGAGGGAATACATTATAATGTCCTAGTTCGCTAACATCCCTAGCGAACTAGACTTAATCTTAACAAACTAGTCTTAATTCGCTATCATTCTTAGTGAACTAGACTCAAACATAACGAATTAGATAAATAAACATTTAAATATTACATTTAAATATAAAATAAACATTAATGATAATTACAAAGACTCGAGACGCAAAACCGTGCACTAACAATACACTTACCATTAAGGTAAGTGTATTAACTATCACATCGAGTATGCACACAGCCCCGAAAACATAACAAGGAATGGGGCTAGAAACTCACATGAATGCGGTTACGTTCACCGTTTATGGTTATTCCTTTCTTTATCTGTGCACGACTAACTGTATAACAATTACACGTGTCAATTTAACTATCGCTACCCCTATCACGTTTCTAGTTTAATTATTAACCCCAACGAACGGGGGTCCGGGGGCAGCGTCCCTGAAAACGAGGTTCTAGGGGCGGCAGCCCCTAGCAGGGGTCGAGCTGCCAGATCAGCTTGGAAAAATTTTATTTCCATTAACTGTCTTAACACATTTTTCATTAGGATTTATTATCTACTTCGCCCACTCATTCATTTTAACAAATTAAGCCTAATTCGTTATTTGAACATAGCCTGATTCGTGGCCTAATTCGCCATCAGAAAAGGGTCTGATTCGTTATTTCAACTTAGTGAATTGGTGAGTAACGAATCACCTGATTCGTTATCATACTTAATCTTATTCGCTATCCTATTTCGTTAGCCCAGTTCGTTATCTTAATATAACGAATTGAGAAGTAACGAATATCCTAGTTCGTTTTCGTAACCATAACAAATTGGGTGAGTAACGAATCACCTGATTCGTTATTTTAATATAACGAATTACCAACGATTCGTTCAATCATAACGAATCCACATCAATCTTATCTGAAAACTTGACTCAAGGATCAAAGTCAAAATCAATAGGAACACAAAACAGTCAACTAGTACCAGATCTACAATAAACCTTCGTTTCTTAACGAAACAACACAATTTAGGTACCAATGAACTCGTAATACCAGCGCCTACAAACCCCAAGAGTCCAATCCGCCAAACATTCTCGTTTACACAGTTCGATTTGGTTCATATATAACCGGTTACTAGTCTGACGAATTAACCCATCAATCGTTAATAGTTTTCAGCAAGAATCATCATGTTTGGTTCGTTTTTACCATATGTATACAGATCTAAGATTACCTAAATGAATCCGAACCTTAATGAACAATTTACGTTATAAATGTACCTTAAACAAGTCGGTTCACAAACACGAGTTGTTCTTGATGTAGGTTCGGTTCGTCACAACGTTCTAGCACCAACAAGCTCGGGTTTTCAACTTCAGATCTAAGCTTGGGTTAAAGGATAGTGTTTGTGTGTGTTTTTGATGGTGTAGGCTATGGTGTAGAGATGGATAAAATGGAAAGGATTAGGGTTTAAGAGGTATTTATAATCCTTTAAGCCCATGGACCTAACGCCCATTCCATCTCTTATTCCATCTTTTAAAGTCCAAGACAATCATCTTATAGTTTTTTTATCTAAACTGACACACGACACTTTATTGAATAAACGAAATTTCATTTATTTATTATAATCAAAAGTAGGATGTTACAATGCAATGTGCATTTGAATACAATGTGCGTTTGAATACAATGCGTATTTGACTACAGTGTGTGTTTGAATACAATGTGTATTTGAATACAATGTGTGTTTGAATACAATGTGTATTGGAATACAATGTGCATTCGAATACAATGTGTGTTTGAATACAATGTGCATTTGTATACAATGTGTGTTTGAATACAATGTGTATTTGAATACAATGTGCATTTGAATACAATGTGTTTGAATACAAATGAATTAAAATGGGATGGGAAAACTCAATTAGAATAGACCAGACTTAGCCATTTTGCTTAAATCTAAATAATGCGATTAGGACAAGTATTGATACACATAATTAATGTACAGTTAGCCGAGCTCAGTTAAAGAAAGGAATAACCGATAACGGCGAACGCAACAGGATTCATGTGAGTTTCTAGACTCACTTTCTTGTTATGTTTTTGGGGAAGTGTGCATACTCAATGTGAATGTTAATACACTTACCTTAAATGGTAAGTGTATGCTATAATTATTAATGTAATAGTATGTATGAATGTTATGAATGAATTCTTGTCGGTATGTGAACGATCTTCGGATATTGCACGTATCGACAAGGATGGTGATACGTAGTATACCTTGTATGTAATATGCATGTATGAAAGTACGTAATAGAATGAGTATGTATGAAAGTACGATTATATAAAGATAGGTATGTGTGGGAGGTAAGGTTAGAAAGGGAACCGACCCTAATAATATCGGTGAATGTAGGGAACCGACCCTAATAATATCGGTGAATTTAGGGAACCGACTCTAATAGTATCGGCGAATGTACGGAACCAACCCAAAAATATCGGCGAATGTAGGGAACCGACCCTAATGATATCGGCGAAGGTTATAGGGCGGAATACTCTTTAAAAAATATATGAATGAAAGAAAGAAAGAATGAATGTATGTATATATGTACGTATGTTAGTAAGGATGAAGTTATGTATCTTCGGATATGTAATTACGCAAGTATGTGAATGAAAGATATGTTGCCTAATTAACTAGAACTCACTCAGCGTAGCTGACTTTTAGTATGCACGCAGGTGAGTAGGATGAACCAACTAGCTTCAGGAGGATACAGGGTGGAAGAATAAGGAGCTGGCATCTGAAGACCTGTGATGATTTTATTAAATGATGTTTATGTTTGAAGGACGAAAGATGTTATTTGAGACAAGTTTTTGTAATGATTTGAAATGTTTATTGAAATTTTAATATTTCGCGAAGTTTTTATTTAACTCTGATATTTAGAACTGTGTTATGAGTAAATCCAACACCCAATGTAGGGCACCGGGACCGGGGCCTTACAAGTTGGTATCAGAGCATAAGTTCGAGAGAATTAAGCATCCTACATGCTTAGACTCGAACAGAGAATGAAACTTAAGTAAGAAAAGAAAGAAGATGTCAGTTCAAGAAAGCCATGCGTCGCTCAAGCAAGCTCGGTAATGGTAAGTTGCATGATTAAGTTCATGTAAAAAAATTTAGAAATATACGTATATGTGTGTTAAATGTATGTGAATGAATATATTATGTTAGCTTAATTGCTAAAGAAATAATTTTTGTATGCTAGCTTAATTGCTAGGGAAAGAATGTGTGTATGCTAGCTTAATTGCTATGGATAAGAATGTAGGTTATATGTATGTTTACATGATTGCGTGAGAAGTAGAAACTAGCACAAATGAAATCATGAAGGGAAATATTTAGTACCTGAGGAGTAATGTAAAGATTTAATTACACTTGGCCAGTGTCATTAACTACTTACCTTACGAATCATGTGCTAAATAATTCCTAGATTGATAACGTTTGTGTTTCCTTAGAGATAAGATAGATGATTGACACGTTCCAACCAGACACCCTTTTTGAAGAAGGTGATAAAGCGATAAACGAAAACAGTAGGACTTCAACTTTAGGAAGTAATGAAGAAGGATCACCCTTGGAGCATGTAGTCAAATATTAATGGGGTTTCTAAATTGTTTCGCACTACAATGCCAACAAAGTTCGCTGAAGCATCAAGGGCAGCCGATTGGGGAAGTCCAAGTGGAAGCAACAAAAGAGATGCATAAATAAGCCAACTAGAGTGAGTCAAGACATGTAGTAAGCCTGCAATAGTTAACTCCATAAGGGAACTTGATGGGATCGTGAGTAACAAAGCGAATGATGATAAAAGCAGAGATGATCGAGGAGGACGAGTGAATGTCAAGGCATCCTAATTGAAAAGGAATGAAATAAAGAGGCTACATAGTGTAGCGAATATGAAAGAAGACTCTAACAAGAATGTAGTTGTGTACCTGAGACTTTATGGAAGAGACCACTAGCGATACCTTCGTTAAAGTATGAGAATGGTTAAGAATTGTACGGTAGAACTAGAGGGACGTGAGTTCCTTGCTACTCTTTATGATTGGCCTTAAGAGAGTTCGATGTCGTTTGGGAATGGATTTGACATTTGAGTTTAAAGTTCGTATAGAAAGTAAGCGTAAGTTGATAAGGTTTAAGTTTTTAGATGGCGGTACAGTGACGGTTTATGGTATTAAGGAAAGTTCAAGGCTTAACGTCATTCCGATGATAAAAGCTGAAGGTTTGTTAAGGCGGGGGTGTAGTGCCTACCTGGCGTATGTTGTCAAACCTACGGCCGACACGAAAGAAATGAAAGATGCTCCTGTAGTATGTGACTAACCAGAAGTGTTCCCAGAGGACCTTCTGAGGATACCACTGGAATGCAAGGTAGAATTCCAGATAGAGTTAATACCAGGAGCATAGCCCGTCGTGAAAGCACTTTACCGCCTAATGGTGTCCAAGATGAAAGGGTTAATGACCCAACTACAAGAACTCCCTGACAAAGGTGTTTTAATGTCGGGTATTTCCCTGCAGGGTGTACCGGTGATGTTAATGAAGGAGAGAGACGGAAATATGAGAATGTGTATAGATTACTGCGAGTTGAACAAGCTTACGGTGAAGAATAGATATTCGTTGCCACAAATTGATGATTTGTTTGATCAAATGCAAGGTGCTAGTTGGTCATCGCAAATAGACCTCAGAGCAGGCTATCATCAGTTGAGAATGAAAGAGGCAGACATCCCTAAGACAACATTTCAGACACGATATGAACACTAAAAGTTCTCATGATATCGTTGGGATTGAAGAATGCTCCAACAACATTTATGGTTATGATGAATAGGGCATGTCATCCAATATTAGAACAAATATGTCATTGCCTTCACAGACAATAGTTTTGATTTGTTCAAGGGATAAGTCCGACAATGCCCAACACTTGCGAGAAGTGTTGAAGATGCTAAAGAAAGAGCAACTGCATGTTAAGTTTTCAAGGTGTACCATTGATACATGTCATAAGAGTTTGGATATCTCTTCAAGTAGAATGAACATAATATGAGGCAAAGATGATGGTTAATGCTGATAAAGGATTATGATTGTGAAATCAAGTATTTCCCTAGTAAGGATAACGAAGCTACTGACGCGCTAAGTCGTAAAGTTGAAGAGTTTATCACAACGATTAAGTTGTATAAATTAGTTAGCACTTTGGATTTCATGAGCGAGATCTGCGAGACTCAATAGAAGTTATAAAGAATGAGAGCAAGATGAAAAAGAAAATGAATGAATTATCGGATTACATGGAGATTTGAAAGATAATACTTATGATGTGAGAATCAGATTTGGTTGCATGTGGATTCGTTAGACATGCGAGATCCACCAGGATGTATCAAGACTTGGGGATAGACTACTAGTGGCCGAGTATGGAAAACGCAGTGATATGATATGTCAGTAAGTGTTTGACTTGATTGAAAGTCAAGGCAGAACATCAGAAGCTGCATGGAAAGACATGCAAGGAAAGCGTGGATATGGTTTAAACTTATGTTTAATTGAATTAAGTTTTAACACGAATGATTAGTGTTGTGAAGTATAATCATATGATCATGAGAGGGAAGTCATCTAGAACGATAAAGACAAAATGGTAATAAAAATGTCCATATGAATGTCAAAGCATGCCTGGAAAGGAAGTCGGTTAATATAAATAGTTATGCTATATCAGGCAACCTGATATACAGCTTGACTAGTCAAGAAAAAGGGAGATGTATCATCATGGACTCCATGATCACGCTACCCTGGACAGCTATAACTCATGACCCTACATGTTGATGCACAGCTAAGAATGAAAGAAGGTTTAAGTGGTGACTTAAGGAGTTCTCCGACAAGTTATGCAATAGATGTGATCAAAAATTGCAAGAAGTGTTCTACCATAAGGGATGGACAAAGGGATTTCAAGAAATAATCATTAAGGAGAAACTGGAAATGTAACCTTATGTTTTGAAAGTATTGCAAGAATTATATTTGCTAAAGGTTGTAATTGGACGGAATGGTTATTCAGTGCTAAGAGTAATGATAGTAAGTGCAATGTTTCTATTTAAAGGACAAGAAATAAGAGCATGCTTGTTGAAGTGATATGCACTTGCAAAGTCTGGATAAGGAAGCGTATCATCGAGGACTTCATGATCAAGCTACCTAAGAAAGCTAAACCTAATTAACATCACTCGTTGATTGTAAGACAAAGGATAAACCGGTAAGTCAGGAAGCTAAAGAAATGATGTGAATACAGGAAGTATTCCTTTTTACAAGGACTAAACAGGTTTCGAGGACGAAACCTCTTATATGGTGAGTAGACTTGTAGCATCCCGAAATTTCTAAGAATAAATAATTAATATATTATTTATTTATGGTGAAACCGTTTACTTGAGTTAATAGAGAAATAATAAAATAATAAAGATGGAAGGATAAGTAGCCTAATTAGATGGAATTAATTATGGACCAAAAAGGAAAGATGGGCCTAAGGTCCATGGGCTTAAGGGAGTATAAATACCAATGTTTTAAAATCAGGCCCGGCCCGGCCGGTCGGACCGATCCGACCGGGACCCGGTCCCTATACCGGGTCGGGTCGGTATATTTGGGCCGTTTTGAAATACCCGGCCGGTTTTGTTGGTGGACGGTCGTCCCGGACTCATGGGTGATTATTAAGTTTATGACCGGTTGACCCGGCGGGTGAACCGGTAAAACCAAATTTTTCATTAAGTTCAAAGTGAAATGTGTATGCCGAGATTCAAACTTGGGACATTTCGGAGATATAAACTTAATAATCACCCATGAGCCAACCAACCAAGCTTTATTGATGTCTCCATTGATCAAACAAATATCATATATAATTAAAAAACAATGTATAAAACATAGATAGTCATTAAAGTTTGTTATTATTATTACTTTTGGTTATTATTTTATATATATATAAATTATTTATAACGTCATCCGTGTCAAACACCGGTCCGCCATCCCGGGTCGATCCGACCTTTGACCCGGTAAGGCGTCCCGGTCGACGTCTGGGCCGGGTTCGAAATCATTGATAAATACCCCTTAAACCCTAATCCTTTCCATTTTCATCCATCTCTACATCATAGCCTACATCATCAAAAACACAAACTTCTCCAATTCCCGTTTTTTAGAAAACCACCCATAAAGAGACAACGATTGCCGAAGATCTAACCGTCAGATCGGTATCAAACTTTAACTGAGTGTTCATGGCATAAAAATGAAGACACCAATCAGATCTTCGATCAGAAGTCGGAGAAGTACTGTTTTTATCAGCAAAACCGTAACAGTTAAAAAATGAAGATTCTGGCGACTGTTCAGCTTTTCCGGTGATTGTAGCGGCTTTGTCCGACGAGGATGAGCTAATGGGCTTTTAGATCGGGGCGAGACGGTTCCATGGCGTTTGAATCACTCAAATCGGAGTTCATTTGATATGATTTTGGGCCTCTCGAGTGATTTCAGACAAAAACCTCAAATGTACGTTTTTGTTAAAAAGGCTTACTTTTCGTGAGCGGATTAACATGAAAATTGGTAGGATGATAGATCGGGTCATGATTATTGATAAAGTAATGAACTTGATAGTAAACGGGTTAGTTGGTTCGTTTCGGGTAAAACGAGTAGTGTTTGGTTTGTAAAAATGGTAGTAAACGAGGTCGGTTTTGCATGAAACTTAGTAGGATAGTAAATCGGGTGTAGTTATACCATAAAAATGAAAAATTGATGTTTATAAAGTACTTAATGAAATCGTTAGTGAAAACAGTTCAATTTGAAACCCTAGATCTAACTAAACGGGTTCGAAATCAATAAAGGTCTAAACTTTATTGCTACGGAAGCGAGATCTTGGTTTAGTATGGAATGGAAAACCGTTAGGAAGTTGAATAACACCAAAATATGAGAAAGGGTGTTTGAATGCAATGTGTATTTGAATACAATGTGCGTTTGAATACAATGTGCTTTTGAATACAATGTGCATTTGAATACAATGTGTGTTTCAATACAATGTGTGTTTCAATACAATGTGTGTTTGAATACAAATGTATTAAAATGGGATGGGAACACTCAATTAGAATATACCAGACTTAGCCATTTTGCTGAAATCTTAATAATGCGATTAGGACAAGTATTGATACACATAATTAATGTACACTTATCCGAGCTCAGTTAAAGAAAGGAATAACCGTTAACGGCGAACGCAACAGGATTCAGGTGAGTTTTATCCCCTCTTCCTTGTTATGTTTTCGGGGCTATGTGCATACTCAATGTGAACGTTAATACACTTACCTTAGATGGTAAGTGTATGCTATAATGATTGATGTAATAGTATGTATGAATGTTATGAATGAATGCTTTTCAGTACATGAACGATCTTTGGATATTGTACATACGACAAGGATGGTGATATGCTAGTATGTAATATGCATGTATGAAAGTACGTAATAGAATGAGTATGTACGAAAGTATGATTATATAAAGATAGGTATGTATGGGAGGTATGGTTAGAAAGGGAACCGACCCTAATAATATCGACGAATGTAGGGAACCGACCTTAATAATATCGGCGAATGTAGGGAACCGACCCCAATAATATCGGCGAATGTAGGGAACCGACCCTAATAATATCGGCGAAGGTTATAGGGCGGAATTTTTTTAAAACATATATGAATGAAAGAAAGAATAAATGTATGTATATATGTATGTAATAAGGATGAATTTATGTATCTTCGGATATGTAATTACGTAAGTATGAGAATGAAAGGTATGTTGCCTAATTAACTAGAACTCACTCCACGTAGCTGACTTTTAGTATGCACGCAGGTGAGTACGATGAGGCAGCTAGCTTGAGGAGGACACATGGTGGAAGAATAAGGAGTTGGCATCTGAAGACCTGTGATGATTTTATTAAATGATGTTTATGTTTGAAGGACAAAATATGTTAGAGACAAGTTTTTGTAATGATTTGAAATGTTTATTGTAACATCCTACTTTCGGTTATAATAATAAATGAAATTTCGTTTATTCAATAATGTGTCGTGCATCGGTTCAGATAATAAATTATTAGAGGGCGGGCTTGGACTTTAGAAGATGGAATAAGAGATGGAATTGGCCTTAGGTCCATGGGCTTAAGGGAGTATAAATACCCCTTAAACCCTAATCCTTTCCATTTTTATCCATTTCTACACCATAGCCTACTCCTTAAAAAACACACACAAACACCATCCTATATCCCGAGCCAAGATCCGAAGGTGGAAACCCGAACCCGTTGGTGCTAGAATGTTGTGATGAACCTAAACAACATCAAGACTAGACCATGTTTGTAAAAACTGACTCGTTTAAGGTACGTTTATAACAGAAACTCGTTCGTTTAGGTTCGGATTCGTTTAGGTAATCCTAGATCTATATGAATATGGTGAAAACGAATCAAACGAACTAATTCATTGTGCAATCCATCAACATTTGATAGGTTAATCGAGGGTAAATGAGCCATAGGTATATATGTATAAATCGCACCATGTAAAACGTAATATTTGGATGATTGATGGATTGGGGTTTGTTGACGCTGGGAATACGAGTTCAATGGTACCAAATTTATGTTGTTTCGTATAACACCCGCCAAAGTTCCGTTCCAAAATTTGTAAATTTCTAAACGTAGTAAAGCTAAAAAAATAATAACCAACAAAAAGAAAGGTGTAAGCATACGTTATGACTATTTAAAAAAATAATAAAAGTTCATACTCGAAATATTTTTGATCAAGCTTAATGCTTATCTTAATTGTAAGTTATTTAAACAAATGTTAAAATTTATCAAATATCGTTCATGATTTAAGATAAATAAATAACCTATTAACCTTAACTATTATATATATTATTAAGATACCCAATGATAACTATAAAGTTGTAAATAATTCCAAATTCTAACCATGTGTGCGCCATCTTTCTGTCATTTGAAAGAAAGGATAATTCACACTTATAAATAAGCATTATGTGTAAAATCTTAATGTTGAAGAAACAAGCTTGGAGTGAGCCACGTTTCATTATTGAGTGATTCATCAAACAAATTATATATTATATATATGCTATAATTATGAGAGTAACTATTACACTAAACCGACCCACCGTAATTGATATATATACACATACAAGATCTCTAAATCTAATACAAATAGTGTGTTTTGTTATTGTGAGCCGCGAGAGTAAACTAAAAAAATATATTAGTGGTGACCAACCAAGCGTATGGTTAACAATCGAAATGGTGGTGTTTGGTCACGACAATTAATGATCCATTTTAGAAGAAACCGATGTCGATTTTTCGATGGTCCGCCATGTATGTCGAGGCTTATCTATAAATAGCAAGCTAGCCATGGTGGTCGGATTCGCCATCACAACTTCTTGCTTTGCTTTGGTTTGCATGCCCCCACGTCTGACAAGCTGTCGAGTCCTAAGTCTCGAAGTACGTGCCGACCCGAGACGACCCGAGGTTTCGTCTCGAAGTACGTGCCGACCCGAGACGACCCGCTTCGAAATGCGTGCCGACGAGATTTGAAGACCGGTGTGCCTCGATTTGCGTGCCAAGGAGGTGTTGATCAAGATTCTCGATATACATGCAAGCGTCGAAGTGATGCCCGTGAGTTTACAAAATAATAAGCCGAACAAGGTAGGCATAATGCCCGAATAAAATATTAATAAAATATTGAAGGCTTAGTGTCCCAAGTCGAAATTATACTCGATGTCACAAAAGATAAAAAGAAATGAGAATAACAAAGAAAAGAAAAGAAAGAAATATAAATATACTTATATATATGTGTGTGTGTATATATATATATGATTCTTTGTTATGAAATATATTATTTAAGTGTAATCAGTACACTTAAATAATAAAGAAAGAAATACGTTTCTTAAAGAAGAAGAAACGTCGGGTTTTATTAATAAACTAAAGGTTTATAAATTACTATTAAAACTAAAGGTTTTAAAGAAAAAAAGAGATTGTGAACTAAAGGTTCATCGAGATAAATAAGACTAAAGGTCTTAAGCCGGATCGTGTATCCGACTAATGAAAGTTATACTCTTACTATAGGTGCGAGATAGCGAGAAAGACTCAACGGACGGTGTTGGAAGCCGATCTTATTTGAAAGGTGAATACGCCCCACTTTTACAAACTTGTTTTCAAACAAACAAACGTGTTATGTGTAAAACTTTACATGAGGCTACGTGTCTCTAAAAACATTATAAATAAGAGTATAAGCCAGCCCTCAGGCTATGGTATACGTTTGTCTAGATCCTTACATATGTGGAACGCGGTGGGCACATCGCACCACGCTTGGTCACGACCTCCAGCCACGATGGGCCGGACCTAAGTTACGTCCGAGTGGGGAATGACCATGTGTATATTTATGGTACCTAAGTTATGTCATAAACGCTGCGGTGTTTCGCTGAGGTGACCTAGTGCAGAGACTCGAGTTTATAATGATTGTTTAACTTAATTATTCCTAAGCCAAGATGGGCCGAGGCTTACGTGGTCACGAGGGGTAATTAAGTAACGAAAAATATTTTAGCGTCAGCGTATTCACCAGCATATCGCTGACGTATTTTCTAACATTTCAGGTGATTAAAGTATCAAGAATTGGAGCCATTCATAAAGTCGATGTTCGCAAGGTAGAGATGGCTCATTGTTTTAATTATTTAAAAGATTATAAACAATATGATTTGTGAAATCAAACGAGGTTTATAAATAAAACGCTCGGATATTTATTATCCGAAAAGCTTTTCAAATAAATTAAATATTATTACAAAATAAAAATTTATTAATAAAATGTTTCAAAAGAAATATTAATATTTTATTATAAATAAAAACTTTATAAGTAAATTAATATTTAAAAATATTAATACTTTTAAAAGACTTCCGCTAAACTCAGATACATTTACAAAACCGGTACCAACTGTTGGTCACACGCCTAGGCCATAAGTCGGGGTGTGACAGGTTGGTATTAGAGCCATCGATCTTAGCGAATTAGGTATTTAATTATACCTAAGCTTTGATGAGGGATAAGTTTTCATCTTATTATAGAGCTATCAATTCTAGCGAATTAGGTATTTAACAAAAAGTATATTGCCATTAACCATTCTAGAATTTGATAAGTATGGATAAGATATGATAGTTCAAATTCTTATATTAAATCCTAACCAAATATCAACAATAAATTGTTATCTCATCGACTACATGACCATTAGATAATCAACCGTGCAAGCCAAGTAAGATATTTTCCCGGATTGCAACTTATACCGATAGAACGGTTGAAAAACAAAACTAGTGATATTCCATTGTGGAATCCATTGGAACTAAATGCAAAGGTTAAAACATATAGCAAACTAACACCGAAGGAATGACTGATGCGCCTTAATTTACAATAGATTCAAATTGGATAATTAACGATTCGACACAACCACTTACGCGAATAGAATTCGACATACCATGCACGTGAATGGAAACATGCAGGATTGGAACCAAGGCTGGACCAAGTCGCTATAAGAAGCATAGAAAATGAGTGTAATTTCCGATACATAAACGATGATGAAACAATTATTATTATTATTATTATTATTATTAGTATTATTATTATTTAGTTTCAAGTTCATCCTGTGTTATAGAAACATCCAAACGATTTACAATGAAGTGGCAGGTAAGCGGGCAACAAGCTGCGCCGCAATCCCCTTTTGGATAACAAACCCAATCCGACAAAAAACAAAGTTTTGATTCTTATGGGCTGATACGTTACTATACACAACTTTCTGAACCCTATTCAAAAGGTCCACGGCATCCGGAGCTAAGAAACCAAATGTGTCAAAGGCGAAGGGGATAAACACGTGTTGATTCTCCAAACAAGCTCTCTCGTGTTTAGCAACCTTGCCCGATGCCGCCTTCAATGCTGCCTGGCCTGCTACAAATCCAGTGTCCCTAATCCCAACAAGATGGGACACTCTTGTGAGGTCGGCACAAGCGTGTTTTCCCCCTACCCACCCAAAAACAAGTATATCGGCCGGTCGTAATGTAGATCTTCCTTCTTGAGGATCCATAAGAAAGTTTACGGGGGCTTCCTTTTTAGCCGAAATTCCGGCTCGTTTAAGAACGTCGCATAGAACATCCCTCACCAAATCATGTCTGTACTTAAACCCAGGCAACTCTTTGCAGTGAACATTCACTTTTAAGATTTGTAGGGATAAGATATGATAGCATAAATTCTTGTATTAAATCTTATCCAGATATATAACAATCATAATATTTCCTCATCGACTTTCCGACCAACTAAGTCATGTAAACCATGTACAATTTATGTTGGGATTTCCACATATACTAAAATGATCGAAAAAAATAAATCTATTTGTATTATGTGATACAATTCATTAGAAGAAAATGAAAAAGTAATGGCTAGTGGTCAGCGTATGTGTACGATATAATAAAAGACTTATGCACATAAATATACAATAGATTCATGCGTGGATAAGTTGATGGTACCTCAGGGCACCTACAAGAATGGAACCTTGCAAAATTCTACAAAAGTTGAAACTTGCACGTCTAGGGTATGGGTGTAATATTTAGAAACAATGATAATCTAATCCGAATAAGAATACACACTTTTACCATAATGGTGTCAAAAACAAAAAACAAAAAAAAACAACCTCCCTTTAATATATATATATATATATATACAAGTACATATCCTAGCATGACGATAAAATTATTGCCACCCTAGTATGGTTATTTATCGATTCAATTTGTTTCAATAACTCAGTATAAAATCATCACCACCAAAGTATGAGTATTTATCAATTCCATTTATATCACTAACTCAGTAGCCTACAAGGGAAAATTAAATAGCAAAATTTATTATAAGTATGAATCATGAAAGGAAATATTTAGAACACAATATAGTAAAGTAAATAGTTAATTATAACTGGCCATTGTTATTATCAGTTTACATTTACTCATTATATTCTGAATTATTATCTAGCATGACAACGTTCGAAACCTCACGTCTGTAACCATTACAAAACATCTTTTTCTATCAATCACGATTGATTTTTTTGATAGAGCCAAGTATAAAATATTTTATAAAATTTTAAACTTCATAACAAAATCATCTGGAAAAATTTCAAAAGTGTTCTTTAAACACTATCCAGCAAGATAAATTTCATGGTAATAATATATCAACTTATAAGATTGAGTCAAAAATTTAAGAGACTGCTTATGCATATAAAAGTTAAGTTAGGCCACTCATGGAACTAAATCAAACAAATCCAAAACAAATCCAAAAGGCTAAAATTACGTAACCAACATTAGTCGTCAATAAATTTAACACTCAATAAGCTGGATACTCTATAATGAAAAAGGAAGCTTAACAAAAAAAAATGTCAGACCATTCAACTTTGTTAAAGGTATTTGGATATTTCAGTTAAAAACAATCGGAACTATATACTCCGTATAAATATCTCCCAATTAAAAGTTACGTCAATTTTAAAATACACAAATAATATTTTGTAACAAAAAGAAATAATTCAGAAAATAAAAACTCGAGAAAAAGAAAACAATTATTTAATGGTATGAAAAATCCATGTTTATGGCAATACCAATTTGAAAGAAACGTCATCTAGCTGTAAAAAAAATATATATGAAATTCAAGAAAAGTGTCTTGAAAAGGACCAAGATCAAAATTTATAATAAAATGTTATCGTGTGAAAATCAAAAGATAAAAATTCATGGTTGTACCAACAACATCTAATGAAAGTAACTTTCGTCAAAATAATTATTCTTTCTATTATAAAGAATGAAATCATGTAAAAACAAAGTTGCCGTACTAAAAAATAAATAAAATAAAACTTTAGTAGTTGTTAAAGAAAAGTGCACAACAAAAGATAACTAAGAGTCATAAGTAAGATAAATGGTTTACTACACTTAGCAAATGTTGTTAACTGATTATTACCTCATATAAGAGAATGAGGAGAACGTGATGAATGGTTAAATTACATAAACAAATGTATAAGCAACTATCTTAATTTAGACTCCTAATTCTTGAGTATATATAAAAAAAAGTAGTAAAATATATATGTATATAAACAAAAATAAAAGTTGAATCAAATCTGACGCCTCTTCGTTGTAATATTGAAAAGGGTGTTTTTGATGAGAAACATCAATTTAGTCTTATTTGTTAGTCTGTACCAATTGAATATTAATAATAATAATAATAAAATAAAAAATTGAATTAAAGAAATGCCTACTCTTTCGAAAATAAAGATGGTGGGTTTAAATCCTTACAAATAAAAGGTTAGAGGAATTTCAATAAAAATAATTTTACTGTTAAAAAAAAGGCTAATTTTGTTAGCTTTTAACAATTCTTATCAAGCATTACCAAACCCATTCAATTTTTTTTGGAGAATTAATTCCAAGTCCTTTAGAACATTCTACTTCCGTTCAAATCACCCTACAATCCAACTGATCCGAAGAGTTTTCTGATAAGTTATTTATAAAATATTATACCCTATTCAAAGAATCATTGAGACTAAATATTGAAGAGGACGGGATTTAAATAAAGGTGGGGAGAATATAACACCCGCCAAAGTTCCGTTCCAAAATTTGTAAATTTCTAAACGTAGTAAAGCTAAAAAAAATAATAACCAACAAAAAGAAAGGTGTAAGCATACGTTATGACTATTTAAAAAAATAATAAAAGTTCATACTTGAAATATTTTTGATCAAGCTTAATGATTATCTTAATTGTAAGTTTTTTAAACAAATGTTAAAATTTATCAAACATCGTTCATGATTTAAGATAAATAAATAACCTATTAACCTTAACTATTATATATATTATTAAGATACCCAATGATAACTATAAAGTTGTAAATCATTCCAAATTCTAACCATGTGTGCGCCATCTTTCTGTCATTTGAAAGAAAGGATAATTCACACTTATAAATAAGCATTATGTGTAAAATCTTAATGTTGAAGAAACAAGTTTGGAGTGAGCCACGTTTCATTATTGAGTGATCCATCAAACAAATTATATATTATATATATGCTATAATTATGATAGAGTAACTATTACACTAAACCGACCCACCGTAATTGATATATATATACACATACAAGATCTCTAAATCTAATACAAATAGTGTGTTTTGTTATTGTGAGCCGCGAGAGTAAACTAAAAGAAATATATTAGTGGTGACCAACCAAGCGTATGGTTTACAATCGAAATGGTGGTGTTTGGTCACGACAGTTAATGATCCATTTTAGAAGAAACCGATGCCTTTTTCGATGGTCCGCCATGTGTGTCGAGGCTTATCTATAAATAGCAAGCTAGCCATGGTGGTCGGATTCGCCATCACAACTTCCCGCTTTGCTTTGGTTTGCATGCCCCCACGTCTGACAAGCCGTCGAGTCCTGAGCCTCGAAGTACGTGCCGACCCGAGACGACCCGACGTTCCGTCTCGAAGTACGTGCCGACCCGAGACGACCCGACGTTCCGTCTCGAAGTACGTGCCGACCCGAGACGACCCGACGTTTCGTCTCGAAGTACGTGCCGACCCGAGACGACCTGCTCCGAAATGCGTGCCGACAAGATTAGCAGACCGGCGTGCCTCGATTTGCGTGCCAAGGAGGTGTTGATCAAGATTCTCGATATACGTGCAAGCGTCGAAGTGATGCCCGTGAGTTTACAAAATAATAAGCCGAACAAGGTAGGCATAATGCCCGAATAAAATATTAATAAAATATTGAAGGCTTAGTGTCCCAAGTCGAAATTATACTCGATGTCACAAAAGATAAAAAGAAATGAGAATAACAAAGAAAAGAAAAGAAAGAAATATAAATATACTTATATATATGTGTATAAATATATATATATATATATATATATATGATTCTTTGTTATGAAATATATTATTTAAATGTAATCAGTACACTTAAATAATAAAGAAAGAAATACGTTTCTTAAAGAAGAAGAAACGTCGGATTTTATTAATAAACTAAAGGTTTATAAATTAATATTAAAACTAAAGGTTTTAAAGAAAAAAAGAGATTGTGAACTAAAGGTTCATCGAGATAAATAAGACTAAAGGTCTTAAGCCGGATCGTGTATCCGACTAATGAAATTTATACTCTTACTATAGGTGCGAGATAGCGAGAAAGACTCAACGGACGGTGTTGGAAGCCGATCTTATTTGAAAGGTGAATACGCCCCACTTTTACAAACTTGTTTTCAAACAAACAAACGTGTTATGTGTAAAACTTTACATGAGGCTACGTGTCTCTAAAAACATTATAAATAAGAGTATAAGCCAGCCCTCAGGCTATGGTATACGTTTGTCTGGATCCATACATATGTGGAACGCGGTGGGCACATCGCACCACGCTTGGTCACGACCTCCAGCCACGATGGGCCGGACCTAAGTTACGTCCGAGTGGGGAATGGCCATGTGTATATTTATGGTACCTAAGTTATGTCATAAACGTTGCGGTGTTTCGCTGAGGTGACCTAGTGTAGAGACTCGAGTTTATAATGATTGTTTAACTTAATTATTCCTAAGTCAAGATGGGCCGAGGCTTACGTGGTCACGAGGGGTAATTAAGTAAAGAAAAATATTTTAGCGTCAGCGTATTCACCAGCATATCACTAACGTGTTTTCTAACATTTCAGGTGATTAAAGTATCAAGAATTGGAGCCATTCATAAAGTGGATGTTCGCAAGGTAGAGATGGCTCATTGTTTTAATTATTTAAAAGATTATAAACAATATGATTTGTGAAATCAAACAAGGTTTATAAATAAAACGCTCGGATATTTATTATCCGAAAAGCTTTTCAAATAAATTAAATATTATTACAAAATAAAGGTTTATTAATAAAATGTTCAAAAGAAATATTATTATTTTATTATAAATAAAAACTTTATAAGTAAATTAATATATAAAATATTAATACTTTTAAAAGACTTCCGCTAAACTCTGATACATTTACAAAACCGGTACCAACTGTTGGTCACACGCCTATGCCGTAAGTCGGCGTGTGACATTTCGTTAAGAATCGGAGGTTTAATCGCAGATCTGATGTAGTTTGACTGTTTGGGTGTTCTTGGTGATTTTAACTTTGACCTCTGAGTCAAAGTTTGGATAAGACTGATGCCCATTCGTTAAGATAACGAATCAGGTGATTCGTTACTCACCAATTCGTTATGATTAAGATAACGAATCAGGTGATTCGTTACTCACCAATTCGCTAAGTTAAAATAACGAATCAGGCCATGTTCTGATAACGAATTAGGCCATGTCCAAATAACGAATTAGGCCATGTTCTGATAACGAATTAGGCTATGAATCAGGCTGTGTTCAGATAACAAATTAGGCTAAATTCGTTATAGCGAATGAGTGGTCGAAGTAGATAATAATTTAAAAATCCAAATGAAAAATGTGTTAAAACAGCTAATGAAAATAAAATTTTTACAAGCTGACATGGCAGCTTAACCCCAGCCAGGGGCTCTGCCCCTTGGACCCCGATAGGAAGTAACAATATCCGCGAATGTAGGTAACAGGCGCGAATATAGGGAAAGGACCCTAATAATATTCATAAAAGTCGGGAACATGCCCTAATAATATCTGTGAAGGTTATAGGACGAAGTGTATGTATATATATATGTATAAAAGGAAAGAATGAAAGTATGATTGTATGAATGTATGAAGGTAAGGAACTATGTATGTATATGTACCTTCGGGTGCATATATAAGAATGTGCATGGGCGTATTGAATGTTATATGATTAACTAGAACTCACTCAGCGTAGCTGACTTTTAGTATGCACGCAGGTGAGTAGGATGAGGCAGCTCGCTGGATGAGGACACATGACATGGAATTGAAGATATTGGCATCTCAAGGAAATGTTATGATGTTTTTAAGACTATGTTTTATTTTTAAATGACTATGAATGTTTGATAAAACAAGATTTGAAAGTTATGTAATATATTATGGTTGAAGTTATTATATTCCGTGAAAGTTTTAATTAACTCTGATATTTAGAACTGCGTTTATGAGTAAATCCAACGTCCAAAGTGAGGCACATGTAACAGGGCCTTACATTTATTGAAATTTTAATACTCCGCGAAAGTTTTATATAACTCTGATATTAGAACTACGTTATGAGTAAATCCAACTTCCAAAGTAAGGCACTGGTATCGGGGCCTTGCAATGTTCTTCATGTTAATCATAAAAACCGAAGAATCGTCCTTATTTTGGATGAATCCTAGGAATGAAATATGTTGTTCCAATTTAATTGATTTTAATTTATTAAAAATTTTGAAACATGATATAGTTTTATCAATAAAAGATTTCAAAATTTTGGGTAATTATAATTAAATCTTTTAAATTTGGAAACAAGATAATCCATTAAAATTCGAATTCCATCTTTATCATAAATTAGTTTATGGGATTTAAAAATAATTTATGGGTTAAAATTACTTTACGGGTTAAGGATTTAAAATTAAATTTTCGATTTTTTTTCTATAATGGTTTTGGTTTACCAAAATCTTGAAAACCTTATAAAACCCGAAAACTCTCAAAATCCCGAAAACCCACTAAAAGCCGGGCTCACTAAAATTCCCGAGATCTCATAATTCCCTAGAACTCAAAAGTCTCGATAACTAATTTCCCGAGAACACTAATTTTCCTATAAATTGTTCCTAAATAAATGTTTTGTAAACAATTAAATCTTATAAAATTTTACAAAACATAAAAATCTTGACTTGAGTGAATTTTGATGTATCACTTCTGCCCAAAGGTGATGTGTTACATTTAACATATTATTCGAGTCTAATTGAAAGCTTTTGTTAGTTTTTGCATAACATGATACAAATGTCTCACTTCTGCCCAAAGGTGATGTGTTACATTTTTATCTAGCAAAACTAGCTCGTGCATAATTAAAATAGTTGTCTCACTTCTGCCCAAAGGTGATATGTTACAATTGTTTTGCACACATACTTAAATAAATTTTAATTCTACCCAAAGGTGATTTATTTTTTGTTTAAGTAGGACTTTTAATTATAGTCTATTAGTTTGTTGTTAATAATAGACATATTGCATCTTCAATAAAATATAATGATCCTCACATTAATAATCCTTCATTAATCTAATTATCATAAATTTTAATCTGCATTAGTTTAATATCTCATAATATTACTCACTATAACATTCTTCTATAGATAACGATCTCATCCAAATCATCCACTCTAATCTCAAAACACAATTGAATTTTGTCTCATAAAGAGTTTTAATAACATTTAGCTCTTCTCATTTTTAATTATCTCTTAAGACATGATATGACTATCCTACTGCTCTTTCTAATAACAATCATTTATATAAAACTAGAGCATAAAAAATTTGATGAGTCAATCATAATGTCTCTTACGATAATGATAATCCCGAACTTATATAAATAAATGTTATCACTAGAGTTATTCTTGATTTAGTTTTTCCTAAGACTAATCAAAATAACTCGTAAGATGCATGCATTCCTTCTAAATTCTAACTATAAGGTTAAATGGTATCCTTGAATACATCATAATGTACAATACCATGACCCATAAAATTAAGGGTTCACATATGAAAATAAGTACAATTTTATAGTACATTACGTACTAAAATTTTTAATAGTACAATTTGGTGTCTTAAGAATCAACTATAACACTCAGAAGTACCAAAGGAAAATGAGTGTGTTAATCAACAACATATGTACAAGAAAATAAATGTCTGGTACTGGAAATAAGATGTTATTCAACTCATACCAATAAAACTTAAAAAGAGGATAATTCTAAGGTTCATAGACAAAATACAAGTATTACTTCCAGCTTTAAGTTCTCTAAGAAGAAGTCTCATTGCAAATATATGTCATTAGATTAGGCATAAGCATTACAAGACTATCCATAATTCAAAATAACAACTGCCTAAAACTGATAGTTGTATAAATGATATTTAAGTCTGCTAATCCTAATATTCTCATCAACACATGATTGGTTGAGTCTAGTTTTATATGTTTACCTTAAATCAACAAATAACTAACACGAGTGTCAGTGACAAATTTACATGTTAAGGTTATTAGAACCAGGATAAACTGTCTTTTATTATGCATTATGATACCTTAAATATTCCGGAGATAAATCCGAATTTAGTATCAATACTTAGGCTACATTATGACAGTTATAAGGTTTGCATAGCCAACATAAAGTCACTCTTACCTTAAACTCTTATTTTGTTTGTTATCGATATCTGGATTGAAACATTTATAACAGAACTAGATGATACTATACACTTTCACAACTTTTAAATAAAAATTTAACAAAATACAAATGAGACCTATAAAATTCATCCATTAAAACCAAATTTCATGAGAAATCATGACATGGTTGATGAGGGTGATTTTTCATATAATGTCATTTTAAGTGATTTTAAATCATGTGTTAGATGCCCTAAACATTACTTGGTATAAAATAAGTAGCTGTCCACCAGAAGTTATATTTCACTTACATTCGGGGAAATTATTCAAACGGAATATTCAGACGTAATTCTTTTATCATTTAAAAAGATATTTACTTGTATCTAATATGTCTTCTATGGTCCACGGTCTTTAAGTGATCCATTCATATATACTTATTAAGATTTCTTCTAAATGTGTCCTTTAAGTTTATTATGACATCTGGATGTTAATGGAATCAAATCAAGTTTAACATATATATGACAGATTCCCACGTCATGTACATCATTGAAACTTCTATTGTATTTTTCCTAGAGATATTAAAGATTAGTGGGAGGCTTAAGTTTCTCAATTATAACTTAGAAGATTTGCAAGAGGTAGGGGGAGTGAAAACTTGATATTATCTCAATTACACCTCTTGTACAACACACTGCTCCATCACAACAATATTCCATCAAAACTTATCTCTTTAGAATTTTTACTACTCTTACAAAAGTTTCATTGTTTCTTAAATGTGGGCATACTCCGATTTCTTACTAAAATAATCCTCACAAGAGAAACTACGACGACTTACATCATTAACTTGTCTCTCTATTAGAATTTATTGGTATTTAAATATTGACCCTAAGCATGCTAATTTTCAAGGGTTTCTAAGGTCAGTGGGAGCAGTAAAAGTCCTTATAATGACTTGTTAAAAGTACAAGAGGCGGGGGGAAGAGAGTCATTAAATTTTACTCCAAATTTAACTCCAGTTACACCTGTTGTACACCATACTGCACCAACTCTTACACGCTTAGAATCCTCAAAACGATAGCAACCTAACTAAGAGCTAATCCATAAAACTGAGACTTTTAAAATTACCCAATAATCAACTTAGGAGGCCATCTAGGTTTTAAAACCTACTGAAATTGATGATTATGTAACCCCCCTAACTAAAGTTGAAATGGATGTTGGAAAGTTTAATGATCATACCCCTTCTAATTAAACCATTAAATCAATCAATCTTCTGAATGGAATAAAGCTATTATTAGCAAAATTGACTCCATAAGTCAGAATAACATTTGAGATTTGGTTGAATCACCTAAAGGTGTTCATAACTAAACTAAATCCTAACACAAACGTTAAGACACTAAGAAGCATAATTGATTATTAAATGTTATATTCAAGAGGGAATAAAATATCAAAGAATCGTATAACCTATATTATAAAACTTTTCTTTGAGGATCATCACTGTTCAAGTAGCTTATAATAGTTAAAGAGCTACGTTAGAAGAACATTAAAACAACTTTCCCTAACAATCGGCTTACATATTTATATGTTCACAAAAAACAACCTAAAAGTTATAAACTGCAGGTCAAAGAACATTTAGTCTATAAGTCAATAAAATTCATATATGGGTTAATGCAAACATCAAATGTGATGAAATCTTTATACAATTATTTTCATCAAAAACCAAGTGGATTAATGTACCTACCTTAAAATGAGTGGGAGTAACTAAAAACAAACGTTTCCTTATATAGATGACATTCTTCTGACAAATATATGTTACATAAGTCAAAGAATTGTTCACACGCTTTGATATTATACATCTCAGAGATATTCCTTACACATGTAACAAACAATACTATTTTACTTTAGAGGATAAGAGGAACATGTAACATCTCATTTCCGTTTCGATTAATAAATAATAATATTGATTATTAAGAGTTGGGCTTGTATTGAGTTGAGAAATTAAATAATATGGTTGATGGATTTGATCTAGCAAGGAAAGGAGAAAGACCATGGGCTTAAGCCCATGACCCATAGTATATAAACCATAATTATCCATTAATCCATTCATTTCCACTCATTCCATACACCATCCAAAACACACACTTAAGCTCTCTCTCATCTCTCTCTTTCTCTAGCCGAAATAATAAGAAGAAACCGAGCATCGATCCGAGGTAATCATGTTATGATCTTATATGATCCAAACCCGCTATATCTAGTCGCAAAACGACGAGCTGACGCCCTCAACCATTAAAATCACAAGATCCGGATGGAATCGGGTATACACCGATCAGGACGAAAAACGGTGAAAATGGTGTAAAACACGTTTTTCCGGCCACCGCCCGGCTTTCCAGCATGGCGGCGCCGAAAAGGCGACGCAGAATTTAAGGAGAATGTCAGAGAATGTTCTGACATTCTCTGACCTAACATAGACGCGTGTAACGAATTCGTTAAGAAATTCATTGCGGAGAATTAACGAATGAGTCCTCATTCGTTAGGCTCATTCGCTATGCCAATTCGTTAAGAAACAATAACGAATGAACTACCATTCGTTATGCCATTCATTAATGGAGAACTAACGAATGAACCCTTATTCGTATTAAAGATTCATTCATTATAAAGGGTCATTCGTTATAAAGGGTCATTCGTTATAAAGGTCAATTAGTTATAAAGGTCCATTCGTCAAGAAGTAACGAATGAGCCCCATTCGTTAAGGAACTGAATAACGAATTAGAGTTTGAAAGAATGACAGAAAGGTCTCTAGACGTAGAATAAAATGGATTAATTACAAAGAAGCCCTCGAACTTTTTGAGTTAGAAAATAAAATAATAAATTAAGAATCCTAATGAAAATTGTGTTAAGGCAGTTAATGGAAATAAAAATTTTCCAAGCTGACCAGGCAGCTCGACCACAGCCAGGGACTCTGCCCCTTGGACCCCACTAGGGACTGCCACCCCTGGAACCCCGCTGCCAGGGGCTCTGCCCCCGGACCCCTATTCGTTGAGGGTTATAATTAACTAGAAATACGTTATGGATAGTGACAGTTAATTAATACGTGTAATCGTTATACAGTTAGTCGTGCCCAGTTAAAGAAAGGAGTTACCATTAACTCTGAGAGTAACCGATTTTGGGTGAGTTTCTAGCCCCATTTCCTTGCTATGTTTTCGGGGTTGTGTGCATACTCGATGTGAATAGTTAATACACTTACCTTAAGTGGTAAGTGTATGCCGTCTACGATTTTATGTATGAATGAATTCTTGACGGTACGTGAACGATCTTCGGATATTGCATGTACCGCCAGCTAATAGTGTTATATGTTATTGTTTTATGAATGATGTATGAATGGTATTTGAAAGTTACAGAAAAGATTAAGTGTATGTGTGAAAGTATATAACTTTAAATATAAAGAAGATAATGTATGGTTGTATGGAGGTATGCTTAAAGGGTTGCATACCCTAATAATATATGTGAAGGTTACAGGGTTGCATACCCTAAAAATATATGCGAAGTTTAGAGGGTTGCATACCCTAATAATATATGCGAAGATTACAGGGCTGCATACCCTAATAATATATGCGAAGGTTACAGGGCTGCATACCCTAATAATATATGCGAAGGTTACAGGGTTGCATATCCTAATAATATATGCGAAGGTTACATGGTTGCAGACCCTATATTATATGCAAAGGTTATAGGGTGAAATGCTCTTTAAAATGTAGTGATAATTACGTATGTATAAGTAAGCTAAAACAAGAAAGTATGAAAGAAAGAAAGGAAGCATGTATGTATGAACGAAAGAAAGGTAACAGGCTAAGTACGTAATATGTATCTTCGGATACGTGTGTTTGTAAGTATGTGAATGTATTGTATGTTGCCTGATTAACTAGAACTCACTCAGCGTAGCTGAATTTTAGTATGCACGCAGGTAAATAGATTGAGGCAGCTGGGTTGAGGGGGGACACATGGCAAGATTGAAGAGGCTGGCATCTAAAGATTTGTCATGATGTTTTGATACTATGTTTTATGTTATGTTTTAAAAGACAAGTTATAATTGTTTGTAATGAATAGTTTACCTTTATTAATATTCCGCGAAAGTTTTAATTATCTCTGATATTTAGAACTGTGTTTATGAGTAAATCCAACGTCAAAGTAGGGCGCCGGGACCGGGGCCCTACAGAACTCATAGATTATTTCCTTATGCTTCATTAAGTAGAAGCCTTATATAAGTTCAAGTCTATACTCGTTTAGATATTACTTAAAGTTGCAACACACTAGATATGTCTAGATTAATGTGAAGCATCTAAAAGAGTACTAAGATATCTTTAAAGGAAACGAAAAACTATAATTTAAAAGAAGAAGTGAGAATTCTAACCATTTGATTACTCTAAACTTTGTCATATTCAGAGATAAGAAAATGTAACTTTCGGGATATATTCTTATGTTAGTAGATAAATCTATCTCATGGAGGAGTCATAATGAACTAATAACAACAATCTAAGTTATAATGACATAATGTGTTGATTAATCGCAACACAATTAGCAATAAATGTTGTTGAAAATTTGTCAGTGGACTCATAAGTTTATTAACTCCACATAAATTATAAATTGAAGATTTACTATGATTAAGTCAACTACCATGTTTTCTCAAACAGTAACAGTTCGAGAAGTGTTGCATTAAAATTTCCGATATAAAATTAATTATTCGTTTATGAACGAATTGAGGAATCTAAATTTCCGTATCGAATACATTCATGATATGCTTAAGGATCCGATAACTAAAAGTCTCACCCATAAATATTATGAAAGCGCCTATAATAACGACGAGTTATTGATGCCTATGCGCAACTGCATATCATACTATTAATGAGTAACTATTAAATTTCCTCATAAATTTTGATTTTGTACGTATCTTAATATGTTCTGCATGCATAATGACATATAAACGGATTAATGTACAAATCAAACGTTCTGAAGGGCTTACTTGAAAATTTTGATCATAACTACTTAGGTTTTAAATAAGGATTGCAGTATGATTAATAGGGGTCTTGAGCTGTGTTCAATTCAATAACAGTATTTCTTTGCTCCAGTTTAAGTTTAAAGCTAAAATGAGTGTTAACTCCTTATCACAATTATCTAATACTCATAATAAATGATGACTCAGCCAAGTGGGATAACGTAAGATTAAATATATAATATATTTATATATGACCATTATAATCATTTATATTATAATAGATCAAAATATTAATTATAACTTATTATATACTAGTTTGGTAATTGTTGATGGACCATATTACCCTTACTAACTAATAAAGGGTTTCCCCTTGGGTGTATATAATCACACACACATAAAAATTTTGTGTGTCTCCTCTCTCCTAAAAACTGGGTTCCTCTCAAGAACCCTAACACCATTCTTAACTATACATCCTAAAAGGGAACTCGATCAATCTGACAACCATGTCATCTACATCCTTCTCTGTTGCAATTACTACTCTCACTGCTTTAATAGGTTCATAGGTTTAATACTTATCATGTTTTCCATTGCTTACATGAAGAACTGATCAACAAAATATACATAAACAATAATTAAAAAAACAATTATGAAAAAGAACTAAGAGTAACCCGCGGGCTAAAAGTTAGTGTGGGTGTGGGTGTGGGTGTGGGTGTGTGTGTCTATATATATATATATATATATGATTCGGGATTCATATGAAATTTAGGAGAGATTTGTTTTTCATATATGATTCATTTGAAATTTCCTAAACTACTAAGAATAATAAAAAAAGGGTCGTACTACTGATTGGAATCAGATATATGGAAACCACTTAATTTAATAGTACATATTATTTTTTGAGTGTGAATATTATTTGTATCAGTGTAATGGTTTATAAACTTTCAAAAATCAACTTTACTATGTTGTTAAATGAAAGTATAGTTGTTATAAGTTTCATATATTAAAGTTATGTATAAGATATGCAACTTGAAGATTCTGAAAAGGAGATGTGATTATTGTTTTTAAAGGGTAAAGGGTTAGACCCTTAAAACTCGTAATTTATACCCGACCCTTTTATTGTTTAGAGGGTAGGGTCTCGGATCTATAACTTTTCCTAAAAGGATAAGGGTCATACCCTTTAAACAGTCCTAGTTGATACGCATGCTTTACTAAAAAAAAGGTTGAAACTTTTGTTAAAAAAATTATCAATACAAACAAAAAAATTTATTAACTTATTATCTAATTATTGTATATAATAAATTAGAAGTTTGGTGACGTTGGACAACGATTGGACCACTTGGCATGCTATGGTTGAGCCACATAATTTTTATTGTTTTTTTGATTTTTTTTGTTTTATATTGATAATTAAACGGTTATTCGCGTCCTCTCACCATCTGGGCCGACAACGCTCGGGTTTTACCGACGCATCACTGCAACACCCGGGTTTTACCGGCATGTTTGTTTTAGTTCCGTACCGTAGTGAACGTACCTAAAACCGACCGAATTCGCGTCAACTCACTGTTGCAACGCCCACGACCGACAACGCTCGGGTTTTTCCAACGTATGGGTTTTATCGATTCACCACCACAACGTCCGACACCGACAACGGTCAGATTTTACCAACGTCCGGGTTTACCGACCGAAAAAACGTCTTTTTAATATTTTATTTGTTTATTAATTTGAAGAACTTTTTTCTTAGGTTTTAACGCTTGGGTTTTACTAACATTGATTACTCCGTAACGAACGTAATTGATATTGGTCGAATTCACGTCGACTCACTATCGTAAAACAACAGGTTCATAAAAATATCCGTTGTGCCGGGTAAAAAAACTAGTTAGTATATTTAAGAATTTTGGTGTCATAGTGTAGTGTAAATCTGTTTTAGCATATTTAGTAATAGTGTCATGCTTTATAATTAATGATGCATTTGGCTGGATGGTTGAGTGCTTGAGGTGTTTACCATAGAAGATGTGGGTCGGTTTGTTTTGTTGTGTCCCGGGTTTGAGGTTATGCTACTTTAGGATTTTTATTTTAAATTTTTTAGTATATGCATTATTGCTGTTGTCTTTCAACATTAGATAATAGATAGTGTTTAATGAAACTTTGACTATAAAAAGGGACATTACTTTGCATCATAATTATGGTAAATTCATCTTTAAGGGTGTTATTCGGGTTAATTTTTCGAGTTTCGGTTTTTCCGGGTTTCAAAGTTTTAATTCTAGACCTGAAACTCAACCCAAATATTTCAAGGTCTTTTTGGGTTCAGGTAGTTCGGGTTGGGATTTTTCGGGTTGTGTTAATCGGATTTCGAGTATTCTAGAAAACAAACAAAGATTAAAAAAACAACACTAAAACAAAAGCTAACATATTCTTTTTCACTCATAACGTAAATAACTAATAACAAAACAAAAATAACATGGTAAAACAATCTAAAAAAGAGTAAAAGTTTACAAAGTGTAGCCATAATAAACATAAACGATACTAATATAATCGTCTTCGATATGTCATGATTAGGGTGTTCAATTATAGTTGCTTTTAGCCATAAATCAAAAACATTAATAAACAATAAACAGTATATCCATAATAGGTGGAATGACAACATTCGATATAGGCCTATTGTTATTTGGTTTTAAAACTAAATGTAAGGCCCCGATCCCGGTGCCCTACTTTGGCATTGGATTTACTCATAAACACAGTTCTAAATATCATAGTTAATTAAAACTTTTCACGGAATATAATAAGTCAACCATATATTACATAACTCTTCAAATATTGTCCTAACATCATTCAAATTTGTCTTTCAACATTGAAACATAATTAAATATGACAACATAACATTCCTCTCAAGAGGCCAGTATTTCTAGTCCAATGTCATGTGTCTTCGATCAAGCCAGCTGTCTTAGCCTATTCACCTGTGTGCATACTAAAAGTCAGCTACGCTGAGTGAGTTCTAGTTAATCAGGCATCATACAATACGTTCATATACTACATACTTAACCTTCTCTACTTCCTTTCGTACATACATAAGTATATACCTTAATTGTTACTGTCAGTCTGTCATACTTCGTACTTTCATACTTGCATATTTTATCTTACTTTAAATACATACTTATACGTTTTAAAGAGCATTATGCCCTACTTCCTCGAGTACTATTAGGGCCTGGTTCCCTTTCTGCCTCGGATATTATTAGGGTGTAACATCCTACTTTCGATAATATTAATAAAAGAAATTCCGTTTGTTATTAATGTGTCGTGTATCAATTTAGATAAATAAACTATAAGAGTGTGGGCTTGGACATTAAAATATGGAATAAGGGATGGTAATGGGCCTTAGGTACATGGGCTTAAGGGAGTATAAATACCCCTTAAACCCTAATTCTTTCCATTTTTATCCATCTCTACACCATAGCATACACCTTCAAAAACACACACAAACATTTTCCTTTATCCCGAACCAAGATCCGAATGTGAAAACCCGAGCTTGATAGTGCTAGAACGTCGTGACGAACACAACCTACATCAAGACTAGATCGTGTTCGTAAAACGACTCGTTTAAGGTACGTTCATTAATGATAACTTGTTCGACTTGTTTGGTATTAGTAGATCTATACATAAGTGGTAAAAACGAATCAAAAACAACAATTCTTGTTGGAATTCATTAACATTGAACTGGTTAATCAATCTAATAATGATCTGTGTACTTATAACGATCAAATGCACCATTAAAACCCGATGTTTAGATGATTGGACAATTAGGATTAGTAGGCGATGTGATTCCGAGCATATGGATACCAAGATCTTGTTGTTTCGTCGAGATTCGAAGGTTTATTGCAGATCTGGTGGTCGTTACCTGTTTACAGTTCATATCAATTTTGACTTTGATGAATCAGGTCAAAGATAGGATAAGGACTGACGCTCATTCGTTATGTCAAACGAATCGTTGGTCATTCGTTAAAAAGTCATAACGAATAAGACACATTCGTGTGTGTTGTAACGAATGAGCGTCTCATTCGCCTTACAGAAATAACGAATGGCATTTGTCATTCGTTATCCACCATTTGTCATATAAGACAGCGAATCAAGCCATTCTCTATTGGATACAATTTCAGGCACTCGTAACGAATGAAGCTCTCATTCGTCTCAAAGAAAGCAAGAATAGCCTACACATTCGTTATACATTGATTCCTCCTGATAAGATAACGAATGGAACCATTCGTCATAACGAATAAGATAGTGAATGAAGCTTAACCAGAGACCATTCGTTATAATGAATGGGATAGCGAATAATAAAACAATTCAAGAATTCTAATGAAAATTGTGTTAAGGCAGTTAATGAAAATAAAATTTTTTCAAGATGACATGGCAGCTCGACCCCAGCCAGGGGCTCAGCCCCTTAGACCCCGCTAGGGGTTGCCGCCCCTAGAATCCTACTGCCAGGGGCACTGCCCCCGGACCCCCGTTCGTTGAGAGTTATAATAAACTAGCAATACGTTACAGATAGTGATAGTTAATTGATACGTGTAATTATTATACAGTTAGTCGTGCCCAGTTAAAGAAAGGAGTTACCATTAACTCTTAGAGGAACTGAGTTCAGTTGAGTTTCTAGCCCCAATTCCTTGATATGTTTTCGGGGCTGTGTGCATACTCAATGTAGTTAATACACTTACCTTAAATGGTAAGTGTATGCCTTCCATAATTTTATGAATGAATGCTTGACGATATGTGAACGATCTTCGGATATTGCATGTACCGCCAGGTAATAGTGTGATATGTTAATGTTTTACGAATGATGTATAAATGGTATATGAAAGTTACATAAAAGATTAAGTGTATGTTTGAAAGTATATAACTTTAAATATAAAGAAGATAATGTATGGTTGAATGGAGGTATGCTTAAAGGGTTGCATACCCTAATAATATATGCGAAGGTTATAGGGTTGCATACCCTAATAATATAGGCAAAGGTTAGAGGGTTGCATACCCTAATAATATAGGCGAAGGTTGTAGGGATGCATACCCTAATAATATATGCGAAGGTTACAGTGTTGCATACCCTAATAATATATGCGAAGGTTACAGGGTTGCAGATCCTAATAATATCTGCGAAGGTTATAGGGCGAAATGCTCTTTAAAACGTAGAGATAATTATGCATGTATAAATAAGCTAAAACAAGAAAGCATGAAAGTATGAAAGAAATAAATAAAGTATGTATGTACGAATGAAGGAAAGGTAACAGGCAAAGTATGTAATATTTATCTTCGGATACGTGTGTATGTAAGTATGTGAATATATTGTATGTTGCCTGATTAACTAGATCTCACTCAGCGTAGCTGACTTTTAGTATGCACGCAGATAAATAGACTGAGACAGTTGGCTTGAAGGGGACACATGGCAGGATTGAAGAGGCTGGCATCTGAAGATTTGTTATGATGTTTTGATACTATATTTTATGTTATGTTTCAAAAGACAAGTTATGATTGTTTGTAACGAATAATTGACCTTTATTATTATTCCGCGAGAGTTTTAATTCACTCTGATATTTAGAACTATGTTTATGAGTAAATCCAACACCAAAGTAGGGCACCGAGACCGGGGCCTTACATAGGGCCGGTTCCCTTCTTCCTCAAGTATTATTAGGGCCTGGTTCCTTTCTGCCACGGATATTATTAGGGTACGGTTCCCTTCTTTCCATACAACTACATACCTTTCTTTATATTTATGTGTATAAACTTTCATACGTACTCTCAGTCTTTCCTATAGCATTCATACATCATACATAAAACAATCACAGATCATACACTTACCACTTAAGGTAAGTGTAATAACTAATCATATCGAGTATGCACACAGCCCCGCAAACATAACAAGGAAATGGGGCTAGAAATTCACCTGATCTAGGTTCCTTTCAGAGTTAATGGTAACTCATTTCCTTAACCGGGCGCGGCTAACTGTATAACAATTACACATATCAATTAACTATCATTACCCATATCATATTTCTATTTTTAATATAGCCCTCAATGAACAGGGGTCCGGGGGCAGCGCCCCTGGCAGTGGGGTCTAGGGGCAGCAACCCCTAGTAGGATCCAAGGGGCAGAGCCCTTGGCAGGGGTCGAGCTGCCAGGTTAGCTTGGAAAAGTTTTATTTTCATTAACAGTCCTTTACAAAATTTCGTTAAATACTTAAGTGATAATTTTATTCTGGGTAAGCATTATTCACTATCTCATTCGTTATGCCGAATGGTTTGATCCGTGTCTTATCGAGACGAATGAATAAGACCATTCGTGACTTCTTTGAGACGAATGAGAGGTTCATTCGTTACAAGAGCACACGAGTGTATCTAATAACGAATGGTTTGATTCGTTGTCTCATCATGACGAATGAATGAATAATGAATGGGTAAGATCATTCATGACCTCAATGAGATGAATGAGAGATTCATTCCTTACAAGAGCACACGAGTATGACTTATTCGTCATGGCAGTTCAACGAATGACCAGCTATTTGCTTATCATAATGAATGAACATCAGTACTTATCAAATCCTTGACTCAAATTGTCAAAGTCAAAATTAATAAGAACTGAGATGCTCAACAGGCACCAGATTTACAATTAGACCATGAATCACGATGAAACAGCACAGAATTGGCATCAATAGACTTGTATACACAATGCCTATGAACCCCAATCAACCAAACACCTAAACATTATGTTTTAATGGTGTGTTTAATTGATATATATGTACGACTCAATATTCGCTTAATTAACCAATTAAATGTTAACGAATTTCAACGAGAATCATTGCGTTTGATTCGTCTTTACCATTTATATAGATCTAGGAATACTAAACGAGCCGAGCATAAACAAACAAGTTTTTCGTTATAAAACGTACCTTAGATGAATCGGTTTGCGCGAACACAATCTAGTCTTGGTGTATGTCTTGCTCGCCAAGATGCTCTAACACCCACGAGCTCGGGTGTTTACCTTCGGATCTTGGTCTGAGATAAAGGAGGGTGTTTGTGTGTGTATGGAGGCTAGAAGATAAGAATGAGAGTTTTAGGGAGGTTTAAGGGGTTTATATACCCTTAAGCACGTGGACCTAAGGCCCATCACCATCCCTTATTCCATCTTTTAATGTCCAAGCTCACACTCTGATATTTTATTTATCTAAAGTAAATAATAAAGCATTATTACAACAACATCAATCATACCCAGTAAATCTCACACATAGCAAAAACTATTAGTATGGTCTGGGAAGGGTGGGATGTACACAAACCTTACCTCTATCCCTAGGGAATAGAGAGGCTATTTCCAATGGACCCCCAACTCCAAATCAAGCAACATAATAGTAGAATAGTAGGTAAAGTATAAAAATAGACTATTGGAAAAGGGTAATATTTAGTATTGACGGAAAAAAGGTTGATAAGTAGACAATATAATTATAATAAATAGCAATATTAGTAGTAAAAAATAAACAATAGTAATAACAAAAACATATTATACCAAGTCGGTAAGGTTATGACTCTAAGACATATTCTGCAGTATTAGTAGTAAAAAATAAACAATAGTAGTAACAAAACATATTATACCAAGTCGGTAAGGTTATGACTCTAAGACATATTCTAAAACCAAAACTATATCATCTCCCTAGAAATCTTAATCCTAATCCTACGTCTCCAAGAAGTCCTATCATCAACCATATCCTCAGAGAGATGCAGGTTTATCAGGTCATGCCTAATCGTCTCATCCCAAGTCAATTTGTGTCTACATCTACCCCTAATACCCTCTATAGTAATGTTTTCTACCAATCTAACAAATCTGTCATTTTTCTTCTCTTCACATGTCCAAACCACCTCAATCTCCCCTCCCTTATCTTATTTAATATATTAGCTACCCCTAATCTTTCCCGAAATACGGTGTTTCGTATTCGGTTAGATCTTGTATTCCCGCACATCCACCTCAACATTCTCATTTCAGTTACCTCTAACTTACTTGCATGTGCCTTCTTAATGGCCCAACAATCTGTTCCATACAACATCACCGGTCGAATGGCAACCCTATAAAATTTCCCCTTTAATTTAGTTGGGAACCTCCTGTCGCACAAAACTCTTGTGGCATTATTACGTAAACGAAATTTCTTTTATTTATTATTATTAAAAGTAGGACGTTACACTAAAAGTTTATTCGGGTTGACCCGAAACCCAGAATTCGGACTCAAGAACCAACCCAAATTACTTCAGTTCGGGTTGTCGGGTTGGGTTAGTTCAGGTTCGGGTACGAGTTTTCTCGGCTGCATTTCGAATACCCTACTCATCATTGAAGCCACACAAATGACTTAAGGCCATACGTGGCTAAGAATAAATTGAAAAGAAGCTTTTAAATGGCCATGAACCGGGAATAAGACATTTTATGGTTATCAATTTGGGAAGGAAATTGTTTTGGTTGTGGTATCGGAACGAACGTGACAAAAGCCAATAGAATTCGCATAGACTCACCGTGTTTTGTTTTAGTTCCAGTATCGTGACGACAACTGACCGAATTTTTGTAGACTGACCGGCTCAACGCCAGGGATCGATAACTGTTGGGTTTTACAAACTTTCGAGTTTTATCGACTAACGCCTCCCCACTGGTCCATCTTGATTTTTATAAATATTGTGTTTTATTTTTTATTTTAGTTCCGGTAAAATAACGCACGTAATCGAAACCGATCAAATTTACATCGAATTACAGACTCAACTCAACGCTTGGGAATTTCCTTCAAAATACAAATAATTTGTATTACTTCACATATAAAAGAGAAAAGAATAATATGTTTCTATCTTTTACCCATTAACATTAACATGTCAAAAGTGAAAATTTCCATATCTTACAAAAAAATATTAGGTACAAATTTCTAACTAACCCATCTGAAGCCCATATATGGAAAACATTTTGGGTCCCTTAAAGTGCTGAATATTCGAGACCACATGCATGTCAAATTCACATCTTGTCACCACATAGTGCACTTGTGTAGCTGTGTAAGTTCTTACTTGAATACGGATGAAACATGCAAAACTACATGTGACATATTTTAGTTCAAAAAACAAAAATTCAAACAAACATCAGGTGGTGGGGTGGAAGCGGGTAATTGTCTGAGGATAGGGCGGGTGGGTGGTTCACTGGTTTGGCAACACCGATATCACCTCCTTCCGTTTCATTTCTGGGTACCTTATGTCAGTATTACAACCCGCGATGGGTGGAGAGGAAAGAGTGAGATGTTTGTGTGTAGGGAAGAGAGAGTAGCGGGTTCACGGGCGTTGGTGGTAGTAGGTTCTGGCGTGTGGTTGGGCAAGTGAGGATTGGCTGTTCGACAGGAGGTTTCGGAATTCAGGTTGTGCACTCTGGCCCTCCACCCTTATGTAATTTTCTTTTTTCAAAGAACATCATCATTATCATCATCATTGTACTCAGTATATCCCACCAATAGCAAAGCTATGGTAGGGTCTGAGAGGGTAAGATGTAGATAGCCTTACCTCTACCCCACAGGAATAGAGAGGCTGCTTCCGATGAGACCCCCGGCTCGATAGTAGTTTTGCATCAAGTCTTGGACATAAGACACCTAACACTCAACCATCGGGACACCGACCGATTGGTTAGGTGATATTGAAAAAAGTACCATCAAATAGAGATTGCGAATGGAAAACGTTAAAATTCGAGAGGTCTAGACAATATACATAATAAAGATTTTAGATGGATTTAAGTGATTTGAATTTGTTAGACAAAACAATCATAGAGAATCACAATCTATCATTGCAGGCTCAACCTATTGGTGACATCTTCACCAATCATCGATGACGCCCTGCCACCGATGTCCGTCCAGTGCCCCCCACACCCTGCCACCCCCTACACCTACTTGTCTCCACCACCGCCACCCTCAAGCTACTGTGTGCGATGCCAACAGCCCTACCGGCCGCCGCACCATTTGTTCTCATTTTCTTAAGTTATACCACCACCATTGTTCATGAATACATGTAACATTACTTTTATAAGTTTATTCCACACAAAGTAAAGAGCCTTTCAGTTTAAAAAAAAATAATTAGAAGAAATTAAGTTAGAAAGTCTCACTTAGACATACACACTGCACACACAACCATGTGTGTGTTGTTCGTTTCGAAAACAAAACAAAAGACTGATTGTTGTTACCCTTGGATCACGTAATTATTATCTTCAATTATTTTAAAATCCAAACTGTTATGACAAAAGACATTTGATGTGGGTCTACAAGTACACTTATTTGATTATTATGTATATCTTTTTAAATAAATATATATAACCTCATCTAGAACTTGATATGGCATGATATGTCCACCTCGTCCTCATCTAGAAACCACAAGTATACTACCAAGTACCAACTAACTTTGGCTCCCACCAATTTTAACTACTCAAATTCCATAAAATTAAATTCTATTCCAAATTAAAATACTCCAATATTATTCTTCTATATATATATATATATAATAAAATTTACACACTACTTAACAAACTTAATAATATATATATATATACCCAAAAAAAAAAGAATGTTAGCCAGGCAGGCAGCTAATTAAGTGAGATTTGTTTGAAACTTTTATTAAGACTTTGACTAAAAAAGTCAATGATTTCAAATTCTAGAAACAAAAGTCGTAGTTTCGTCATAGGTGACGAGTGGTAACGTCAGCATACCCCCAACTACTTTACCCTATGAGTACACCATGATACGTGCGTGTTCATAACTATATATATGTGATCACCAACAGCAACTAAGTCAATAACCATTTAATTACCAAACTTCAAAATTCATTCAATATGAAGAGAACATGGAATGACAACCGCGAAGTCGAGAATCTCGCTATGGCGAACTGCTTAATGCTCCTAAATCGATCCGGGTCCGATTCTGGTAGGGTTTTCCATTGCAAGACATGCAACAAGAAGTTCTCGTCGTTCCAGGCGCTCGGGGGGCACCGAACGAGCCACAAGAAAGTTAAAACGATTGAGGAGGCGCCTGCGAAGGCTAAGACGCATGAATGCTCTATTTGTGGGCTGGAGTTTGAGCTAGGGCAGGCGTTGGGAGGTCACATGAGGCGGCATCGTGACAGCCAGCCCGAAAAGGCGAAAGCGGAGGCTGTGGTGGTGAAGGAGGTGGAGGGAGGACTGTGTTTGGGTTTGGATCTTAATTTGACACCGTTTCAGAATGAATTGAGAATCTGGAGTCGTAGTGCTAGGACGGCGGGAATAGCTATTTGAAATTATATATGTAAATTTATTTTTATATATTTCTTCATTTTTTCTTTTTTTTTCTGTTTAGGAAAATTAGGATTTCATTTTTCAAATGTTTGATCGTGAGATACATGTAATAAATATATATATATATATATATATATATATATATATATATATATATATATATATATATATACGTGATACGAACATTATATGAATGTCACACTATGTTTGAATAATTTAATTTGCTTTGCTTGGGATTTAGGGGTGTTAAAGAAAACTCAAATCCAAATCATAACCGGAATCTAAAAACCAATCTAAATTATTATTCGGATATTCAGTTCGGATTCAGGTGTTAGAATTGTAAGAATAGGATACTGTTTAAGCTTAATAAACATGTAACATGTTTGGACACCAACACGTCTTATTGTTTTAACCTTTACGAATTATGATGGTTTATTTAGAGTACTTTTTGAAGTTTGAAATATGAATTTGTGTTGGAGACTAATTTTTATTTTCTGCTTCGGTGTATTTATTGTGATTCTAAGCTAGTAAAATGTTTGTTTTAATTTGGATTTTTTGGATATACTGGAATCCGATCCGAATTGAATTCAGATATATTCGGATATATTCGAATAGATAGTAATATTTCCAACTTTAATCAGATTGGATTTCAGATGATGTCCTCAAATTTGTAAATACAATTCAACTAAACTAAATAAGCATTTATCTGATCCGATGAACATCCTTATTGGGAACAAGTAATAGATTTGCATTAAACGAAGGAAATTACCATAAAGTCTTATTGTAAATGTTTAAAATAGTTACACCTTTAACCTACAATTATTAGAGAATATTATAGAATTTATTATTAAATTTTGGTTATTAAATTGTTACCATAGTTAGAAATTTGTATTTGATTACTTTTCCTTGTATTTATCTCACTGTACTCTTATATATAGTTGATTAATAATACATTACAACTCTTTGGGTGTTTCATTATTCTACATTATATTAAAGTCTTATGAACGTTTTAAATGTATAATAAAAGGATGTTCAATAAAAATATTACAATAATAAATTTTATAATAAAATACAATAAAAAATCTAGTTCAATCAAAATATGTTATAAAAATAATTTTTTAACGAGATTTTTAACTTTTTATATATAAATATAATAAACGTTTTAAATGTTTAATAAATGTAATGAAAAATTATTTAGAATAGAAAATACAAATGCATTTAAATATAAGGTGGCAGGTGATCGTGTATCTTCACAAGTTTTGCGCTTCAATTCGAGTGTCTGATTTCCTGTCGGGAACATTAGAGAATATATATTAGAGTTTGATTATTATATTGTTACCATAGTTGAGAGATGTATTTTATTATGTTTCCTTGTATTTATCTCGTTGTGTTCATATATATATATATATATATATATATATATATAGGTATTGGATCATTTCAGAAGTTTTTTTACAGCGAGAAGTGCTAGAAGTGAAGGTGTAACTCCATTAATCCTTAATTTCACTCATTTTCTTATTGTGTAGGTGCGTATGTACCTGTGTAGGTACGTATTTTTGTATATGTGTATGTATGTTTGTATGTGTATAGGTATGTAGGTTTGAATGTGGCTCGGTACGCTTGTATGTGTGTAGGTAAGTTTGAATGTGTGCAGGTAAGCATGTATATGTGTGTAGGTAGGTTTGAATGTGTGTAGCTAAGACATAAATACATACAACCTACGTACATGTAGGTAACATCATAAGAAAGGGAGTGAAATTAGGGATTAATGGAGTTACACCTTCACTTCTCGCTGTAATATCACTTCTCGCAAGATCCATCCCCTATATATATATATATATATATATAAGATGGGTATCATTACAGAACTATTAAATTATTTAAAAACTTGAAAGAACCCTTGGAAACTAACGTTTTTTATAAAAAAAAATTTGTATGTCAATGTTATTTGAGTGTAGTTTAATCATTTTTATATCTATATTTACGATTACAATTTCAAAAATTAGTGTTCATACATATCTATGTTTTGTTTTACAATTATGTAAATTTATTGGTACATAAATTTTACACATATGTAAACTTGTGATTAATATATGTAATTAAAAAATTTTACATAAAATATGATATACTCTTAAATAATGTTAATATACAAAAAAAATTGTTTGGTTGTTTAAAATTTTTAGAGTTCTTAACTTTTTTTAAAATTCTTAAATCAAAATCAATATATATATATAAGAGTTAATCAAGTCTATTCCCATATATATACATTACATCTTACGAGGTTTCATTATTCTAAAACAATTTCAAGTTTATTCCCATTTTGAACCTATCAGATGGCTCCAAATCAGCTTAGACGGCTACAACTTAGCCGACACACTTTTACACTGAAACTCATAACAAGTATAGCTAGTGTTACCATCTAAACCACATAGAGCGACACGTGTCCAACAATAGGTTAAATTAACCTATCAATCCACCTTGCTTGCCGACCACATATATCGATAGATTGAATTAGCCGCCATATAACACACTAGCTTAGCCGGCGTTTCACTCGTTAGCGGTTAGCCGAATTATGCACACCGGCTCATCGGCTAATCCAGAAAGTACAATTAATTAGCTAAATACCACCATGGCTTAGCCATCGTATTATAATTTTATCGGCGTGAGCTCTATCAAATATGAGATTTCTGCCATCTCTTGCCCTTGGCTCTTGGTGTGAACACAAGATGAAAACACAAAAGAAACAAAACAGAAGGGCCTATACTTTTGCCTTTCTTTCTGGTGTGAAGTGTGAATTGACACAGCAACAAAGAAATACCTCCTGCGTCATTTTCTAGTGTGAACACAAAATACAAAGTCACCTTTATTTTGTGATGAAAAACGTAGGTTTTTACGAACTAAGCTGAAAACCGATCGGATAATTAAGGTAATTAATGGCCGACTTCCAGTAAAACAAACCCTTATTCAAACAAATTTCTTTTTCTCGTTGTGTTACTCTCGTATGTAAAGAGCCTAATCTCTTATATCACTTGTTATGATTATCAAAAACACTTCTAGAAAAATATGAACAAGCACAATGATATGAACATTACTGGCATATATCTACGGGCTACACCCAAGATATTTTTATTATTGCTTTATGCCTAGCTCATGAAAAATTACAAGTACAATACAATGATATCAATGTTTAGAGATTATCATATTACATTAAGGTTCACATTTTGTTGAACAAGAAACATAAAAAGGGCTTCTATTTAGCATACTAGGGTCTGGTCTTCCACTAAAGAAAAGAACCCAATCAATAATGGGTATAAAGGCCTCCATCAAACCCAACAATATCAAGACTCATAGTTTCTGTTGGATTTTATGGTCGGTTCGGGTCAAGTCAACGCGGACCGACCCGATTGTGACCCGGTATGAGTTACACCGAGAATAACGAACCTTAAGCTCACTTAATCGTTAACTGGTCCGACACAATCAATTAGTAAGATGGATGGTGGATTGGGCTTTAGTTGGTAATTGGGCTTAAGCACGATGGGTTTAAAATGGTTTAACTAAAGGCTTACTATATATCTTCACCAACACAAACCCTAGCTGTCCACACTACAGCCGCCGCCACCGGCCATTTTTCCGGCCACCCGAAAAACGTTGCCTCCCTCCGCCGGCCGTAACAACACATCGGAACACCAACACAGCTAACTTTCGTTGCTCGAGCTGTTGTTTCTGTCACTGTTGCTATTTACCGCTGTCACGAGCTACTGTCCTGTTTATTCCGGCGAACCCGGTTTTCCGGCAACGCTATTCCAGCTGTCGCCCTCTGTACTGCAGCGCTGTTGCTGCTGTACGCTACTACAGCTGCACCACCACCGCAATCGCAGCTCATAGGAGCTGCTACTTCATCCAACGTCTGCCGCCGCGCCGCCGCCTTTCGTCGCCACGTCGCCACCGTCCGCAGCGGCTGTAACCACCGGATTTCTTGGTCCGATTGATTGTGTCATAACTAGCTACGTTCGTTATCACTCGGTGTTCTTCCCGTTTGTGTATAACCGTGGTATTATCTCTAAACTTTTATCTATGGTTTGGTGTTCATTTTTCGTACGCGTATATGTTGTAATCGGATCCTCGTTTTGGGTTTCGGGTTCGGTTTTACTCGTTTATATCCGCTGCGTTTATTCGGTTCATTTTTATATATATTAATCAATTAATATTTACTTAAACGAATATATTAATTAAAACGGGTTAGTTTTGTATTAACCGTTTTCTCCGAACCACCGTTGAAACCCAACAGTGGTATCAAAGCCGCGGTTACAACGTACGAGTTGATCTCGGTTCGTTTAACCGGATCTATATCACAAACTTTAAATCGTTTAAAGTTTCTTGATTTAGATTTAATTTCGGGTAATTTTGAATTCGGTCAAATTTTGTTTATTTTATTTGACCAAGTCAAAACGACCCGAATATTATTTATTTTGAATATGTAAATCCGGCCCCGACCTATACTTTTTAGGTTGTGTTTTGGTTGTCGAGCTTGTTATTTGGCCATATGGATAGTTCAAAGTTGTAAACGGTTATTATTTTATTTTCGGTTTTCTTTTAGCCATATGGATGGTTCAAATTTGTAATAGAGAATTATGTTAGTATTATAAATTTTGTAAATTAAGAAGAACCGAAGATAACCGAGGACGAGCTCAAGGATTTCTAGGAATTAGTGGGAGTTCGGACAAGATGACGGTATGCACGAAGAGTCCATCCTTGTGGTTGTTTTGTGTTGTGAACCCCTTGACCCGATCGGTCTTCCTAATTGGCTCTAGCGAGACCGATCACCTTTTTTGGCCATAAGGATTTACATATTTTTATTTGCTATTGTGGTTGCTTGGCTTTTTTATAATAGGATTATAATATCACCAACCTAATACCAAAGAAATTTAAAATAAACAATTTTAATTGACCAATTATGTTTTGCAAATTAAAAGCGTTTTGATTTCCAAAACTAATAACTTATTAGATTTTCTATTAACTTAAAATTGGTTAGTCGTATCGCGAAAAACTTAATTTTTAATAGGTTATTTAAAACTAAGTGTCCTAAGAGATGAAAGGGTTCATCAATTCGTCCCGATAATAAATACAGTAAAATTTGACTTTTACTCTATTCGGTAATTCTAAAATTAATCCCAATTTAAAACCAATAGTTTATGCCAATCCTACTACAAGTCACACTTGAGGCATACTGCGAAATTTGAGTGTTTAGAGCTACAACACTGCACTTGTTTTAAGCCTATCCCATCAAGGTGAAAGCGTTTTGTTGACACATCCGGCCCTTTCACACGTCACTGTACTAGGAAAACTATTACTTTACTCTCCTATTACGTGCTACAGTTGTCTGGAGACTTAAAGTGGGCAAATATGAGGGTAAACGTATCTATTCAGACAATCGTTGTCTCAATAGGCCTCATAAACCGAGAGTTGTGCTCTATTCACAATTGGCAATCGTTGTCAGTCTGCCTAACCACTTATTAATGTTGTGTGCTACAGCTGCCTTTAACTGGAAGCCATATTCTCATGCTCCTATTTTATTAATGTTATTGGCTCATTAATAATAGGACTACAACGTCGAAAATACTAATTAAATTTACTTTTGCTTTATTAATCAGATGTCGTCAAACGAAAACTCACCCTATGCCCTTAAGTCTATCCTTGAGAAGGATAAACTGAACGGTACCAACTTCATTGAATGGCACCGCAACTTGAGACTTTTTCTCACCATGGCAAAGCGCCTGTATGTTCTCGATGGACCTGTTCCAACCGAGCCTTAAAACAACACAGCTGCTGCTCGAAAAGTTCTTGAGAAGCGTAAGGATGACTCGGCTAATGTCTTCTGCATTATGCTAGCCACCATGACTTCTGAGCTTGCTAAAGGCTTGGAAGACTTTGGTGCCTATGAGATGCTTGAACAACTCAAGGGCATGTTTCATAAACAAGCCCGTCAAGAACGTTTCGACACCATGAAACAACTCATTAGTTGCGAGATGGAAGAAGGGTCTCCCGTCAGTGCACATGTTCTTAAGATGAAAGGGCACATCGATCAGCTCAAGAAACTTGATTATCCCCTACCCGATGAGATGGCAGCAGATTTCATTCTTAACTCTCTCCCCAGCTCTTACGACTAGTTCGTAATGAATTTCAACATGAACGGCTGGGTGAAGACTGTGCCGGAGCTTCACAACATGCTCAAGACGGCTGAGATGAACATTCCTTCTAGGACCAATCAAGTTCTGATGATTCGATCTGCTTGTGTCAAGAAGCCTAAACCAAAGAATTGGGGTTTTAAGGGAAAAGGCAAGAAGAAAGTTACTGTTGCTGCCAAGTTTGCCACCAACACTAACAAGAAAGTTGCAAAGCCACCACCGCCGCCTTTTAAGGAGCGCCAGTGCTACAAATGCAACAAGATGGGGCATTGGATGCGAAAATGTCTTGAATACCTTGCTGAGATCAAGATGAAGAGAGCCAATGGTGAAGGCTCTTCTCGAGGTATTCCTATATACGTTAGTGAACTTTTCACTATCTCTATCAACACATGGGTATTTGAACCCAGATGTGGTTTCCACATCGTTAATGTCTTACAGGAGTCTGAGAAGTTGAGGAAACTGACCAGAAACATCATTTCAGTTTCGTTGTTGTTTGAACAAGGATTTAAGTATGTTTTTAATGACATGGCTATTTCTGCTTACTTGAATGATATCTTTTATTTTGAGGCTAAACCTCGAAATGGTATTTATCAGATTGATGTTCAAACTAATAATAATGTATATAATCTTTCGAAACGTATCAAATCTGGCATCAAATGATACATTTCTATGGCATTTCCGTCTTGGCCACATAAGCAAGGCAAGAGTTAAAAGACTCCAATCCGAAGGGATTTTTGAATTTACAGGACCAGACTATTTTGATGATTGTGAATCTTGCTTAGCTGGCAAACTCGCCTAGGACTCCTTCACTCATAAAAGTGAACGAACAAGAGATCTGTTAGGACTCATACATACAGATGTATGTGCGCCTTTCAGAACCATGTCTAGAAACCATGAAAGATACTTTGTTTTGTTTATCGACGATTATATTCGATACGCTTATGTGTATCTTATGAAACACAAGCATGAAACTTTTGAAGAGTTCAAAGAGTTTAAAAAATGAAGTGGAAAACCAACTTGGAAAAACCATTAAGATACTTCGATCAGATCGAGGTGGAGAATATCTCAGCTCAGAGTTCATCACTCATCTAAAAGAGCCTGAAATTGTTTCACAACTCACTCCACCCGGCACACCCCAACATAATGGTGTGAGCGAGAGGAGGAATCGAACTTTGTTGAACATGGTTTGATCGATGATGTGTATAACCAATTTGCCTCACTCCTTTTGGAGTTACACCCTTATGACCGTCGCCCGTATTGTCAATCTAGCTCCAACTAAGAAGATAGACAAAACCCCATATGAGATATGGCATGGGTGAAAGCCCAATTTGTCTTTCCTTAGAAGTATGGGGATGTGATGTGTAACATCCTACTTTTGGTTATAATAATAAAATAAATTTCGTTAATTTTATAGTGTGTCGTTATCGGTTTAGATAAATAAACTATAAGATGATGGGCTTGGACTTTAGAAGATGAAATAAGAAATGGAATGGACCTTATGTCCATGGGCTTAAGGGAGTATAAATACCCCCTTAAACCCTAAACCTTTCCATTTTTATCTATCTCTAAACCATAGCCTACACCATCAAAAATACACACAAACACCATCCTATAACCCGAGCCAAGATTCGAAGGTGGAAACCCGAACCCGTTGGTGCTAGATCGTCGTGAAGAACCAAAACAACATCAATGCTTAACTGTGTTCATAGTTTGACTCATTTAAGGTACGTTTATAACGGATCTTGTTCATATAGGTTCGAATTCATTTAATAATCCTAGATCTGAGTTTATTAGGTAAAAACAAATCCAACGAAACAAAACTCACTGAAATTGGTTAATATTTGATGGGTTAATCGATTGATAAACGAGCCGTAGGTATGTATGAACAAATCCCACCCTTTAAACACGAATGTTTGGCTGATTGGACACCTAGGGTTTGGAGGCGCTATGATTCCGAGTTCATTGATACCTAAATCGCGATATTTCGTTTAGAATCGAAGGTTTAATTGCAGATTTGGTATGTGCTGACTAATTCGTGTTCTTCGCAATTTTGACTTTGACCCTGAGTCAAAGTCTGGATAAGAACTAGGATGATTCGTTATGATTGACCAATTCATTACGCGTTCATAACGAATGGGACTCATTTGTGTGACTTGATAACGAATGAGCCTCTAATTCGTTATCTACCCATTCGTTATATTAAGATAACGAGACAAATCACTACAAGATAACGAATTAGGCTAACGAACTAGGATAACGAACCAGATCATGTAAGATAACGAATGTCACACCCCAACCTACGGCGGAAATACCGGGGCGTGAGCTGATTATCACAGCTCTCAAGGTTACTATCATGCATTATTAAAAGTGTCGATATCTATTAAATAAATTTCCAAATAACAATTATCCATACAAAATTCAAATACACAAGTACATATATCAATCAATAACAATATATCTTATTAATTTTTTCTTCTAGCATAAATCCTTAAGTGATCTTGTACTTCGCATCAAAGGAATACCTGCATATGCGTTGAAAATAATATAGTTTTGTCAACACAAGGTTGAGTGAGCAACACACCAGTTCAAAGTATAAATAAAAATATGTATTTGCAACAAGTCATATGAGAATAACAAAATAACCAAATAAGCAAGTATAACTGAGATGTCAAGAAGCGCAAAAGCTATAACGACTGGCGTATGATCATACTAGACTGAGATTATGTTAGACCTCTCCGAATGCGAAAGCATACAAAGCAAATAAGCACATAAACAAGTAAGGTATAAGTTGTTAACACATAAGACAAAGTTGCAATTTTAAGTATAACTATATAATGAGAAATATATTTACGCATATGTCCCCAAAACGTGAGAAAACAAGTAAAATAGGGGAATGTGGTACTCACCTCGATAGACGAACTAAGGTGATCGAGATAATAAGAATGTAGGAAATCACACGTTGACAATAAAGCCTAAAAGGAACAAAGAGAAGTATGGATATGTTAAGTATAGGAACAAGATCGATTTTGAAGACTCGATAACCATAATTAATAAGTTAATATTATAATGATATAATATTATATGTAAAGATTTATATAGAATAATTAGTTTGATTATAAAAACATATTTTGAAAATATAATTGTTAGTTTTATAAATATATATATATATATATATATATATATATATATATATTCATATATGCTTACATATACGCATGTACATGAACGAAAACGCGAGAAAAACAAGTATTTTAAAGTCGGTTTTCATTAAAATAATTTTAATTAGTTATTATTATTAATTATTAAATGCAAAAAAAAATGATTTAACAAAAAAAATGCGAAAAATCCGGGGTGGCAGAGGGTGGAACGCACGACCTGCCCCCCGTGACATAGATGGCTTAACCATTTGGGCTACCCCGCAACTCGTAATATAACTCATAACCAATTTAATGTAAACAGAACCAATTTCATCAATATTGAGTATGAACCCTAACGAATTCAATTGATCAAACCTGTTAGTGTTAATCAAATCAGCTTTAGGGCTTTTGTTTAGCATGATGTCGCGACCAGAATGCAACAATAAATTACCTCACACGCTAACTGATGATGGGTTAATTAGACATAATCAGAGCCGGCGACGAGTAGATCAAGAACAGTAGTTAACAGAGAACGATAACACGATTAAGTATAGGGTAATGATTGGCGACGGCTGATGGAAAGTGTATGTACGTTTAATTGAAATGTCACGTTCGTTTATATGTATATTGATTAACGAGGTGATGTTGGTCAAAGAATAAGTCAATACGAATCAAAATTGATCTATATGACGCAATTAGAACATCGGTTAGGCCGAACATACCATAAACAAAATATTTACGAGATCAAACAACACGTTTATAGCGAAAATTATGGTTCAAGCAAGCCAATTGTAAATTCGGGTACAAGAAAACTGAAAATGGATTCGGGTTTGGTAAACGAATATCTAGTTTAAAATATTGGTTATAATATATTTACCGATTGGACCCTAAAGTTTGAAGTTGGATACAAAAGGATTTAAAACATATACTTTGGGTTAAAAGTGTAAGAACAATAAAGATTTTTAATTATAGATAAAAATTTAATTAAAAAAATTAATCAATTTAGACTCAATAAACGAAATGAAAATAACCCGAACGTTGAACCAAGTCGGGTAAAAGTGTAAGTTTGAAAACCCGAGTTGTTACAACGAATTAGGTGATTCGTTACTCACCAATTCGCTAAGTTAAGGTAACGAATCAGGACATGTTCTGATAACGAATTAGGCCACGAATCAGGCTATGTTCAAATAACGAATTAGGCTTAATTCACTATAGAAAACAAGTGGACGAATAAAATAATAATTTAACCCCAGCCAGGGGCTCTGCCCCTTGGACTCCGCTAGGGGCTGCCGCCCTTAGAACCCTGCTGCCAGGGGTGCTGCCCTCGGACCCCCGTTCGTTAGGGGTGATAATTAAACAAGAAACTCGATAAGGGTAGTGATAGTTAAATTGACACGTGTAATTGTTATACAGTTAGTCGTGCACAGCTCAAGAAAGGAATAACCATAAATGGTGAACGTAACCGCATTCAGGTGAGTTCTAGCCCCATTCCTTGTTATGTTTTCGGGGTTGTGTGCATACTCGATGTGATAGTTAATACACTTACCTTAATAGTAAGTGTATGCCATGTATGATTTGTATGTTATTTATGTATATCTAAATGTGAATGAAAGCTTGTCGGTGCGTGAACGATCTTCGGATATTGCATGCATTTTCAGGTGATGTTTGGATGATATGATTGTATATGTGATGGATGAGTGGTGTATGTAGGTATGAAACTTACAATTATATAGATGGAAAGGTATGGCATGATAGTAGGAAAGTAAGGGAGACCGGACCCTAATAATATCCGAGGATGGAGGGTACCGGACCCTAATAATATCCGAGGTATGTAGGGCGAATACTCTTTATAATGTAAGGTTAGTTATGGATGTATATGGAAGAATGATGAACATGTTAAGTATGTAAAGCGTACCTTCGGGCACATATATGTTAATGTAAAGTAAGTTATCTGATTAACTAGAACTCACTCAGCATAGCTGACTTTTAGTATGCACGCAGGTTAACAGGTTGAGACAGCTGGTTTGAGCGGGACACATGGCAATGTTGAAGAGTCTGGCATAACTAGTGGTGTAATATAACAACACACTTATTATTTTAGATATGAATAAAATATTTTAGCCTATTCTCGAAATATTATTACTTCAAACCTTTCACGTAAAAGCGATTGCTTGAGTTGAAAAATATTCAAACGAAGTTAATATTATCTCCATCTATAAACAATTTAAAATTAATAATCGCTCTGGACGATGTAGTATTAAAAATAGATTGATCTAGCCGCTAATACGATACAACGATTATATACAAGATCTAAACGTTAAATTATTACTTTATTGATAAATATGTGATGAATACATTATGGTGGATGGAAATAACTTATGGAGAGCATAATTTAGATCTAGATCTCTCTCTAAATATGTACATCTACAAATGAGCATGGATATGCCTATTTATAGGCTAAAGCACCAGTTCGTTAACTTATGTCTAATTCGTTATATCTTCATAAACGAATTAGACTCCATTCGTTATGATTCCATAACGAATGATGATAACTTAACGAACCAGCCTCCATTCGTTATATTACATAACGAATGGGATTATAAACTTAACGAACTAGTTCTCATTCGTTATGCTACCATAACGAATGAGCTTATACCTTAACGAACTAGCCTAGCATATAACGAATGAACCTCATTCGCTATACAAACCATAGCGAATGGGCCATTTACAATAAATAAACAATCTAGACTATGTATAACTTATTCGAATGCTACGGACAACCATTTCGTGCACTAACAACTACTACACCAAAATTTCATAACTTGCCACGCTAATAATTGGTAGATAACATACTATCAATTCATGATATAAATTACTTTCAAACAAATATAATTTAAAAGAAGTAATCGTACATGATAAGAATTGTAGTGTGTGTATATATATACATTATATGTATAACTATATCAAAACCAATAAATAAAAATCGTTATAGTGGATAAATGTTTTAAAGAGAAGTGATAAGTTTTAATGTAAAACTTGGTCAATAAATTTGTATTAAAGGCCACATAGTACAAAAGTTTAGAATACATGCCACGAATTCATGTTAACCCCTATGTTTAGCACGTGTCATCCCATCTTATTAACATATATACATCTACATCTTAAAATGAAGAAAATGCAGATCATATAATTACACTTTCCGCCACCATCTCTTGAAAACGATTTCAAATTCAAACTACCCACAAATACATATCCTATCAGTTTGTTTTCATAATAAACCAAAAGAAAGAAACATGAGTGCTCGTGAAATGAACCAAGAATCGATCAATGATACATTTTAACACAACAGTAAAGAGTAGTGGCGCTCTTCTACGATAGTAATGGTTAGTTAGCAGTAGCTGCAACGGTGAGCGGTGGCGGTAGTAAGCACGGGTTTCGTATAGTCGAGTCAAGTTACCAACGACAGATTGAAGATTCATGGTTGTGTCCGTCGACAAAATAAAATCCCGACGAGCCATTGTTGCATATCGAAATCCGTGCCAAATACCCGATGATTCATTGAAGAACGTGCCAACCTGAGACTACCCGACTAGAAGTGCGTGCCGATGGGACTTGAAGACCTGTGTGCCTCGATTTGCGTGCCAATGAGGTGTTGATCAAGATTCTCGATATACGTGCAAGCGTTGAAGTGCTGCCCGAGAGTCTAGAAATTAATAAGCCAAACAAGGTAGGCATAATGCCCGAATAAAATATTAATAAAATAATAAAGGCTTAGACCCTAGTCAAGGGTATAATCAATACCTCGAAAATAAACAAAAAGAAAATAAAGCAAAGAAAGTATAAAGATAAAGATAATATATGATTGTTATAATAAAAAGAGAAATAATGAAGAAACAAATAAAATAATATAATCTTTATTAAATAAGATAAAGATATTATTTAAAGATATATTAAGTAAATGAAAATATATATATTGTTTATATTATTTATATAAATGATATATATATATAAGTATACGTTTTGGAAACTTATATTTTAGAAAAGAAAACATATCGAGCTAAAGAATAGAGATATATATTTAAAGATATATTAAGTAAATGAAAATATATATATTGTTTATATTATTTATATAAATGATATATATATATAAGTATACGTTTTGGAAACTTATATTTTAGAAAAGAAAACATATCGAGCTAAAGAATAGAGATATATGATTTGGACTATAGGTTCAAAAATATTTATAGTTGATAATATTATTTAAGTTTATTATTCTTAAATAATAAGTAAAAGAAAAATATATGTTTCTTAATGAAGAAGAAAAGTAGAGTATAAGAAAAAGAAAACAAGTTAAACTAGAGGTTTATCTTGTGAAAGAAATAAGTTAAAAAGAAAGAGTTTTAACTTGAAAAAGGAAGGAAAGGAATAATATTTTAAACTAAAGGTTTAAAAATAAAGAAAATATGTTTTGAACTAAAGGTTCATAAAGAAATTAAAATCGAGGTAAAGATTTTACAAAAGAGACTAGAGGTCTTAAGCCGGATTGTATATCCGACTAACAAAAAGTTATACTCGTACTATAGGTGCGCGGTAACAAAAGAAGAGGGAAAGACCCTCGGACAGTGTATTGAAGCTGATTCAAAAGAAAAAGGCTATACTCGTACTATAGGTGCGAGGTAGTAACGGGAAAGACCCTCGGACGGTGTATTGAAGCCGATCCAAATCGAAAAGGTGAATACGGCCCACTTTACAAACATGTTTTCAAAATGAGTCAAACGTGTTATATGAAAAAGAGTTTACATGAGACTATGTGTCTCTAAAACATTTATAAACAAGAGTAAAAGCCTAGCCCTCAGGCTGTAGTATACGTTTGTCTGGATCCTTACATATATGGTAAAATGCGGTGGGCACATCGCACCACGCTTGGTCACGACCTCCAGCCACGATGGGCCGGACCTAAGTTACGTCCGAGTGAGACTGATCATGTGTATATTTATGGTACCTAAGTTATGTCGAAACGTTGCGGTGTTTTACTGAGGTGACCTAGTGTAGAGACTTGAGTTTATAAATTGTATTATTTTAACTTGATTATTCCTAAGCCAAGATGGGCCGGACCTAAGTTATGTCTCTAGGGGTAATCAAGTAAAGAAAATATTTTTAGCGTTAGCGTATTCACCAGCATATCGCTGACGTATTTTCTAACATTTCAGGAAAATACAGTATCAAGAATTGGAGCCATTCATGAAGTGGATGTTCGCAAGGTAGAGATGGCTCATAATTTCAAATGAATAAAATATTAAAAAGAATATTTAAACAAGTTTTATAAGATCGAAACAAGATTTATAAATCAACCACTCGGATATTTATTATCCGAGAAGTTTTCTGATAAATCAAAATGTTTCATTTAGATATACAAATAAACTAATGTTTCAAAATATATATATTATATTTTATTATAAATAAAAGTTTATAAATAAATTAACATTTCAAAATATATTTTTAAAGACTTCCGCTGAACTCTGATACATTTACAAAAACCGGTACCAACTGTTGGTCACACGCCTAGGCCGTAAGTCGGGGTGTGACAGGTTAGTATCAGAGCCATCAATCTTAGCGAATTAGGTATTTAATCATACCTAAGCTTTGATCAAGGATAATTTCCATTTTATTCTAGAGCCATCGATTTTAGTGAATTAAGTATATGAGTAAAGTATTTAGGCTTTAACCATGTAAGAGTTGGATAATTACGGATAAGATTGGATAATACAAATTATAGTATTAAATCATCTTCAAATATTCAACAATAAATATGTTATCAATTCTGGGCCCGTTAAATAATTAGTATAAGTTCGAGTCTCAGCCTATTCCGTAGTAAGGTCGAAAAAAAACATTAGTAATATTATATCGCGTGATGCATTTGAAAAATGAAATGAAAAAGAAAAAGGGCAAATGGTAAAACTAAGATGTAAAGGAAGATTAATCTACTTGGATCTAAATTGACTCGAATATGATTAATTGACAGTTCGAATTATCACTTACGCGAATAGAACCCTACAAGATTTTAATTTTAATGGACTTATTCGTTCTAAGAAAGCCTATGAAATGAATGCAAGTACATACTGAAAACCAATTAAAAAAAACAAACAAAAACAAAAACAAAATAAATAAAAATAAATAAAAAACAAACAAACTATAATGATGGAATATGCATTCACATTAAGGTGGAATTATAATTCTACCAAAAGAAAATTCACGAGAAAATGACTATCCACCTTTTATATATTTTCCCTGGGATAAAGCATTTTCTCAAGATCTGCATATCACGGTGTAGTGATAAAACTATCTTCACCCTAAAATGTGTATTTAAAGGTTCAATCCATATCAATAGTTCAGTAACCTATTAAGGCAATTTAAAGAGCGAATCTAATTATCGGTGCAAATCATGAAAGAAAATATTTAGAATATAAAGCAGTAAAGTAAATAGTTAATTGCAACTGGCCATCTTTATTAACAATTTGCATTACTCTTTATGTTCTGAATGGTTACCTAACATGACAACATTTGACGTCCCACATCTATAATCATTTTAAAATATAATTTTTTTACTATATATGAACTCATCGTAGAAATAGAATGTATGGAAGAAGCCAAGTAGAAAGTATTATAAACATCGTAAAATTTCTAAATAAAATCATCAAATAATCAATAGTGTTCTTTAAACACTGTTCATCAATAAAATTCCATGAAAATAAGGTTGAGTTAGAAATTAAAAAGATCACTTACACTATTCATTAAAATAGAAATAAATAATAATAAATAAATAAATAACTAATTTCGTAACCAAGTTTTAAAAACAGTTATATAAAGTTATCGATAAGTTGGACACTTAGATTCAGATAAAAAAAAACGGAATTTACTCAAATTATTATTACTTACTGAATATTCCTGATTAGTAATTATCAGGATTATATATTATGTATAGATATCTATCAACTAAATCATATGTTCATAACAAAATACACTGATTGTATTTTGTTAAAATAATAATAATAATAATAATAATAATAATAATAAATTAGAAAATGAAACTTGAGAAAAGCATCCGAGAAGGCATTAGGGACTGGATATATAGAATTACATGCATGAAAATTCTCTTATCAAAAGACAACTTATGGTCATATTAAATTGAAAGAAACAATGCCTAAAAGACAAGTCATATTAAATTGAATGAAACTGAAGAAACGTGGATCTACTCACTGGTAGCAGATCTACTTTCCTCGGGTGTGATTATGCTATTTCACCGATGGTTCGTCTGGATCAATGTTCTTCCACCTACAAAACGAACAACGCCGTTACTTACCCCTCAGAAAGGGACAGAGGGGTCCTCTTTGGGGTAACCCTCCGGCGTGAGAATAAGTATGTGTAGGAGAAGATAATAATGTGAGAGTAAGGGAATTGGGAGAGTATTGCTTGATAGCTGAATACTGTATGTTACTCTGTATGATTATGTGATTGTCTCTCTGTGTATGAGAAAAGTAACTGACTGTGAGTGAATGTAATTCAATATGATTGAATATGATATCACTGCCTGTAACTGTCAATGATTGAGTATGAATGTGTCTGTAACTGTGTACGTTATGATGTATTTATAGTGCTAGGGTTTCCACTGATTGAGCTGAGATCAAATTAGGGTTTTGTTGGCCTCCTCCAATCGATTTGCGCCACGTGTCCCTGGAGACACCTGGTGCTTTTTCGTTGGTTATGATCACGTGGTAACCCATGAGTCATGCTGAGCTGTCCACCTTTCATTTAGCAGCTGTCAACATCAGCATATCCTTATTCCTTAAAAAGATGCCTTCTGGAAGGTTGTCTGACGTGCACAATCAAGGTTGCCCTAATCCTGATTTGGATAAGGACGAGGTTGATTATGTGCATGTGTGATATGCGCCCATCCTGAGGATGCGCGAGGTCTTCTCTTTATTCTCACGCGCAGATGTGATACGCACAAGCATGTAATACGCGTCACGCGCGGATGCCCCACATGCAGCTGCGCCATGCGCAACTGCGCATTGGGTGGGCATGTATGATGCGCGAGCATGTGATATGCGCCGCGCGCGGATGCGCCACGCACATATCATGCGTGAGCATGTGATACGCGCGAGCATATGTGATGCATGAGCATATGTGATGCTTGAGCATATGTGATATGTGCAAACATGTGATGCTTGAGCATATGCGATATGCGCTGTGCTCATAAGTTTTGGCTTTGTGCCTTGACAATTATCTTTGATCTCTAATGTCTTGTATATATCTTGTGGGTTGACCCGCCCCGCTCGATGTTGAGGCGGGTACATACCTCTTCAAGCCCCCCCAGTCTAATGTGTGTCTTATCTCGCGCTAGCGCGGTAAGATAGATATTAGACTTACTGCTTTTGTCTTTTAATGGGGTTTTGTCGTTTTCTTGGTTGTTTCCATCGTTGCGCGAAGTTCTATCCATTTGGTTGAAAACGAATCATCCATGTACGTGACGGTTGCTGACGTGGGTCAGTGATGGAGACGTGTCAGACATTTCGTGTGCTCGAGGTGCTACAGTTGCCTTTCGTGTCCCCTCACAAGCTGTCAGGGACACGTGTCGCGCTCGTGTTGGCCAAGACCTGCGAGTGGGGGCGCGTGAACTCTGGCACCCGCCGTATTTTTCTTTTCGTGTCCTCTCACACAGTTGTCAGGGACACGTGTCGCGCTCGCGTTGGCTATTACCTGCGAGTGGGGGCGCGTGAAGTCCGTTCAGCACCCAAATTTCTCTCTCCTCGGCTTATAAAAGCCAGCCCTTGGAGTTCTTAATCCTTCATCTTCTTGTTTTCTCTTCTGAGTTTTTCTTTCTTTGTCTTCTGAAATATCTGTTCTTCCGAAGTTTTCGTTGTTAGATTTTTCAGTTGTATGTCTGATAGCTCGGACTCGTCGAACCTGTCGATCACCTCAATCGTCTCCCGAAAACGCCGTGTTAAATCCGTAGTGATGTCGACGTTGAAGAAGAAAGGCAAGGGGAAGAAGGTTGCTGAGGGCTCATCGGAGGAGGTAAGGAGGACCAAGGTGGTGAGGAGGTGGAATGAAATCCCCTGCAAATTGAGGCAGGTTGATCTTGACAGCCTTATCGCCTCTCAGGGCTTTCCCACCCTGTTTGGCTGCATGTTGCCTGAGGCCGGGCAATCGGCGGCGGACCCGCCTGCCGGTTATATATCCTTATATAGCCATTTTTTCACCCACTGCAACCTTCGTCTCCCGATTACAAGGTTTGTGGGTGCACTGCTGCAGTTCTATGGGATTCATATATCCCAAGTCCATCCTTTTGGACTCGTGCGCATGACTCACTTTGAGTTCATGTGCAAATCCCAGCGCGAGGAGCCTACCCCTCGGCGCTTTCAGTATTTTTATAAGGCCAAGATCCAAGACAATTGGTTCTCTTTTATTCCTCGCAGTCAGAAGGTGAAGTGCTCCACTGTTTCATTCAAGAGCCTTCATGACTGGTCTGAGAGGTTCTTCTACATTAGGGCTGGTGTGATACCCATCCGTATGACCATGCGCTCCATCTCTTCTGCGCCTGCGGATGTGGGTGTCCTCAAGAACCCAACTGGCGCCTGGGTTAAGAAGCTGTCCACTGAACCATCCCCCGCCAAGAGCATTCGTGAGGAGGCGCTGGTGGGGGTTGGTATGAGCAAGAGGTGGGCGGACAGCTCGCTTGAGCCCGTTATCCAAGTCGACGGGTTGTGTAAGTTTATTGCTTTATTTCTTTTTCTGCGCGAACATAATTCTTTTTCTGATATCACTTGACTTGTTTTTGCGCAGTCACCAAGGATTATATCCACGCCGCTTATGATGATCAAGTGGAGGGTGGCTCCGTCGCGCTTGGCGCTGGGGAGGTTGGTTTCCCAGATCGCTTCGATGACATGTTCATCCCAGTGGATCTGGAATTTGACTTTGATGGCGACGCGCCTGGTAAGCCTTCGCACTTACGCTTATTCCTTTAGAATACCAAATTTTGCTAACACTTGTGTTGCATGCATTGCAGATGCGCTCGAAAACTACGAGCTGGAGCTCGCGGAAGAGGAGGAGGAGGAAGAGGAGGCGCCCCTACTAAAGCGCAAAGCTAAGGGGAAATCTGGCGCAGGGGGCAGTAAGAGACAAAAGAAAGATGACACCCCTGTCGCTCATCCCCATGCTCAAACGAAGGGACCTAAGGAAACCCAGGTGTTTACCATCAAGGGTTCTTTAGCTTCCCTGCCTGTGAAAGTGGGCAGACCTCCTGTCCACTTGAGGTATGGTGGCGTCACCTCCTCCGTTCGCGCGGCTGAAGAGAGAAGCAGTGTCGCGCCTGCGACAGGTATACTTTGCTTATCTTCATCTGATTGAATTATTATTAAACCTTTGCTCCTTTGAATGTTTGCAGGACCGGCGACGGTTGCAGATCAGCCGCAGGCGCCACAAGGTGCTGAGGCTGCGCCGGGGTCTGCTTCGAAGTCCCCCGTTCTACCCTCTGAGAAGGGTAGAATGAACTTCATGGCGATGTTCGCTGCGCGAACAGAATTGCGCCAAGGTATGTTTTGCACATTTGTCTTCTGAATTTTTTCTTTTGGATCCAGTCATAAACCAATTTTCCTTGTTGATTTGTTCATAGGAGTTGTAGCTGGCGTACAAGTTGCCGGTGACACTCCTGGCGCCGTTGGCGGCGCCGCTGGTTCTGGTCCTGCTCCTGCTAGTGCTGATTCTCCCCTTATTGGGGTTACAAAGGAGCAGGAAGCCGTATTGCGCGCCGAACTGGCGGCGTCGAGACCTCCCTCGCCTCCTCCTACGCGCAGCCCTCTCCACGAGGCTGGTTTGGAGCCCTCCAGGTCGCAGGAGAAGAGGCCTATTGAAGAAGATGAGGAGGATGAGGGGGCTCAAGCTGAGGACTCCTTGGGAGACCGCGCCAGCCCTGCGATGCCACAAGTCTTCGCAGCGCATACTTCTGGTGGGGCTGGCGCTGACTTTTCTGCTTCATCCCCGCATGTAAGTTTTAATTTGTTGCTCCGCTGCGCGTACCTCCATATAAGTATGTTTTATGACTTAGAACATTTCTTGTGTTTTGCAGGAAGGTGACCACGTTTACCGCCCGAGATGGAATATTAATGAAGACAGTTCCTTCCAATCCATGGGCGTATGCGAGGACTTCTGGGCTCATGCCGTGCCTCCTACTGAAAGGAGGTATCAGGAGGAGCGCACCCGCGCTGACTTGCTTAATGATCACATTTTCGCTGGGTCAGCTTTCTTTGCTGCCTCCCAAGAGGTTCATCGTGATTATATTAAAGTACGCGATGCTCTTGTGGAAGCCCAGCGAGAGGCTAAGGTGGCCGCCTGGAACCTTTCTGATGCTCGCGCACAAGCTGAGAAACTCCAGGCGGAGCTCAGCGAAAACCGAGCAAGTGCCAACACCGCCTTTACTAAGCGCGGGCATGAGCTCCAAGCTGCGCGGGAGAAGCAGCAGGTGGCAGAGGCCGAAGTTGCCAAGTACGCGCGGAGAGTGCGCGTCTTGGAACAGCAGGCGGAGGCGCGTGACCAAGCTATCGTCCAGAGTATCACTGAGAAATCATCACTGGAGAGCGAGGTTGCGCGCCTGAAGAAGTATTTGGCGGCCGCGCAGGCCGATAGAGATGAGGCCCTGGCGACGGCAGCGTCTAGCCAGGAAGCACTTGATGCTGCGCAGGCGGAAAAAGAAGAAATTTTGGCGGCAGCAGCGTCTGATAGAGAGGAGCTAAAAAAGACCAAGGAAACTGTGGAGTTATTAAACTCCCAGGTTCCTGCCCTCGAGACGTCTGTTGCTGGCCTCGCGCAGGATCGGCAATGGCTGGTGTCACAGGGCATGACTCGTTGCGCTTTGGCGATGAAATATTCTGGCGAGTTTCAGGCCCTTGTGATGGACTGCAATGCTGCCGCGCGCTTGGTGGGTCGAGCTGAAGGGTTTACGGATGGGTACGAATATGGTATGTTGAAGAAGAACCCATCCGAGTACCCTTACAAGAGCGAGGCGGCCTGCGCGGACATGGCCGCGGTGGGGGAGAAGTATATGAATACTCCCATCCCCATCCTTATGCAGGTACCTTGACCTTAATGAGTTTTACTTGATTAATTTTCCAAGTGTTTTGTACTCAGTACTTTTCTATTGATTTGCAGATAGCTGCGCTTGCTGACCAGCCCGACCTCGGCGCGCTAAAGAAGTTGCTCGATGAATGCGAGAGGGCTGGTGGCGCGGGGGATGTTGCCCCTGCCAGCAGCTCTGGCGCGGCGAAAGAATCTGCTCCTGACACCGTCGTGATAGAAGACTCCATTGAGGAGGAAGAACTTGACTATGGTCAGTTCGGAGATGAGGAGCGGGCCGCGTCAGATGCTGAGGGAGATGATGAGGGTGATGAAGCGGCTGACGTCGACGTGGAGACTTGAGAAGCCCTTCATCAAATTTTATATATATATATTTTTTTTTTATACTTGTAATTTGTAACTCATCATACTTGTAAATTTCAATTGTATGGAATGAAACTTGTTCTCTTTTTCACATCTTGCGCATTTCCATTCATCTCTTCATGTTTGCTTGTATAGATATAAGATATGCTTGCACGTTAAAATAAGAACAAGGTTGTAAGGAAATTATTCACTTAACCATAGTCCTATTTTGTAAGTGGTTTCGCAGTATCTTGTTTATGCTGACATGCGCGATGACTTTTCGCTACTCCTTTTTTGCGCGTCGTTGTCGCGCGTTTTTTATATGGAAGTATGAGTTTTAGCCATTATATGTCAGCATGTGTTACTCAGATATCCACTATGATTCCGCGCGCGACCTCGACCTGAGACCTTAACAACTATAATAGGGCATGTACTTTGCCTTAGTTGTGTTTAAGGATTTTTATGATCAGGCTGCGCGGGATGTAAGATGGATGTTTGTGAGTGTTTTGAGCTAAGGCTCTTTGTTTTGGGCTAAGGCCCTGACGTTTTTAGAGTTAAGACTCGTTAACGTGTTTGAGCTAAGGCTCGTAGGTTTGGGCTAAGGCCCTGACGTGTTAGAGTTAAGACTCGTTAACGCGTTTGAGCTAAGGCTCACGCATGTATGTTTTACTTCGTTTTATTTTGTTTTGAAGTCAATATAGTGTTGTCATATTGCTCCAAATTAATAAAGGAAGTGTGAAACATGTATGCAAAGGTAATAGAACAAATATTGAAAGATAGCGCGAATCATCATTCATGATGGCTTAAAATCCTTGATTACATATTTGAATTTTTACATGAAGCACTTTCTAAGCTGTGCTGCGTTCCACGCGCGCGGTATTTTTTTTCCATTCAAATCTTTTAAAGTGTACGCGCCTTTCCCCAATTCTTCTGAGATTTGATAAGGTCCTTCCCAATTGGGGGACATTTTTCCTGGGGGTATCGCGCGCTAGCTTCATTGTTTCGAAGGACAAAATCATTTTTCTTGAAGTGGCATTCTTTAACGCGCTGATTATAATATTTTTCCATCTTTTTCTTGTATTTGGCTTCATTGATGATAGCCGCTTCTCTGCGCCCTTCAAGCAAGTTGAGGTCCAATCTTCTTTCGCGCTCGTTATCAGTCTTGCTCATCATGAGTACCCTATGGGATGGGCATCCAATTTCTGCTGGGATCATAGCCTCTGTCCCATAGGTTAGGCTGAACGGGGATTCGCCATTGCTAGTTTTGCTTAATGTCCTGTGCGCCCACAGGACATTAGGTAACTCTTCGACCCAAGAATGGGATTCTCCCTCCAACCTTTTCTTCAGCCCATTTAACAAACTTTGATTTGCGCGTTCCACTTGTCCATTCCCCTGAGGGTGATAGACTGAAGTGAAAATTTGGTTAATGCGCAATTCTTTGAGCCAGCTGGAAATCTTCTTGTCAGTGAATTGCTTGCCATTATCGCTAACAATTTCCATGGGCAATCCAAAACGGCATATGATGTGGCTCCAGATAAACTGCTTTATTGCTTCGGCCGTTATTTTTGCTAGTGGCTTGGCTTCAACCCATTTTGTAAAATAGTCTACTGCCACAACCAAAAATTTTACTCGCCCAGGCGCCTGCGGTAGGGGACCCACAATGTCGATTGCCCATTTGTGGAAAGGCCATGCTGAGGTTACCGGAATCAAGTTATTCTTTGGCCGCATGGTGTTTGGCGCATAGCTCTGACATGCTTTGCACTTTTGGATCTCTTTTAAAGCGTCCAAGTACATGCCTGGCCAATAGTAGCCTGCGCTCATTGCCTTGGCAACCACCATGCGCGGGCCAGCATGAATTCCACAGATTCCTTCATGTATTTCTCTGATCACATAGCTTGCTTCCTCAGCATCCAAGCATTTCATGAGCGGCCCAAGATAAGAGCGTCGATATAATGTATCGTCAAGCAGTTCATAGTTCTGCGCCTTGTGTCTTATCTTCCTCGCTTGTGCGCGATCATCTGGTACCTTTCCCTCCTTCAAGAATTCCATTATTGGAGTTATCCATGATGAAGGGGTTGTATGGGTTACCAAGACAGACTTCGCCACCACCGACGGGTTGCTCATTACTTCTACCCTGACATCTTTGCCAAAGTGATCAAAACTGGTTGATGCCATCTTACTCAGCGCATCTGCAGATTTGTTTTCACTGCGCGGAAAATGAATGATTCTGAAACTGTCAAATTGCTCAGTGAGCTTTTTCGCCTGCTCTAGATATAGAGGCATGGTGTTCTCCTTGGCATCGTAAAGGCCATTGACCTGTGCTGCTACCAAGTACGAATCAACATGGGCCTCTAGCTTCTTAACTCCAAACTTGCGCGCAATGCGCAGACCAGCCAGCAGGGCTTCATATTCAGCCTCATTGTTGGTACTCTTGAAGTCCAACCTAATAGCATAAGTATATTCATGATTATCAGGGTCCACCAGTTTGAGGCCCGCGCCGGATCCTTCGCTGTTGGAGGCTCCATCAGTGAATAGCCTCCAAACATCTTCTTCATCATTTGCTCGCGGAGGATCTACCTCGCGGTGAGCTTCTTCAATCTTTCCGTCTGGGATTTCCGTGATGAAATCCGCCAGAACTTGACCCTTTATTGCTGGACGGGGCTTATAGGTGATCGTGTGTTCACCTAATTCCAGCGCCCACTTTGTCAGCCTTCCGGAGAGCGCGGGGCGTCGCAAGACTTGTTGGATGTTGTAACCAGTCAGAACTTCAATAGGATGACCATTGAAGTATCTATGAAGTTTGCGCGACGCGTGTGTTAGTGACAAAACTAACCTTTCCATGATGGAATAGCGCGTCTCAGGGTCTGTCAGCACCCGACTCACATAGTATATTGGCGTTTGGATCCCCTTGCGATCCACCAATAATACTGCGCCTATGGCGCGGTCTCCAGCTGACAAGTACAATGTAAGGGTTTCGCCAGGAAGTGGAGCTGTGAGCGCGGGCAGCTTTATGAGACATTCTTTTATCTCACTGAAAGCTTGCTCAGCCTCAGGCGTCCACTTGAATTGGCTCTTCTTCAAGCAATTCCTCAAAGTGTTAACGAATGGAGTAGATTTGCTGGCGTGGTTCGCTAGGAACCTGTTGATTGACACCAATCTACCATTCAGCTTCTGAACCTCTTTCATGGTGGATGGTGAAGGCATGTCAAGGATGGCTTCCACCTTTTCAGGGTTCACCTTGAAACCATCCTTAGTGACCATTACACCAAGAAATTTCCCCTCTTCCGCGCCGAAAGTACATTTGCTCGGGTTGAGCTTCATGTTAACTTCCGTTAGGCGCTGAAGAGTTTCCTCGATGTCTTTGAGCATTTGTCTCTCCTCCCTGCTCTTGATCACCAAATCATCAACGTAGACTTCCAGATTTCTTCCAATTTGTTCATTGAAAACCGAATCCATAAGTCTCTGATAGGTGGCGCCCGCATTCTTTAAACCAAAGGGCATTTTTGTGTAACAGAAAACACCCTTGTCGGTTCTGAAGGCAGTCTTGTCTTCGTCTTGTGGTGCCATTTGAATCTGGTGATAGCCTGATGGCGCCAATGAAGAAACGTGGATCTACTCACTGGTAGCAGATCTACTTTCCTCGGGTGTGATTATGCTATTTCACCGATGGTTCGTCTGGAACAATGTTCTTCCACCTACAAAACGAACAACGCCGTTACTTACCCCTCAGAAAGGGACAGAGGGGTCCTCTTTGGGGTAACCCTCCGGCGTGAGAATAAGTATGTGTAGGAGAAGATAATAATGTGAGAGTAAGGGAATTGGGAGAGTATTGCTTGATAGCTGAATACTGTATGTTACTCTGTATGATTATGTGATTGTCTCTCTGTGTATGAGAAAAGTAACTGACTGTGAGTGAATGTAATTCAATATGATTGAATATGATATCACTGCCTGTAACTGTCAATGATTGAGTATGAATGTGTCTGTAACTGTGTACGTTATGATGTATTTATAGTGCTAGGGTTTCCACTGATTGAGCTGAGATCAAATTAGGGTTTTGTTGGCCTCCTCCAATCGATTTGCGCCACGTGTCCCTGGAGACACCTGGTGCTTTTTCGTTGGTTATGATCACGTGGTAACCCATGAGTCATGCTGAGCTGTCCACCTTTCATTTAGCAGCTGTCAACATCAGCATATCCTTATTCCTTAAAAAGATGCCTTCTGGAAGGTTGTCTGACGTGCACAATCAAGGTTGCCCTAATCCTGATTTGGATAAGGACGAGGTTGATTATGTGCATGTGTGATATGCGCCCATCCTGAGGATGCGCGAGGTCTTCTCTTTATTCTCACGCGCAGATGTGATACGCACAAGCATGTAATACGCGTCACGCGCGGATGCCCCACATGCAGCTGCGCCATGCGCAACTGCGCATTGGGTGGGCATGTATGATGCGCGAGCATGTGATATGCGCCGCGCGCGGATGCGCCACGCACATATCATGCGTGAGCATGTGATACGCGCGAGCATATGTGATGCATGAGCATATGTGATGCTTGAGCATATGTGATATGTGCAAACATGTGATGCTTGAGCATATACGATATGCGCCGTGCTCATAAGTTTTGGCTTTGTGCCTTGACAATTATCTTTGATCTCTAATGTCTTGTATATATCTTGTGGGTTGACCCGCCCCGCTCGATGTTGAGGCGGGTACATACCTCTTCAGAAACAATGCTAAAAGATAAGAAATATTTATATGATAATCTCATACAACGGAAAAAAAAAGAGAAAAAAAATACATTCTTTTTATGTAAGCCATGATTGATTTAATGGAGGCAAGTAGAAAATATTTTAAAGAATTTTGAAACTTTATAACAAAATCATTTAGAAGATTTTCAATATTGTTATTTAAACACTATCCAGCAAAATAAATTTCTTGAAAGCAATAGACCAACTTATAAGATTGAGTCAGAAATTGAAAACCACTTGTGTAAATAAAGTTAAGTTAGGCCCTAAGTTTTCAATAGGCCACTCTTGAAATTAAACTAAACTAAACTAATTCAAGAGGCTAAAATTTCGTAAGCAATAGTAGTCAGCAATAAAATGGACACTCAATAAGGACACTCTATGTAAAGAAAAGGAAGCTCGCCAAAAGAAATATGACAAGACCCTTCAACTTTGTTAAAAAATAAATATTTGGATATCCCAACTAATATACAATCGGAATTATGTACCAATTAAAACTTACGTCAATTTCAAAATACACAAATTATTTTGTAAGAAAAAAATAATAATAATATAAACTAAATAATTTAGAAAAGTGAAACTCAAAAAAAACAACAAAAAAACAAACAATTATTTAATAATGTGAAAAATCTATGTTTATGGCAATATCAATTTGAAAGAAACGTCATCTAAAGGATAGATTTTTCATACAACATATCTAAATTACTAAAAATTAGAAGACACATTATTAAAGAATTCTTCGACAAGGGAGTTATTCTTTTAATTATAAAAAAAGAGATCATGTAAAAGTTAACCGTATAATAATGAATCACTTGTAAAAAAATAGAAATAATTGTATATAAAATATTTCATTTTGTAGAATGTAGGCATATTGAATAGAACCTGACTGTTTGTTAAAGAAACAAAATAATGAAAGTAATAAATAAAAAGGCAACTAAGAATCATGAGTAAATAAATCATTTCTTACACTTAACTGATTACCTCGTATATGAAAATGAGGAAAATTTTAATTATGTAAATGAGTATATTATATATAATACATTAGGTTATCATTTTTTATATATAAAAAACGAGGAAGAAGATGATGGTCTTAACGTAGATTTTACTCACATAAAAAATATATATAATTAATAACACATTATGAAAATAATATTATATTAAGATCAAATAAATTGACAATTACACTTGATATCATGTAATTGTGATATATTAGGTTATCATTTGTTATATATAAAAAAAAAGGAAGAAGATGATGGTCTTAACGTAGATTTTATTCACATAAAAAAATATATATAATTAATAACACATTATGAAAATAATATTATATTAAAATCAAATAAATTGACAATTACACTTAATATCATGTAATTGTGAATTTATACCCTGAGTAGTAGTAAAACCCATTATGTTAATTAATATTAAGCTGCATGAATAAACTAAACTAAGAAAGATTATCAAAACATTAAATATATGGGGAAAAAAAGATAAATCTAATCCGTCGATAATAAGATTTTCCTATACAAGACATATTCAAATTTGAGCATTAATCTAAAAATGAAATAAGTAATTTCTAAATGTATTGGTTGAGATATGAAAAGTTAATTCATCCATTATAACATACAATTCTTTATTTAAAGTCATAATAAGATACGACTAAAGTAATACATATAATAATTACTTAAATAAAGAAAAAAAAAAGAGTGTAAAAATTATACCCTAGCCAAGATCACTGATGAAATCACTAGTATAAAGATGATAAAAAAAATATTAAAAAATCTCGTAGAACAAATCTCGAGGACGAGATTTAATTAAAGGTGGGGAGGATGTAACATCCGCTAAACTTTGGTGACAAAAATATCAACTTTTAAAAGTTGAAGGGTAATACGCGACATAACTAGTGGTGTAATAAAACATCACACTTATTATTTTAGATATAAATAAAATATTTTAGTCTATTCTCGAAATATTTTTACTTCAAACCTTTCACGTAAAAGCGATTGCTTGAGTTGAAAAATATTCAAACGAAGTTAATATTATCTCCATCTATAAACAATTTAAAATTAATAATCGCTCTGGATGATGTAGTGTTAAAAATAGATTACTACTACACCAAAATTTCATAACTTGCCAGCTAATAATTGCTAGATAACATACTATCAGTTGATGATATAAATTACTTTCAAACAAATATAATTTGAAAGGAGTAATCGTACATGATAAGAATTGTAGTGTGTGTATATATACATAATATGTATAACTATATCAAAACCAATAAATAAAAATCGTTATAGTGGATAAATGTTTTTAAGAGAAGTGATAAGTTTTAATGTAAAACTTGGTCAATAAATTTGTATTAAAGGACACGTAGTATAAAAGTTTAGAATGCATGCCACGAATTCATTGTTAACCCCTATGTTTAGCACGTGTCATCCCATCTTATTAATATATATACATCTACATCTTAAAATGAAGAAAATGCAGATCATGTAATTACACTTTCCGCCACCATCTCTTGAAAACAATTTCAAATTCAAACTACCCACAAATACATATCCTATCAGTTTGTTTTCATAATAAACCAAAAGAAAGAAACATGAGTGCTCGTGAAATGAACCAAGAATTGATCAATGATACATTTTAACTCAACAGTAAAGAGTAGTGGCGCTCTTTTACGATAGTAATGGTTAGTTAGCAGTAGCTGCGACGGTGAGCGGTGGCGGTAGTAAGCACGGGTTGCGTATAGTCGAGTCAAGTTACCAACGACAGATTGAAGATACATGGTTGTGTCCGTCGACAAAATAAAATCCCGACGAGCCATTGTTGCATATCGAAATCCGTGCCAAATACCCGACGGTTCATTGAAGAACGTGCCAACCCGAGACTACCCGACGAGAAGTGCGTGCCAAGGAGGTGTTGATCAAGATTCTCGATATACGTGCAAGCGTCGAAGTGCTGCCCGAGAGTCTAGAAATTAATAAGCCAAACAAGGTAGGCATAATGCCCGAATAAAATATTAATAAAATAATAAAGGCTTAGACCCTAGTCAAGGGTATAATCAATACCTCGAAAATAAACAAAAAGAAAGTATAAAGATAATATATGATTGTTATAATAAAAAGAGAAATAATGAAGAAACATATAAATTAATAAAATCTTTATTAAATAAAGATAAAGATATTATTTAAAGATATATTAAGTAAATGAAAATATATATAATTTTTATACTATTTATATAAATGATATATATATATATAAGTATACGTTTTGGAAACTTATATTTTAGAAAAAAACATATCGAGCTAAAGAATAAGAGATATATGATTTGGACTATAGGTTCAAACATATTTATAGTTGATAATATTATTTAAGTTTATTATTCTTAAATAATAAGTAAAAGAAAAATATATGTTTCTTAATAAAGAAGAAAAGTAGAGTTTAAGAAAAAGAAAACAAGTTAAGCTATAAGTTTATCTTGTGAAAGAAATAAGTTAAAAAGAAAGAGTTTTAACTTGAAAAAGGAAGGAAAGAAATAATATTTTAATCTAAATGTTTAAAAATAAAGAAAAGATGTTTTGAACTAAAGGTTCATAAAGAAATTATGGTAAAGATTTTACAAAAGAGACTAGAGGTCTTAAGCCGGATTGTATATCCGACTAACAAAAAGTTATACCCGTACTATAGGTGCGAGATGATAAAAGAAGAGGGAAAGACCCTCGGACAGTGTATCGAAGCTGATTCAAAAGAAAAAGGCTATACTCGTACTATAGGTGCGAGGTAGTAACGGGAAAGACCCTCGGACGGTGTATTGAAGCCGATCCAAATCGAAAAGGTGAATACGCCCCACTTTACAAACATGTTTTCAAAATGAGTCAAGCGTGTTATATGAAAAAGAGTTTACATGAGACTATGTGTCTCTAAAACATTTATAAACAAGAGTAAAAGTCTAGCCCTCAGGCTGTAGTATACGTTTGTCTGGATACTTACATATGTGGTAAAATGCGGTTGCTCATAATGTCACATGAATAAAATATTTAAAAGAATATTTAAACAAGTTTTAAAAGATTAAAACAAGATTTATAAATCAACCATTCGGATATTTATTATCCGAGAAGTTTTCTAATAAATCAAAATGTTTCATTTAGATATACAAATAAACTAATGTTTCAAAATATATATATTATATTTTATTATAAATAAAAGTTTATAAATAAATTAACATTTCAAAATATATTTTTAAAGACTTCCGCTGAACTCTGATACATTTACAAAAACCGGTACCAACTGTTGGTCACACGCCTAGGCCATAGTCGGGGTGTGACATTTTGATATTATCATTTAAGTTACGTTTTAAAAGACAAGTTAAGAATGTTTTGTAATGAATGGTTGACCTTTAATATTTTTCCGCGAAAGTTTTAATTTACTCTGATATTTAGAACTGTGTTTATGAGTAAATCCAACGCTAAAGTAATGCACCGGTAACGAAGCCTTACAAGTTGGTATCAGAGCAAAGTTTGATAGATTTAAGCATCCTACATGCTTAGACTCGAACAGAGAATGGGATTTAAGTAAGAAAAGAAGATGCCAGTTCTAGATAGCCATGTGTCACTCAAGCAAACTTAGTAAAGGTAAAGTGTATGGTTAAATAATGAATGTTAATGTTAGCTTAACTGCTAAAGAAAGGATATGTGTATGTTAGGGATAGGATTTTCTTGATTTTTTGATTGATTAACTATTTAAGAGTAGAACCAGCACAAATAGACTCATAAGGGGAAGTGTATAGGACACGAAAGTAACGTGATCAGCTCATCACAGCTGGCCACTGTTATTACCTGTTAGCCTTACTATCCTTGTACTAAATGGTTCCTTGAGTGATGACGTTTGTGTTTTCCCTTCCAGAATACGATGGCTGAATCTAGGGTAGTTGTTGGAGCAGGAGGTCACACTGGACGTCGTGGAAGGCCTCGTCGTGTCCAAGAACCTTCGGTAGAAACAACTTCCAACACCGGAGGTGAAGGAAACGCAGCTGGACGAAACCCAAACAACAACCAGGGGCATCAACTGGACCCCGCAATCCAAGCAACCATTGTTCAAGCTGTAGCCACTGCTGTGAAGAACTTGAATCCTGAAGGGTCTGCTGGAGGACGTGAAAGAACTGCTGAAAGGGCGGGAGGTGATGGTAGGAAAGATGATGACAAGGAGAAGGAGGCCTCGAGTTTGGTTAAGTCAGTGAAGGTTGATGATCGGAGGAGGGGCAGAGGTGGGTGCAACTACAAGTCATTCAAAGGTTGCGATCCGCCGAAGATGATGACGGAATCGCTCCTCTCCAATGGATAACCACTATGGATAAGGTTATCCGAATTAGAGAATGTCGTCCCGACCAAGCTGTGGGTTATGCTTCCCAGTCCTTCGGTGATGAGGCAATGTACTGGTGGGAGTCGGTTGAGCAGAGGAAGAGTCGGGAAGAGATAAAGGCGATGAGGTGGGATGATCTGAAAGAATTGGTAACGAAGAGGTTTTGTGCTGATGCGGAAGTTGAAAGGGTTGAGATGAAGTTTTTGAGTCTGAAGGCAGGTAAGATGACACACCGCGAATACACCACTGAATTCAACCGCCTGTCTAGGCTGGTGCCAGACATGGTGAACAATGAAGCCAAATGGGTTAAGTGTTACATCAGGGGACTGCCACAACATGTTTGCGTCTTGGTCAAGGCTAGTAGATCGGCTACTTTTGATTCTGTTGTGGTACTCGCAGAAACAGTTTACGATGACTTTGGGGCGGACGATGTGGTAGCGGAAGAGAAAAAGGATAAGAAGTGGGTCGCTCCTATTAAATGGCCCGGTACTCAGTTGTGGAACTCCAAAGACAAGAAGTAGAAGGTGTGGGAGAGAAAGACATGCAAGACATGCGGAAAGGTACACAGTGGCGACTGCAAGTGGGGTGCTAGTTCGGATGTGTGTCACAAATGTGGAAACGCTCATGGTGGAGAGTGTAGGCTTGGGACAAATGCATGTTATAAGTGTGGGAAGGTGTGGCACTATGCTAATGAATGTGATGCAAAACCCGCATGCTACAAATGTGGTAAGACGGGTCATATGGCAAGGAAGTGTACTGATGGTCGAGCTGGAGGTAGTGGAAAGAAAGATGCTGATCATGCTAGGCCAAGAACTAGAGCCTACATGATGACTCAAGAACAAACCAAGCAGATTCCGGATGTGGTGACAGTTACGTTTTTAGTAAACGGTATTTCCACTTCAGTATTATTCGACTCTGGTGTGAACAAAAGTTTCGTAGTAAATTAGCTAAAATGAAATGTTGCCGAGTGTCTGAAACCTTTATAGTAGAAACTGCTAGTGACACTTCGGTTAAAATAATGAGAATGGTTAAGGACTGTAAGTTAGAGTTAGATGGACATGAGTTCCCTGTTACTTTGTATGTTATGACCTTAGGAGGGTTCGTTGTGGTTTTGAGAATGGATTGGTTGTCTGCGTATGAGGCTCAAATAGTCTGTAAGAGTAGGATAATAAGGTTAAAGTCCTTGGATGGTAGTGTGGTGACGGTTTACGGTGATAAGGAAAGTTCTGGGCTTAATGTCATTTCGATGATAAAAGCCGAGGGTTTGTTAATGTGAGGGTGTGGTGCCTACCTGGCGTATGTTGTCAACGCTACGGACAAGAGGAAAGAAATGAAAGATGTTTCTATCGTGCGCGACTACCCAGAAGTATTCCCTGAGGATCTTCCGGGGTTGCCACCGGAGCATGAGATAGAATTTCAGATAGACTTAGCACCAGGAGCCCAGCCCGTCGCGAAAGCGCCTTACCATTTAGCACCGTCTAAGATGAAGGAGTTGATGTCCCAGCTACAAGAACTCCTCGACAAAGGTTTTATAAGGCCGAGTGTTTCTCCGTGGGGTGCACCGGTGTTGTTCGTGAAGAAGAAGGATGGAAGTATAAGAATGTGCATAGACTATCACGAGTTGAACAAGCTTACGGTAAAGAATATATATCCTTTGCCAAGGATTGATGATCTGTTTGACCAACTACAAGTTTCAAGTTTGTTTTCCCGAGTAGATCTCAGATCAGGCTATCATTAGCTGAAAGTGAAAGAGGCAGACATCCCTAAAACCGCGTTTCGGACGCGGTATGGACACTACGAGTTCCTCGTGATGTCATTCGGTCTAACGAATGCTCCCGCAGAATTTATGGCCATGTGTCGGCTAATGTTGGATAAGTCAGTTATCGTCTTCATTGATGATATATTGATTTATTCAAAGAACGAGTCTGATCATGCTGAGCATCTGAGAGAAGTATTGGAGACTCTAAAGAAAGAAAAGTTGTGTGTTATGTTTTCGAAATGCGCGTTCTTGTTGCGAGAAGTGCAATTTCTAGGTCACGTGATTAATCCTGATGGTATTACCGTGGACCCAACTAAGATTGAGGCGATAACGAATTGGAAGACTCCACAGAATCCGATTGATATATGAAGCTTCCTAGGGTTGGCTGGCTACTATAGGAGATTCATCGAAGGTTTCTCCAAGATAGCTGCACCGTTGACCGGACCCGAAAGTCGGTAGTATTCTGTTGGGGTAAGTTTCAAGAAGATGTTTTGAGGAGTTAAAGAAGAGACTCACGCAAGTTCCAACCCTTGCTTTACCCGATGGTGACGAGGATTTGGTTGTTTGCACTGATGCTTCGCATCGTGGGTTAGGTTGCATGTTGATGCAACGAGGAAGAGTGATAGCTTACGCGTCGAGACAGTTGAAAGTCCATGAGAGTACTTATCCGACGCATGATTTAGAGCTAGAAGCAGTAGCGCATGCTCTCAAGATAAGGAGGCATTATTAGTACGGTACTAAGTGTACTATTTACACAGGTCATAAGAGTTTAAAGTACTTCTTCGAGCAGAAAGAATTGAACATGAGGCAGAGAAGGTGGTTAGAATTGATAAAGGATTACGACTGCGATATTAAGTACTACCCTGATAAAGCTAAAATGGTCGCCGACGCGCTAAGACGTAAGAATGAGGAAGCCCTTGCAACAGTGAAGTAATACCAGTTGATTATGAATTCAAGTCTTATTGAATAAATTATCAAAGTGCAGTCAGAAATGCTGGTAGATGAAGGGCTAGTGAACAAAGAAAGGATTTTCGGTCAGCAAGACGAGTTGATGGAAAACACTCATGGTGTTAAGACTAGGTTTACCGTATGTGGATTCCACTCCATGGAAATCTTAGAGGTTGAATCATAGATGAAGCTTATAAGTCAAGGTATTCAACTCATCCAGGAACTACTAACATGTACCAAGATTTGAAAAGAGATTATTGGTGGCCAGGAATGAAGATGATGTAGTAGATTATGTTAGTAAATGCTTAACTTGTTTACAAGTAAAAGCAGAGCACCAGAAGCCTTATGGGAAGATGAAACCGCTAGAGATACCAGAGTGGAAATGGGAACACATCACCATGGATTTCATAACTAAGCTACCCCGTACAGCCAAGTATCATGCTACCATCTGGGTGATTGTGGACCGTTTGACCAAGAGTGCTCACTTTCTGCCTATACGAGAGGCTATCTCGTACGAAACACTAGCAAATTTGTTCATTAAAGAGGTTGTGTCTAAACATGGAGTACCGTTATCGATTGTGTCCGATAGAGATACTAAGTTACCTCGATATTCTGTAAGAAGTTCCATGAAGCTATGGGAACGAGATTGAACATCAGTACGGCGTAAAATCCTCAAACCGATGGACAGTCTGAAAGGACGATCCAAACCCTTGAGGATATGCTATGTGCTTGTGTTTTAGAATTTGGAGGAAGTTGGTATGATCATCTGCATCTGGTAGAGTTCTCCTATAACAACAGCTACCATTCAAGTATTGGTATGCCACCGTTTGAGATGCTTTACGGTAGACGACGTAGAACCCCGGTATGTTGGGGAGAGATTGGTCAGAAAGAGATGGGAAGTTTAGAAGTTGTGCAAGAAACTTCTTCAAAGTTCGATCAGATCAAAGCAAGAACGAAAGCTGCTCAAGACAGACATAACTCGTATGCTGATAAGAGCAACGACCGATTGAGTTTAACGTTGGTGACAATGTGATGCTCAAGGTCTCGCCTTGGAAATGGATCATTCGTTTTAGAAAGAGGGGAAAGTTGAGTCTGAGGTACATTGGACTGTTTAAGATTATAGATCGTGTGGGTGAAGTGGCTTATAATCTGGATTTCCCATAAGAGTTAGAAGGAATTCATTCAACCTTCCAAGTTTCTCATATGAGGAAATGTCTGGCGGATGACACATCTCATGTGCCATTAATGAACATTGAGGTTGATGAATAATTGAATTACATCGAGCAATCAATCGAGATAGTTGACCGCAAGGAGAAGCAACTTCGTCACAAAGTTATACCTTTAGTGAAAGTGATATGGAAGCATCACAAGGGTTCAGATGCAATTTGGGAAGCTGAGGATGAGATGCTCAAGTTTTACCCGAATTTGTTTATGTAATAATCAGGTTTCTAGGATGAAACCTCATTAAGGAGGGAAGACTTGTAACATCCTACTTTTGGTTATAATAATAAAATAAATTTCGTTTATTTTATAGTGTGTCGTTATCGGTTTAGATAAATAAACTATAAGATGATGGGCTTGGACTTTAGAAGATGAAATAAGAAATGGAATAGACCTTAGGTCCATGGGCTTAAGGGAGTATAAATACCCCTTAAATCCTAAACCTTTCCATTTTTATCTATCTCTACACCATAGCCTACACCATCAAAAACACACACAAACACCATCCTATTACCCGATCCAAGATTCGAAGGTGGAAACCCGAACCCGTTGGTGCTAGATCATCGTGAAGAACCAAAACAACATCAAGGCTTAACCGTGCTCGTAGTTCGACTCGTTTAAGGTACGTTTATAACGGGATCTTGTTCATATAGGTTCGAATTCATTTAATAACCCTAAATATGAGTTTATTAGGTAAAAACGAATCCAACGAAACAAGACTCACAGAAATTGGTTAATATTTGATGGGTTAAACCGATTGATAAATGAGCCGTAGGTATGTATGAACAAATCCCACCCTTTAAACACGAATGTTTGGCTGATTGGACACCTAGGTTTTGTTTGTGCTATGATTCCGAGTTTATTGATGCCTAAATCGCGATATTTCGTTTAGAATCGAAGGTTTAATTGCAGATTTGGTATGTGTTGACTAATTGTCGCAATTTTGACTTTAACCCTGAGTCAAAGTCTGGATAAGAACTGGGATTATTCGTTATGATTGACCAATTCAATACGCATTCATAACGAATGGGACTCATTCATGTGACTTGATAACGAATGAGCCTCTAATTCGTTATCTACCATTCGTTATATTAAGATAACGAATCAAGTCACGACAAGATAATGAATTAGGCTAACGAACTAGGATAACGAACCAGATCATGTAAGATAACAAATCAGATAACGATTCAGGTGATTCGTTACTCACAAGTTCGCAAAGTTAAGGTAACGAATCAGGACATTTTCTGATAACGAATTAGGCCACGAATCAGGTTATGTTCAAATAACGAATTAATCTTAATTCGTTATAGAAAACAAGTGGACGAATAAAATAATAATTTAAAATCCTAATGGAAAATGTGTTAAGACAGTTAATGGAAATAAAATTTTTCCAACCTGACCTGACAGCTTAACCCCAGGCAGGGGCTCTGCCCCTTGGACCCCTCTAGGGGCTGCCGCCCCTAGAACCCCGCTACCACGGGTGCTGCCCCCGGACCCCCGTTCATTAATGTGACACTCGTCAATTTCAGGTTAACTCCGTTAATTCAAACTCCGTCAATTCAAACTTAAGATCACTTGATCTATAATGCACATCTCATTACATTTAGACTAGGGTTTTAAATGATGCTTGACAATCACTACACATGTAGTCTTTCGGGATTGCACCGAAACGCAAACGAGTTGACGCAAACCATTGGTGAATAAACGATAAACATCCAAACAATAATTATTTGATAATTATGTGTTAGGCTTATGTGTTATTTGATAATATTGTGTAGAACATTAACTCAAGATGCAAAAAGCTACTTTATACTAGAAAAGTAATAACTAAAAGTTGAGGGGCCTTTGTGTAACATATTATTATTAATAATATTAAAAACCCTAACCTCCTCCCTCCCTCCTCTAACCCGATCGGCCCTCACCCCCCTCCCCTCTTGCGACGGCAGCCACCACCAACACCATATCACCTCCGTTTTGGCTTTGTTTTTCATAATCGGAGCATCCCGCACTTGTTTCTAGGCATCTCTCACCTTCCTCTTGCTCGTTTCTGCGTTTTTAAGGTATAAACATAAAACCCTAATTTTGTAAATCATGTGTTAAGTGTTCTTATGCTTTGTATGAATTAGATGATGCTTAATTATGCTTTGGTTATTGATTTAAATGATCATGTGTGATATTGAACGGTGAAAGATTGTTAGAGCATTGATTTTTCGTAAACCCTAGAGGGTTTACTACTGATTTTTATGGATAATTATGTTTATTGCATGTTTGGAGATATGTCATATGCTTAGGATGCATGCTAGACGATTGTGTGTGCTTGCTGATTTTTGACAGCAGTGATAGTTAAACTTGAACGAGGCGTAACTTGTTAAATATAAAACCAAACTGGAATATTTATGAGTCTAAAAGGTAGTTCTCTGAGTCTAGTTTTCAGAAAACCCAACCACACCTGATTTGGAGGTGTTTTGGTTGCTCAAACGATTTAAATGTGATCAAAAGTCAAAACTGGTACTGGACAGATTGTATTTTATGTTTAGACAACTGTAACTGAATGTTAATTTAGTAATTGGTAGAGATTGTTAACACTACAGTGTACTAGGTTGAGTCTAGTTTTTATAAAGTCCAAGTTTGTAATTTTTGGACTGGTAAAAGTTAACTTTTATTATTTTACAAAACTGAAGTGCAAATCTGAATTGTGAGACCTGCTGTTAGGTTGTTTTGTAATTATCATATCTCATGAACTACAAGACCAAATGGGTTGGTTCCACCTCTGGAAGTTGACATGTTGAGTTAAGAACCTAACCCAATTGGTCTTGCATTAATTGGATTCTTCATTTAATGGGAATAACAAATAAAATTCTGTTGCGCATGATTTTGACTGCTGTGAGTTTACTAAAATGTTTTGATCATTGTGAGAAATATATGTGGAATAAAAATACAATAAAAATAGTTCTGGAAACCTAACTCATGTGTGCTTTTGTGACGATTTTTGATGAATTAATTGATATGTTATGATCTGTTGAATAGAGTAATCTTTCAAGTAGAAATATGTCTTGATAAAATTAACTGCTGAACTATATGAAAATACATGAGACGTGCTTGTTGCTAGATAATTGCTATGTTTTTGACTAAATTGCCCTTGTGGGAAATAATTGCTAGTAATGTACAATATTAATACTTGACACGTAATTGGTTGTTCACACATGTAACGTATCACCAATGTGTTTGTTGAGTCACACACAATTCACAAACGAAACACGAAACGTATCTTATGCATAGGTATTATGTGCCAAGTCTAGAGACTCAATAATAGTTCCAACACTTAGAAAATCTCATTCTTGTTTTAGAACGCTAGTGAGGATTTTCTGTGACGCGCATCTCTTGGGTGACTTGTTTTTGAATTCTTCGCAAACAGTGAGTTTCACGTTCCCCTTTTACTCTTTTAAACGCTTTTTACTTGGGGGAGATTACATACTCCAAAACGCTTTAGATTTTGTTATTAGTTATATATCACTTGTAAAGGCTAAGTGGCAAACGAAACAACTAAATTCCTTCATAACATCAAACTGTTTAGTATTTGTATAATAGCGAGTCATTGTTGAGTAGTACTACTGGGTTTGACAAACCCCACCCAACGCTAAACTCGACTGGAGGTCGAGTGGGTGTAATCTTGGCTAACACATTTTCCATGGTCAGGATAGACATGGTGGCAAGGCAATTGATAAACAGTCAGATTCGGTGTCGAACACTTGGTAATACTTGTTGTATAGGCTAGCTACCTATCGATATATAATTGATTTAACATTATCTGGTAACGCAAACGCAAACGCAAAACGTAAACGCAAACGCAAACGCTTTATTTATATAAACTTGTGAACTCACCAACCCCGTGTTGACACTTTTAGTATGTTATTCTCAGGTAGCCAAGGCGGGCGCGCGGTATAGGATCATGCATTACCTTGAACCCTATCGTTTTTGCAAACTTGTTTTTAAACTGTTATTAATTGGGTTTTATGTCGTCCTGCGTGACGCAACACTTGGTTTATGATTTTACGCTTCCGCACTTATTTACACTTAAATGTTTCGTGGTTTTAAAACTTTACTTATGATGTTTGATTATAACTAATGATTCCAATCCTGTTAGTTCACACCCTCTGACGGTAAAACTCCGTTAGTGGATTTTCAGGGTGTGACAGTTAAGGGTGATAATTAAACTAGAAAATCGATAAGGGTAGTAATAGTTAAATTGACACATGTAATTGTTATACAGTTAGTCGTGCACAGCTCAAGAAAGGAATAACCATAAATGGTGAACGCAACCGCATTCAGGTGAGTTCTAGCCCCATTCCTTGTTATGTTTTCGGGGCTGTGTGCATACTCGATGTGATAGTTAATACACATACCTTAATGGTAAGTGTATGCCATGTATGATTTGTATGTTATTTATGTATATCTAAATGTGAATGAAAGCTTGTCGGTGCGTGAATAATCTTCGGATATTGCATGCACTTTCAGGTGATGTTTGGATGATATGATTGTATATGTGATGGATGAGTGGTGTATGTATCTATGAAACTTAGAATTATATAGATGGAAAGGTATGGCATTATATTAGGAAAAAAATGGAGACCGGACCCTAATAATATCCGAGGATGGAGGGTACCGGACCCTAATAATATCTGAGGATGGAGGGTACCGGACCCTAATAATATCTGAGGAAGAAGGGAGACCGGCCCCTAATAATATCCGAGGATGGAGGGTACTGGACCCTAATAATATCTGAGGATGGAGGGTACCGGACCCTAATAATATCTGAGGAAGAAGGGAGACCGGCCCCTAATAATATCCGAGGATGGAGGGTACCGGACCCTAATAATATCCGAGGTATGTAGGGCGAATGCTCTTTATAATGTAAGGTTAGTTATGGATATATATGCAAGAATGATGAACAGGTTAAGTATGTAAAGCGTACCTTCAGGCACGTATATGTGTATGTAAAGTAAGTTATCTGATTAACTAAAACTCACTCAGCGTAGCTGACTTTTAGTATGCACGCATGTTAACAGGTTGAGACAGTTGGTTTGAGCGGGACACATGGTAATGTTGAAGAGGATGGCATCTGAAGATTTGTCATGATGTTTTGATATTATCATTTATGTTACGTTTTAAAAGACAAGTTAAGAATGTTTTGTAATGAATGGTTGACCTTTACTATTATTGTGCGAAAGTTTTAATTAACTCTGATATTTAGAACTGTGTTTATGAGTAAATCCAACGCTAAAGTAGGGCACCAGTAACGGGGCCTTACATGATGCATATGTCACGATTGAGTCTGATACAAACTCAATCCCCGCCGCGTAAAAGTTGTTTTCGTCGGATACTAGAACCAAAGTGGTTATTTCTTCTTCCATCCTGATATAAAAATTGGATTTCTATCAAGAGGAAAGGCCAATTCCTCGAGAAAGAATTTCTCAATCGAGGAACTGGAGATAACATTGTCGATCTTGAAGAAATTCAAGAACCACAAACAACTTAGGAAGTTGGAGCGTCTGATCAACAAGTTGTTGTTGTTGTTGATACATCAGACATGAACACTAGTGTTCGCAGAATTAGTAGAACTCCCGTACCAATCCAAGATACCTATTGCATCTGGATGGTCCAGAAGTATTATTAGTATCCAAGTCTAACGACGAACCTACTAACTACAAATCTGCAATCTTGGATCCAGAATCTGAGAAAATGCGTGAAGCCATGAACGCCGAGATGCAATCTATTCATGACAATCAAGTCTGGAACTTGATTGAGCTACCCCCCGAAGGTCGGGCAATAGGGAGCAAGTGGATTTTCAAACAAGCATCTCGTAGCTAGAATCTACATTTTGATGAGAATAATCAAAGAGTTTGATTTTATCAAAAATGAAGATGAGCCTTGTGTTTACAGAAAGACTAGTAGGAGCACTATATCATTCCTCATCCTGTATGTGAATGATATACTGATAATTGGAAACAACATTCTTATGCTTAAGGAAGTTAAGCACTGGTTGGGATCTTGTTTTGCAATGAAAGATCTTGGTGAAGCTGCTTATATTCTGGGAATCAAGATCTACAGAGATAGATCTAAGAGGCTTCTAGGGCTAAGTCAAAGTAAATACATAAGCAAAGTCATGACACGCTTCTCAATGGACAACTCCAAGATAGGAGCTGTTCCATTGCTAAAGGAACCGTTTGAGCAAATCTCAATCTCCGGCAACGGACATTGAATCTAAGCATACGCAAACAATTCCATATGTTTCAGCGATTGGCTCTGTCATGTACGCTATATTATGCACTAGACCTAACGTCTCGTATGCATGTTTGGAGGAGCGGAAGAGGAGCTCACTGTAAGGTGTTACACTGACGCTAACTTCCAGAATAACTGAGATATTCTCGCTCATAATCTGCTTGGATGAAGAAATTCATAGCCAACCTCGATCTGGTTCCAAGTTTTGGAAAATGATCGATGTAATATGTGATAACACAGGTGCTATTGCTCAAGCCAAAGAGCCCAATTTTCGTCACATGGCCAAGCACATTTTTAGTTCCACTATGTACGAGAATTACTGGAACATAAAGACATCGTGATAAGCAAAGTAGACCCAGATCAAGAACTAGCTGAGTCGTTCACTAAGCCGATGACTCAGGACAAGCATGATCAGCATAGAGATGCTATCGGGCTTAGACTTTCTAGTGATTTATTTTGATTTAGTATTTGGATGTATGAATATTAAAACAGTTGTACTTTTAAGTTCACTTTTGATTTAATGGTTAAATGCAAACGTTGAATGATACAACTGTGTTCTTTTAATACGTTTAATCCGTGAATATTGTATTCTAAATTATCCGTAGTCAGTCAGACTCGTGGGAACGATTCTGAATTAAGACTATTCTGACTTTGGACTCAAGCAGTTGACTTCCAAACTCACAGACCTCATTATGAATGACGTTGGATGTAACTCGCATCAAATCATCTTCATGGATCTTGATCAGAAGATGTTTTGATAATAGTATGCTCATTTAGTATCCTTAGACCTGAGATACATATTGGAACTTTCGTTTACCGAGGAATATTTTTTTACCATGTTAAACGCTGTTGCGTAACTGCCAGCCATAAAGGCATTGATTGGGAATGTTCTGGAGTTTAGTGGGAGTTGTATGTAGTCAAGATGGGATTTTGTACTCTTAGATGAAAATGTAACAGTTAGACATCTTGGCGCTCTCGTTGTTTCAAACTGGTAAAGTGTGAGGCCTCACCCAAACTTACTGTGTGTTTGATTGGACCACTTTGACTCTATATCGAGAACTACAATAATTGAACACTATATGAGATTGATTTGATCCATGTCTCATTGTCCAATTGATGTCTTATACAGAAAGGATAGATGACAACGATTACTATAAATTCATTATATTGCAATAACGTATTCCAAGATATTTTGGTTATGGATTTAAAAATGTCATAATTGGTTGGGACAGCTATGTATAGCTAGAACACCTCTAGCTGTCAGCGTTGTGATACTTGATCCTTAACCGTCCAAGTGGGAGACTGTTGGATTTTATGGTCGGTTCTGGTCAAGTCAACGCGTGCCGACCCGATTGTGACCCGGTATGAGTTACACCGAGAATAACGAACCTTAAGCTCACTTAATCGTTAACTGGGCCGACACAATTAATTAGTAAAATGGATGGTGGATTGGGCTTTAGTTGGTAATTGGACTTAAGCACAATGGGTTTAAAATGGTTTAGCCCTAAAGCCTTACTATATATAGTATGTTAATAATTATAAATAAATAATAATCATCTTCACCAACACAAACCCTAGCTGTCCACACTACAGCCGCCGCCGCCGGCCATTTTTCCGGCCACCGGAAAAACGCCGCCTCCCTCCGCCAGCTGTAACAACACACCGGAACACCACCACAGCTAACTTTCGTTGCTCGAGCTACTGTTTCTGTCACTGTTGCTATTTACCGCTATCACGAGCTGTTGTCCTGTTTATTCCGGCGAACCCGGTCCGGCGACGCTATTCCGGTCGCCGCCATCTATACTGCAGCGCTGTTTCTACTGATGTACGCTTCTGCAGCTGCACCACCACCGCAATCACAGCTCATAGGAGCTGCTACTTCATCCAACGTCTGCCACCGCGCCGCCGCCTCTCACCGCCGCGTCGCCACCGTCCACAGCGGTTGTAACCACCGGATTTCTTGGTCCGATTGATTGTGTCATACCTAGCTACGTTTGTTATCACTCGGTGTTCTTCCCGGTTGTGTATAACCGTGGTATTATCTCTAAACTTTTATCTATGGTTTGGTGTTCATTTATCGTACTCGTATATGTTATAATCGGATTCTCGTTTTGGGTTTCGGGTTCGGTTTTACTCGTTTATAGCCGCTGCGTTTATTCGGTTCTTTTTTATATATTAATCAATTAATATTTACTTAAACGAATATATTAATTAAAACGGGTTAGTTTTGTATTAACCGTTTTCTCCGAACCACCATTGAAACCCAACAATTTCAACTATGGCTACTCAATCCTCTTGGTGGCAGCCTAGCTTGTTTGTTGGAGTGCCAAGAAACAATCAACAGCGTCTCATTCCAGCTATGTATCTTAATATTGAGTCATGGCCAATACTGCTGTAGAAATTGTTTGGATTACACACCTGCATGCTTCAAGAACTACCTATATTGCAGCTGATCGACAACTGGATCTACTATATGACAACCATAGTGCCTTGTTTATGTCATATCCATTTTCTTTTAAACGAGCCAATCATACTAATCTTAATTATATATCATTTCACTCTTGTCTCTTCATGTAAATTGTATGCCAAGTTCCTTCAAACAAGCTTCAAGTGGCGGACATAGTCACCAAATTAAAGACTTCCTCACGCTCACTATGACTACTTTCGAGCTATGCTTCGTCTTGGTCCATCACTATTTCGCTTGAGAAGGATGTTAGATTAACATAAACAAAATAAGAAATTAAATATTTTGTATAATATTTACTTTTTTATTCTCCTCGTTGATAGGAGACGTATATTACCACATCTTAATGTTGTAAAAAGCATATGTTCGTGGATTTTGTAAAGTTTAGCAAAGGTTGTCCTATATTTGTATGTTTAGTCAGTGTGGTCCATTTCTTTAAGATTCAGAGTTCCAGACATAAAAAGACGGTTCTTAAACTATCTGTAGTGGAGGGATTATAAAATGGGGCGGTTTGCGTCATTTGATGTCTAGTCAGTAAATGATAGGTTTTTGTTTTTAGGGTGTAATGTGTTGTGGCCCGATATATACACACACATATATATAACAAACAAATATAATAATAATAATAATAATAATAATAATAATAATAATAATAATAATAATAAGCCGGCAACAAATAGTTTGCCCACCCCCCACCCCACCCTCTATATCACCCCAAATTTCGCCGGGGGACGGTGTGCTCACCCTTTATTGCCGGAAATTCCCACCCACTACGGGTTGCCTTACGTTGTTGACGTACGATGATATGTCATTTGTCATCCATGTGGTGTATTTTAAAGTATTATATATTCCCATGCATGGGGTCATTTTGTGTGATATTTTAATAAGGAATATGACAGGGTTTATAAGAAGCAATGAAGAATGACGAAATGTCATGCAGTTATGTTGTTCACGAAACTTCCGTGTTGAACTTTTATTAAGACTTTGTGGTTGTTTTCAATTATTATTATTATTATTATTATTATTATTATTATAATTATAAGTTGGTTTTGGTTCAATGATATAGCATTCACTTTATAATTATAAGTGAGAGGTAGGGGGTTCAAACCTCACTATCACCAATTTATATGGGAGATATGAGGGATGACCCTGGCTTGCCAGGGTTCGAGTCCTTATCTCACCCGGTTTTACCGGCTCCTCGCTGCCATGCCGTTTGGCGGGCGTGAGGGTCGGGTTTTATCCGGTGAATCCCTCAATAGGTGGACTGCTAGGAGCTCCGTTCGTCCGGACTAGTGGCTGGCTCGGGCTACCTTTAGCCAATGCGGGCCGCGTACGAAGTACCCGGCGTTACTTAGTTGGTCGTTCAAAAAAATATTATTATTATTATCCTCCAACTTACTAACTGTTGGAAATTTAAACTAAGACGAATGGAGACTTAATTTTGTTGAAGTTACTTACGGGGCTCTTCATATGGTAATTTGAAGATTTACTTCTGAGTAGAGTTTTTTTATATCACTTGATTAGACTTTATTAGAGTGTTAAGTCTCTAATTAAGCAAGACTATTCACCCGTCCATGACTCTTTGTATAAATACACACAAGAATTCTGGAGTAGAGGTGAACCTTGAAAACTCATTAGTGAGTAACTAAATAAAGATGAGTGCTCTAACATTATCCATCAGTTCTACTATTTTTTTTTTCTTTTTTGCAATTTAACTAAACTGCCCTACAAGAGATGTTGTAAGATCCATTTAAATGTGTCTTTTTTGCATCTAAAAATTAAGGTGAAGGCAGCTTCATCGTGGCTAAAGGTATGTCTTACGTTTGAATGCAACAATCATGAAAAAGTATAAAAGAGTACTCTTCAATCTAACTCCATTAACTTCTTGGGCCATAGATGCATGAAAGATAAATTATTGGTTGGAGACTAAATTCATAATTTATATAAACCATTACCACATGGAGATATTCAGCATTTGGACCAAGCCCAAGGACCAATCCAAGAATCTATCTAATTACTCTACATGTTGTATAACAAACAAGAAATTAGTTTTGAGAGCATGTATATTACCTTGCGGGGCGTTTATTTAATGAATAACTATGTTTGGTGTCCGTATATTTTGCCAAAACTCCTCCATCAAGTAACATTTTTTCATGCCTAAAATAACGGAAAACTGTACCGTCTTTTGGTGTCTAAAGTGAAGACAATAAGATTTCAAGTCTAAATCTTTATTGTATTGATTAATAAGTTGTGAATACTTGATTACAAATAACCCTATTTATAACCATACAATTACTTGTTAGACAAGAATAGGAGAAAAACTAACTCAAAAACCCCCTAGGTTTGTAAGTACGACAACTAGGTCCCCGCACTTACGCAAGAATACACTAACAATCACCCCCCCTAATCTTGTGACACCGATGAAGCTTCGCATCTCGTTAAACTTCAACCGTGGCAATGCTTTTGTAAGGATGTCTACTCTTTGTAAATCTCCACTGACATGCTCCACCTTGATTTGTTCTCTTTCGATGCACTCCCGAATGAAATGGTACCGTGTGTTGATGTGCTTGCTTCGACCATGAAAAACCGTATTCTTCATCAAAGCGATAGCCGATGAATTATCCACCTTCAACGTCACGATTTCCTCCTTTTCTCCGGTCATCTCTGACAACAAACCCCGAAGCCATAAGGCTTGACATGCAGCCGATGTAGCTGCCATAAATTCAGCCTCACATGATGATAACGCCACCGTTCCTTGTTTCTGAGAAACCCATGATATCGGTGATGTACCATAGTAGAAAATCAAACCTGAGGTGCTCCGACCATCATCCATATCCACCGTATGACTACTATCACTATACTCGTGCAACATATTGTTTCCGCCTCTCGAGTAAGTAATACCAAAGTCGAGTGAACCTCTTAGATATCGGAGAATATATTTAACCGCTTGAGCATGAGCTTGAGTTGGTGATTGCATGAACCGACTTGCATAACCAACCGAGTAGCTCAAATCAGGTCTCGTATGAGTTAAATACTGCCAGCTTCCGATTATCTTTCTATAACCGGTCGGATCTACCTTCGGATTTTCATCTTCCTTCGACAACTTTAAGCCCAGTTCCATAGGAAATTGAGTCGAGTTGCACTCCCAAAGACTTGTTTCTTTTAGGATTTCTGTTGCATAACCGTTTTGCTTTAATGTTATCCCACAATCGTTTTGCTTCACTTCGATTCCAAGATAGTAATGCAACAACCCGAGGTCACTCATCTCGAACCTTGACTCCATTAGTCTTTTGAAATTTGCAATTTCTTGCACACTTGTACCTGTGACTATCAAATCATCAATGTAAACTCCAACGAGTAGTAGCCTTTGACCGGAACACCTTTTGTAAATCACTTGTTCTTTTTTACATCGAGTGAAACCGAGTTCCTTTAACGACCAGTCTAGTTTAGTATTCCACGCCCTCAGAGCTTGGCGTAGAGCGTATAACGCTTTAGCCAACTTGTACACTTTTCCTTCTTGACCTTTCTTAACAAACCCATCTGGTTGAACCACGTACACCTCTTCTTTCAAATCACCCTAAAGAAACGCAGATTTTACATCCAAGTGATGAACTTCCCAACCTCGGTTTGCTGCTAACACGAGTAAAAGTCGAACGGTTTCTATTCTCGCCACTGGTGCGAACACCTCTTCGAAATCGATCCCATATTTCTGAACATACCCTTTAGCTATGAGTCGGGCCTTGTACTTGGTTATTTTCCTGGCTTCATCACTTTTGATTTTATAGACCCACTTTAAACCTATCGGTTTTACTTTGGGTGGTGCTTCGACTAACCGCCATGTCTTGTTTCTTTCAATCGACTCGATCTCCGCTTCCATTGCTTTTCTCCAATGTTTTTCATTATTAGCTTCTCGAAAATTTACCGGTTCATCATCGAATAATAATAGGAGATTTACTTCGTCGGTTGTCGGGTCTTGCTTGGAGGGTGTCGGTATACCTTCAACCAGAAAGTAGCTAAATTTCTTGGGCAAAACCGTATTTCGAGTAGTTCAACGCGGTTCGATAACTTGTAAAGGTTCTTCGTCTAGGACAGTGTCGGGCCTAGTCGGGCTTACAGGTGGGCTGTCACCTTCTGAAGTTAACGACTCACTTCCGTTTCTGATACGAATCAACTCACCGGTATCATGACGGTCTACGGCCCCGGTGTCAAACCCGGATGTCACCTACTCCGATTCGGGTTCAATATCGCACCTAACAATAAACTCGGTACATTCCGGACCCTTTTTTCCCTCTTGTTTGTCAAGATCAGCCCACGCGTACCTTTTACACTCGTCAAACTTGACATCCCGCGTAACGTGTACTCGCCTTTTGATCGGATCAAACATACGGTAGGCTTTTGTTCCAGGTTGAGTACCTAAGTGAATCATCACAATGCTTCGGTCGTCTAATTTCTTTTGACCAGTACCAAGGACTTTTACATACCCCGTGTCACACCCCGACTAAAGGCGGCGGAAAATGCTGAGGTGTAAAGATTGCCCATAAGCGCATGACACTATTTTAAGCGACAATATTTAACAACTCATTTCATTTCACAACATCGAAAATGTCACATAACGATAATCATAAGTCAAATGCAACAAAATATGGCAAATCAAATATTGTTCATTTTTGCTAATATCCTAACGGTATTTGTGACGTTTTCTTCACCGAACTCCAAAATCAACCTAGATGCAAACCTGTAACATTTCATAAAATAAAGTTTGTCAACACAAAGGTTGGTGATCAATTCATAGTTTTTGAGCATATATGTATATAATAGAAAAGCCACAATCTTGTATACGAAACAACAAATAAATAGCAATAATTTGGATAATATGAGGTCGCTAATAAGAATATATTAGCGGCACCGTCTATAAGAGAATATCAAATAGATTCGGATTTCATGAGGTCGTTAACAAGAATACATTAACGGTACCGTGCTATAAGAGAATACCAGATAGTTCACGGATTTATGAATCAACCTTCCAAAAGCGGTAAACACAAAAGCATATAATCATGCAAGCATAGAACACCAAATCGAGCATTTATTTAAGTAAAGTATACAATAACGTTTGTGGTTTAAGACTCAAGTATAAAGCATTTGATTTGAATAAGTATGAAATGTCACCCCAAAACAAAAGATAGAAAACGGGGTATGAAGTTACTCACGTTCAAGTAATAAACATGAAAAGTTGGTAATTTGAAGATTTGTCAGAACGACGGGTTTAACGTATGAATCCTAAATAAAAGAAAGTCTTGGATTTAGAAAGGTTGTCTTGAAAATCTTTAAATAAAATAATTGTTGCAAAAAGTAAACAATTAAAGTTCAAGGTTTAAAATGTAACTATTTAAGAATTTACAATAATAACCCTTTAAAAATGTAAGTTTGCTCGAAACTGGGTTAAAGTATCTAACCTTACCATTTACTTAACCTATGTTAAGTAATAAGGTGGGAAAAATGCTAAAGCAAGTTCCTTTGGGACAAAGATACTAAAACGGGTCTTTAACGAGTGTCCGTGTTGTTGGTTCGGGTCTTGATAGTAGGTCAAACCCAAAGTCAACTTTCCAAAATAATGAATGTTATGAGATAACTCAATAAAACTTTATATGACTTAACCAAGTATGTAGATCTATTGTTTTAGAACTAACAACGTACGTTAAGCGAGTGTTCGGTTTTGTCGGTCCAAACTATGTTATGAGATCAAGTTGGATCCAACAATTCCAAATACTTAAGAAATCAAGTAAAATCAGTTTGTAAACTATTTTTAAAGAAATACACAAGTCTTGATAGCTAAAAACACACTTGTGTGTCTTAAGCGAGTAAAAATCGGATTGGTTCGTTTTCCATCTCACAATATGTTCCTTGATGGTTTCCACATGCCCAAATATCATAGATCTTGTATAATACATTATAAATGAAAAATATTAAAGTTTTACAACTAAAAGTTAACAACAAGTCTTTTAAGCAAAAGTTTCGGTTTGGTTCGGTTTCCATCTCCCAACGAGTTCATAGATGGATTCCACATGCTTAATATCAAAGAACTTATAAAAATGATATTTGAAACTTAAATCTAACATTAAACATGTTTAAACAACTATTTTATCAAAACTAGTAAGCAAAAGTTCGGTTCACGGTTTGGACAATTTACGGTTAACCCGAGGTTAGTCTCTACAAACCCCACCATGGAACTTCATAAATGTGACAAACAAACTAAAAAGAGCATAAGTTAAACACGATTAATATGTGCAATAAGTTATGTGTGTGTGTATATATCAAGAACACGAAGTCCTCCATGAAGCCTTGCCTTACGAGGTCCGAAGCTTAACCGATCGGAACCAGAGAAGCAACTACCAAAGGTAACAAGGGGTGTATATTATATATATGTTGCACCACCATAAACAAGTATTAATAAGACTACATAAGCTAATTAAAATAAAAGAAATAACTCAGTTTAACTTTTAGAAGTCAAACCTTCAAGAACACTAAGAAAACAACCTTAAGATCTTTGAATTTGAGAGAGTTTTTGGAGTTGTATCGGGGAATAATGGATGGGAATGGTGGTGTATATATAGGGTAAGTTGAAAGGGTCAAGCATTAAGGGTTTTGCATGAAAATGGGTTGGTTTAGTCACATGTTCGCTCAAAAATAACAAAAAACGTTCAGCTGGTGCAGACCTCCCTTAGCACGGCGCTAAGGTCTCTGCCCCAGGACTTTAGCGCGGCGCTAAGGTCACAAAGGAAAAATCTGAACTTTCAAAGTTGGCAGTTTTGGCCCCCGGAGTTGTTTTTAAGCGTTTAAGGCCATTTTAAGGACCGAAAAGGGTGTTTTTGAGACCCGACAAGTATAAAACAATAATGTAACATAAAATCGATCATTTTTATTATATGGAAGGTTTCGGTTTACAAAACGGGTCGCTTTACATAATAAAAACAAATACAAAAGTGACTCGAAATTGACGAATGTCACAGTATTCCCTACTTTAGGAAATTTCGTCCCGAAATTAAGATGAAGACGACGATGCAAACAAATGTGGATACTTCTCTTTCATTACGTCTTCTCGTTCCCAAGTAAATTATGTTCCACGCCGTGATTCCCATCGAACTTTGACTAACCGAATACGACTACGCTTGGTTTTCTTCTCGTTGCGATCCATGATCTCAACGAGTCGTTCAAGCATGATCATCGACTCATCAACATGTAATTCGTCGAGAGGTATATGGAGATTACCCTCGGCTAGGCACTTTTAGAGATTCGAAACATGAAATGTCGGATGAACACCGGCAAGTTCTTGCGGTAGTTCAAGTCAATAAGCTACTTTTCCAACACGCTCAAGGATTTTGAAAGGACCAACGAAACGAGGAGCTAGCTTACCCTTCTTTCCGAAATGAACTACCCCCTTCCAAGGAGATACTTTAAGAAGGACAAGGTCTTCAACATTAAATTCAATCGGTTTTTGTCGTTTGTCGACGTAACTCTTTTGACGACTTCTAGCGGCTAAGAGGTTTTTACGGATTTGATCAATGACATCGGTGGCTTCTTTGACCATTTCGGGTCCCGCGATTTGAGCTTCACCAATTTCGTTTCAACTAATCGGGGAACGACATTTACGACTGTAAACAGCTTGAAACGGAGCCATTTCGATGTTAGAATGATAACTATTGTTATAGGAGAACTCGATGAACGGAAAATGAGAATCCCAATTCCCACCAAAATCACGAACACACGCTCGTAGCATATCCTCGAGTGTTTGGATTGTACATTCGGATTGACCGTCCGTTTGAGGATGATAAGCGGTGCTAAGATCGAGACGTGTTCCTAAAGCTTCTTGAAGGGATCACCAAAAATGAGAGGTAAAACGGGCATCGCGATCGGAGATGATAGACAATGGCAAACCGTGTCGGCACACGATTTTCCGAACATAGATTTGAGCAATCTGCTCGACGGAATACTTCTCGCAGATCGGAATGAAATGAGCAGATTTGGTTAATCAATCGATGATCACCCAAATACTATCGTTGTCTTTTTGGGTGTTGGGTAATTTGGTGATAAAGTCCATAGCAATGTCTTCCCATTCCAAACGGGAATCGGTGGTTGCTCGAGTAGACCAAAAGGTCTTTGATGTTCGGCTTTGACTTTTGAGCAAGTAAGACATTTAGATACAAACAACGCTACGTCCTTTTTCATACCCGGCCACCAAAAGGTAGCACGAAGATCGAAATACATCTTATCCACACCGGGATGAACGGAATACCGCGAATTGTGAGCTTCGTCGAGCATACAAGTACGAAGTTCATCGTGATCGGGAACCCACAAACGATTGAGAAAGTACAAAAGACCATCGGGTTTAGTTTCAAGTTGAAGTTCGGCTCCACATGACATTTCGTCGTACATATTACCTTCTTCGACGGAGGTACGTTGAGCTTGGAAAATTCGGATTTGAAGATCGGTTTGAACAACAACGCTTAGCAGAACGGATATAAAATTAACCTTTCGACTTAGGGCGTCGGCGACAACATTCGCTTTACCGGGATGGTAGCGAATTTCGCAATCGTAATCACTAAGTAATTCAACCCATTGTCGTTGTCTCATGTTGAGATCTTTTTGGTCAAAAATATGTTGAAGGATTTTATGATCGGTAAAAACCACACATTATGTACCATAAAGGTAATGTCTCCAGATTTTGAGAGCGAAAACGAAAGCACCAAGTTCGAGATCATGAGTTGTATAGTTCTTCTCATTGACCTTTAGTTGTCTTGATGCGTATGCGATGACTTGATCTCGTTGCATGAGAACACAACCAAAGCCTCGATGGGATGCATCACAAAATACAACGAAATCGTCATTTCTATCGGGAATGGTTAGGACAGGAGCATTGCAAAGCATGTCCTTGAGAGTATAAAAGGCTTCCTCTTGCTTCGAACCCCGCTCAAAAGATTTTCCTTTATGGTTGAGAGAGGAAAGAGGCAAAGAGATCTTGGAAAAGTTTCGAATGAAACGCCGATAATATCCGGCCAAACCGAGGAAGGATCGAATTTCCGTGGGAGTCGTTGGAGTTTTCCAATCCTTAAAGGCCTCAATTTTAGCGGGATCAACATGAATACCTTTGTCGTTTACGATATGTACCAAAAATTGAACTTCCTCGAGCCAAAATTCACATTTGGAGAATTTGGCATAGAGTTGTTCGTTTCTAAGGAGCTCGAGAATGGAACGCAAATGATGTTCATGTTCGGCTTTAGATTTAGAAAATATGAGAATGTCATTAATAAAGACAATAACGAATTTATCAAGGAATGGTTTACAAACGCGGTTCATGAGGTCCATAAATACCGCGGGTGCATTTGTTAACCCGAAGGGCATAACCAAATATTCGAAATGTCCATATCGAGTACGAAAAGCGGTTTTAGGAATGTCTTCTTCGCGAACACGCAAGTGATGATAACCCGATCGAAGATCAATTTTGGAGAAACAAGTTGCGCCTTGAAGTTGGTTGAATAAGTCGTCGATACGTGGCAAAGGATAACGATTTTTAATAGTAAGCTTGTTAAGTTCTCGGTAATCGATGCACATACGAAACGAACCATTCTTCTTTTTCACGAAGAGAACGGGAGCACCCCAAGGAGAAGAGCTAGGACGAATGAAGCCTTTATCGGAAAGTTCTTTGAGTTGGTTTGATAGTTCTTGCATTTCCGACGGGGCTAAACGGTAAGGAGCCTTGGCCACGGGCATCGCGCCAGGCACAAGATTGATTTGGAATTCAATCGGACGAACGGTAGGAAGACCGATGACATCATCGGGAAAGACGTCGAGGAAATCACGAATGATGGAAATATCTTGAATTTTCCTTTCCTTTTTGTCTTTTATCACTGCGAGAGTTAGAAATTGAACGTACTTTTGCGATTGGGCGCACGACATGAGATTAAGCTTCCTAGGAGTAGTGTTGCTGAAGACTTTAAGAATTTTACCGTTGACAAGCAGAATGCGAATGAATTTATCGAAACAAACGACTTCGGCACGATGCAAAGATAACCAATCTATGCCTACTATGACATAGAAACTTCCCATTTGCATGGGGATGAGATCGATGGAGAATTTATGCTTGGAGAGAATGAGAGAACAATCGCGGACGACAGAATTGATGGTAATGGAATTGCCATTAGCGATTTCAACAGAGAACGGTCGGGAAAGCTTAGTTCGAGGCATCGCAAGTTTCGACTCAAATTTCAAAGAAATAAAACTTCTATCGGCACCCGTATCAAATTAAATATAAGCCAAATGATAGTTCACCAAAAACATACCGTTCACGACATCGTTCCCCACTTGAGCTTGATTTGCATTCATCATAAAAGCTCGCCATTGGTTGCCATGGTTCACTTGTGGTGCTTGTTGGGGAAGTGGAGGTGGTGCTTGGATTGCTTGGATGGGTTGGATGAGTGGTGCATTGAGTTGGGGAAGTTGGGGTTGGTAGGTTTGGACTTGGTAGGCTTGGGTTTGGTAGTAAGGTATGGTCTTGGTTTGGTTAGCAAAAGTGAGGCGAGGGCAATTGTTGCGGAAATTGTTAGGGTCGCCACAATTAAAGCAAGCTCGGGGTTGTTGTGGTGGGTTTGGTGGGAAAAATCTGAATTTCAAAATTGGCAGTTTTGGACCCCGGTGTTGTTTTTAAGCGTTTTAAGGCCATTTTAAGGACCGAAAATTTTTTAGACCCGACAAGTATAAAACAATAATGTAACATAAAATCCATCATTTTGATTATATCGAAGGTTTCGGTTTACAAAACGGGTCGGTTTACATAATAAAAGAAAATACAAAAGTGACCCGAAATTGACGAATGTCACACCCCGTGCATCCGAACACTTTAACGTGTGAAAGGTTCGGTTTTATTCCTTTAAAACGCTCATACGAAGTCGAGTCCTTCAAAGATTTTGTTGGTGACCGGTTTAGTAAATAAACTGAGTGATGAACCGCTTCTCCTCATAGGTCTTGTGGTAGTGACATCGCCTTTAACAAACTTCGAGTCGTACCAAGTATGGTTCGGTTTCTTCTTTCAATCACTCCGTTTTGATGTGGGGTGTACGGGGCCGTAAACTGATGTGCCACACCTATACTTGATAAGTAATCTTCCAACACATGGGATGTAAACTCACCCCCGTTGTTGGTGCGTATGGTTTTGAGTTTCTTGCCCGTTTCGTGTTCCACATTTTTCACTAAATCAATGAGTAAACCCGCAACTTGGTCTTTCGTCTTTATCGTGAAAACCCACATATAGTGGGTGTAGTCGTCAACAACTAGTAAAAATTATCGGTTTCCACCATGTGTCTCGGGAGTAATCGCGCCACAAACGTCAGCATAAACGAGCTCGAGTGGTACCTTTGCACGATAATTAGATTCTTTCGGGATATCCGATCTTGTTTGTTTGCCTAGCATATATGCATCACAAATTTGCATCGGGTGTTCGATTCTTGGCACTCCATCCGCGAGTTTCGAGAGACCCCGAAGGGCATCAAAATTCAAATGCCCCAAGTGAGCGTGCCAAATCCATGCAATATTATGAAAATCAACTTGTAAGCAAACCGGAGAAACAACCTTTAAATTAATTTTATAAACCCGGTTAAAGGAACGCGGTACCTTGATTAGAAGTCTTCCATCTTGTTCGAATATCCATAAGATACCGTCTTGGATCCCGATCTTGCATCCTCCTTCGTCTAATTGCTCGAGACTTATAATATTATTTTTGAGAGATGGAATAAAATAAACGTCACTCAAAGCTCGTTGTTCTCCCCTTTGACCTTCTACTACTATCGTGCCCCGACCTTCGATTTCGACACATGAACCATCACCGAAACTTACTTTACCGGTCTTGTTACAATCGATGTTGGAAAACCATTCCAGATTTCCCGTCATATGGTTACTCGCTCCGTTATCAAGAATCCACGTGTTTTTATCACATGGGGTAGAAGCATATTGCTTCGAATCAACCCGGTCTTCTTTTAGAAAAACGACATCTTCCTTACTCCGAGCTACCGTCATCATGTTTAGAACCGGTCCGCCATCTTGAGTGAGGTTACTTTGATCGTTCATCTCCTTGTTTCGGTTAGGACATGACGTGGCAATGTGTCCTAGTTCATCACACCGATAACATTTAATCCTTGACCGATCCTTCTTAACTCTTGGTTCTTTCTTTTCCCGATCTACAACCTTACCCTTTCCCTTTTCTTTTGACTTGATTCAGTTCCCATCTTGCCTTTACCATAACGCCTTTCTTGATTGCTTTTAGCTTTTCATTCTTCATACGTATATAGGAGTTGTTCTTGCTTACCGGACACGGGTTTGTCATCATCTCCATATCGTTACTCAAACGCTTTTAGGCGTCCAATGGTTTCATGGAACGTCATGGTCTTTATATCGGCAAACTATTCAATGGTAGCAGCAATCGCTATATACCTCTTTCTCGGAACGGACTTCAAAAGCTTTATCACAAGGGTCTTTTCTTCAAACGGTTCTCCAAGATTGCTTGCTTTGGAAGCTATTTGGCTTATCTTGGTTGAGAAGTCATCAATCGTGTCTGTTTCTTTCATCTTGAGTACATCAAACTCATGTTGAAGAGACTCGATCCGTGCTTCTCGAACCCTATCAACCCCAACAAAACGAGTCTTTATTGCATCCCAAATCTCTTTAGCGGTGGAAATGTGAGCCACTTGCATCACCAAAGCCTCCGGCATGGCTTGATAGAGATACACAATCGCCAACCCATCTATCTTTGGATCAACTACCGTTCCCGTTCTTGGTTCGATAGCCTCCAACAACCCTTGAACCTTGAAGATGGCCTTGATTTTAACCGTCCAAATCGTGTAATTAGTGGACGTAAGAATCGGAAACTGAATCGAGAGGGAACTCGGTTCTTCGGGAAAACCGACTTGATTGCTTGGCCCGTATCCCATCTTTTTCCTTCTTGGTACTTGTTACTTAAATTGAAATCTGGATCCAATTTTCTTGATTGACGAAAAACTTTATCCAAAATGTAAGAAACCTTTACTTGCCTAAAAATAAAAGTATACAATGACTTGTTAGATAAGAATAGGAGAAAAACTAACTCAAAAACCCCCTAGGTTTGTAAGTACGACAACTAGGTCCCCGCACTTACGCAAGATTACACTAACATAAAGTGCCATTTTTGGCTCAATTTTTTTATACGGATAAAAATGATAGCAACTGCGACCCTATATTCCAACTCGTTGGGTCATTAGCCGTGCGGAATCAAATCAAGTCAGTATGGTTGGGCCGGTACCATGTCAGCGGGCTTAATCCATGTGGGTGTGTCACCGCTCCGGCAAGCTTGAGATGCTTCATGCACCTACGTTCTTATTTCTCATGTTTTTATTGCCCCTGTTTTATTTTCTTCATTTTAAATATTTTCATTTAGTATTTTAATTCCCTAAACTAAGCAGAAGTGTTGTGTAAGCTGATGTGGTTCCAACAATTAATCGTTGGCCAAAGAAAATAGACGGGAATTCATATTAGAAAATAGATAGAGACTTAGACTAATTTTTCATAATTTCATTCATACCCAAATGGAAATACGTTGTGGCCATTATATAGCCATACAATAGGAGAAAGCTTGTTTAGATAATCAACATGTCTTTCTACCATTTGCCTTTGATACATTTGGTTTTCTGGCTCCAGAGGCTGTGAAATTTTTGAGTAGGGTTCAGCGCGTCGTACACGGAACCTCTTCAGCTTCTAGGTCCCAAAGCTTCGTTTTTAGCATGATTGGCTTTGCTGTTCAAAAGGGGGTTGCGGCGCAGCTTGTTGCCCGTTTGCCTGCCACTTTATTGTAATCGTTTTATAGTAAATTAGATATGATGAATAAGTTTTTATAGGAAAATACTAACTTCTTTAAACTACCCACTAACTAAACAAATAACCTACCACTAACTCAATCAAAAGAAACTGCATGGAACTAAAACTACTAGAAACCCACGTTGTGTTCATGTGCATGGATGGGGCACACATCATTCCCTTCCACTTGAAGAAACCGTGTCCACACGGTTGAGAATCTAATACAACGAATTTACAGGAAGCCCAGTCCTAGCCATTAAACTTCTCCCATCTTGACTACCAAGCTTTTCCTAGGCAATAGCACCAAACAAAATCTCAGCAGCTTGTACTTGTTCACGAGAGTTTTCCAGATTCCATGCACATGTGGGAACATGGTAACCTTGGAACCCCAACAGTTGAATTTTTTTGGCTTCTGGTTCTCGTCTCTTGGGTTGGGAGTGTGAGCTTGGTTGATGATAACGTTGGATTCCGGAACCTGTCGGTGACATTGGAACCACTGCAAAAGCTGAAGGTGATGTGGAATTTGGTGGTTGGGATTCTGGTGACGGTTCGACATCAGCTTGTTGTGGTGTGGCGGAAGCGGGTGACATGGCTACAGGTGTGGTAACGGGTGACTGATGTGTGTGTTTGGTTTCCCACACGTTTCAGATTGATTATATCTCATTGAGGATGGTTTGCAACTTGAACTCGAGTCTCGTAAAGGATTCATTCACCCATTGACGGAACTCGTTTTCGAATAGTGTTTGAGCAGCCATAAGTCCGGGGGGATCACGGCAGCTCTGATACCACTGATGTGGTTCCAACAATTAATCGTTGGCCAAAGAAAATAGACGGGAATCCATATTAGAAAATATATAGAGACTTAGACTAATTTTTCATAATTTCATTCATACCCAAATGGAAATACGTTGTGGCCATTATATAGCCATACAATAGGAAAATACTAACTTCTTTAAACTACCCACTAACTAAACAAAAGAAAATGCATGGAACTAAAACTACTAGAAACCCACGTTGTGTTCATGTGCATGGATCTGGCACACATCATAAGCTTATTTCTTTTCCTATGTGAAATGTACGAGAAGATGGAAATGGGTTTTAAGAAAAAGAATTTATGTTAATTTCATCTCACTGGATTATAAGTTAAAAATGATCTTCTAATGCTAAACTTGAACGGTGTTCTTTGGAATCTAGATTAGGGTTGATGTTGGAAACTTTAGTATAATATTATTGTTATATAATTATTATTACTAAATGTAATTATATTTAATGAGAAATCAATAAGTTGCAAGAGTTAATTGATTATTCAAGTCTCATAAGTTTTGCAAATGAGAAGTTGCAAGAGTTAATTGATTTATTCAAGTCTCATAAGTGGTGCATTCAAATACAACTTAACTCTTACAGTTATTAGTGTATCAATTCAAGGCTTTTGGTTGGGACATGGCTCATGTATATATACTACCATGTCTTGGATCATTTGGTTTTTTTTTTTTTGGTAGAGAAAAAATATTGTTTATGTAATCTCACATACAACCAAAAGAATTTCCTGACTTTACGATCTTACGCACTCTTGTTTCAGGTATAGTTCAGGTGCTAGGAAAATCCTGGCAGTACAATCTGCTTAGGCTGTTGTACCCTGGGAAACAGACGGGTTCACCTGGGTGGCCCGAAAATCTGCTTTAAGGAAAGCGTGTTTTACACGTGCCTCAGTCACCTTGTTTCTCGTTTTTGTCATTTCTTTCTAATATGTTTGTAATTTGGTTTCTATATTGTAATTTTCCTTTCTTATTCCTGTATTGTTATATGGATTACTATTAATAAAATTTCAGTTTTATTTCTTTTTGTGAACGGGTTTCCTACAAGCTTAAAACAGATTTTTTGAAAACAACTGTTCATTGTTTTAAAAAGAGAAAGGAAAAATCTTTTTACTTTCTGTTACTGTTTGCAGATTTATAAAGTTTATTATTTGGTGATCCTTTTTCTTGTGGTGATTTTTTGTATCTCAATTCAAGGTTAAAATTTGCTCAATGAGTAGTTCGGGCGGTGTTTCTGTATCTCGAATTACCATTGTTTATATCCGTTAATTTCAGTTTGAATCAAATTTCCTATCAAAAAGCTTTACAGTAAGACCATAATTAGAGACAAAATAAGTGATCAGTGGAAACTAAGACCAAATCTTGACAGAGAATCTCTCAACACTTTCACTGTGTTGCAATAAGTCAATTCAACAAAATAATTGACAGTTTAGTTGGTTAATATTAATATCATTCTTGAACTAGTGTTTCAGTTTTTGTCACCCTGTTTTATTACAGAAAACACATCTCTATGTCAATATTAGCTAACCTAGAATCTAGGAAATACGAGGATTGCAACTAACTGAGATTGATCCGATCGTCATCATAAACAATTTCAGCATTTCTTAACAACGAATTCAACCGGTGATGCATGTGCGGGCCGTGGGGCATGTAATAGAACTCTTAACATCATCAACTTTTCATCATCGGGAACCATAAAGGTCATCAGTATCACCTTCTTCAGATTAGGCGACCTAGCCAAGATAAACTTCACAAACTCCATCTCAGGCTTATAGTTTGTGAAATATTCAATCTCCAATTCATTTAGATGCTCCAACCAAACATCTGAATATTCTTCTAACTTATGTGAACATTCTTCCACAACAACGGACTCCTCATCCCAATCATTAGCAATCTACAACAAGAGTCTTGTGTCAATGAACTTTGGCATCATAATCAAAACAAATAGGATTCAAGATACAATAATAGTAATTACCACTAGCTTAATTTTCTCCAAGTTGGGGCAACATTTAGTCGAAGCAGCAAGAAAAGGCAATCCGTAGGCGTCAACAAAATACGCCTGTTTTACGCAAATGTATTTGAGGTGGATTAGTAAGGCTGGAAGCTCTCCTGGAACCGAAGCTTGAACTAATGACTAAAACCAAAAGCCAAACCAACGATTAACAAAAGGCTTTATAACTTTTGTTTTCTTTACATTATAAATAATGGGATAAATATTACCGGAATGATAAAACCCCAAGTTTTCAGACGTTCAATCGCGGGTAAACACCTGAACGACTCCATAATGCTAGGCTTTTCATCACCAAGAAAATCGTTGTCAAATAGAAACTGCATAGACTTAAAATATTCAGATAAGTTTTGAAAGTCTATGAGAATGGACATACAAGTATGAACTTACCAGACAGAATCTCTTAAGTGATGGACAATTAGATAATAGATGTAGAAGAGTTTCTTTGGAGATCCTTATATTGCTTAAGGATAAACTTGTAAGGCTATCAAATCCAATGAATATTGGTTTATGGTTGATATAACAGGATTCAAGATCTAGGTCCGTTAAGTGACGCAACGAGAAGAAAGATAAGGGTGGCCCATACGCATTGTCGATATCGTAAAAGTAAAAGGCTAGTTTCTTAACAGTATGGTTTCTCGACAAATGAAGTATTATTTGATCAATTTCGAAACAGGTTTGGTGTGCATCCATTATAAGGGTGAATTCATGAACTGGACCTTGTCGCAACAACAGAACTTGGTGGATGGCATAGAAAAGTTTACACCGAATTTCCTTCTTTCTCTTATAATATTCAGCATGGGACACATGTTTCCACCAATCAACCGGCTCCCCTCGGGTTGGTATATTAACAACATACGGAGAAAACTCAAGTTCAGGAATTGTGGTCCATTTGTACCTCCATGCCCTTGAGAGGATACTTGTCCTTGCTGCCTCATCAATTGTTAAATGGCATAGAATAGTTTCTATTACGGCTTGAGGAAGTGTGGTGATTATATCCGCACGTTGAGCTTTAGACAGACCTTTAGCTTTCATTGCTGCAAATTGTGAAATCAATTTAAGATGAACTCAGTATACTACACTATAAAAAAATATACCAAATACAACATAATAAGCCTAATATAATCACACGATTCAAACAAAAATGTGCGCATTAGTGTGGCTATGGCTATGCTATCACAACACCATTCATCATAGAAATTATTCTTCTTTGAACATGCCACTAAACAAGGCATTCTACTTCCTCCATCAAACCAGGTAACTTATATTTACTTGAAATTAATGCTTGGAAACTGATGAAAGCAAAAGCCTATTCTAAATTCCCGACAGATATTTGCAAGTTGATTTCTTATTCTTAGGTTATCAGTTACTAAACGCAACAGAAGATTATTTACTAATTTGATTTAACTTTTAATAATCATTGATGAACCAAGTTCACTCTAGCTACAAAGGAAGGGCCACAAATCTTTTCCACAGGGGTAACAATCTGAACGATTAACGACAATCTGAACGATTAAACGACGGAAAAACAAAATAAAATAAAGTATCATATACTACTAGCATCTAATTATCAACAATGAAGTAATGACCAATCAAGTATTCAAGTTTCAACTTGATAAAGTCAAGTATAAGTAAGTAAGTGAAGAAACACTAATCGAGACCCGGGGCAGATTACGGGTAACCTGGGGGTTAGATAGATGTTTCCCACGAGGGGTTAGACCCGGCAAAGATGGTTCTTCTGATAACCTGCAAAACAGACACCGTGAGCTCGTCACTGAGAAGGGGGGGTTCCTCCTTGTGACCACCCTCCGACGTGAGAATCAGACTAGATTGCTCTTGAATATAAATGTATATTAAGAGATTGCTAGAGCAGATATCAGGTATAATATGTAATATGAGATAGTATATGATGATAAGATGATAAGATGAGATGATCATACCATTTGGGGTATTTATAGCCGAAGGTAGGTTTCCAAGAAGGTGTGGCCGGCTGAATAGTATTCCTGTTCACCAACTGTGGCCTACGCACGTGCCCTGCTGGTAGTTGGTGGGTAGGCAGCGGCTGACAGTGACCAGGCCTGCTGTGTACTATTCCTTTTCCACCAACTGCCGGCTATGCACGTGGTATGACAGGAGTTGGTGAGTAGGCAGCGGCTAATAGTGACATACAGTACAAGAGCATGCTGCTCGCCATACTGCTGTCAATGAGCTGTCGTATCTTTGGTCAGATCTTTTGCCCATACCTCGTCAGGTACAGTACAGAAGATCTTCCCGTATCATACGGACTGGCTTATTTGGGCGGGAGTATTCCCCCTCCCGCCTTTGTGCGGGATTGCTCCCGGCTTTGCTCATTCCTTCAGGTGACAACTGAATTATTGAGAGCTAAGTGCCTTGTGCGTGTAACCTTGCTGCGCGGGTGGCCTTCCCTGATGGCTTGTATCCGCAGCTGCGGGAACAGGCGGAGTACTTCACCATTGGGAGGCATTTCCTGCGGGAACAGCTTGCGTACTGCGCGTAAGGACGTCACGTCTCTGAGCATGGTGGGTCCTGCGGATCCAGTTGGTTTCTGCGCAGACGTCTCTCTTTAAGGTGAGTCTTGCGGGTCCAACTGGGTTCTGCTGGGACCTACCTCTTCAAGTCCCCCCAGTCCAATGTTCTTCTCATGAATGTTTAATAAAGTGAGGTGAACTTTTGGACTTAAGCAAAGGGTTTTGAAAAGGGTTTAGTTTTAAGGTTTTCCATGGGGATTCTTCCCGCGGAAGTCCTTGTCACTTGCAGAAATTCCCGACTTTCCTGCTTGATCTTTGGGTATGATGCGGGCAGGTCTGTAACCTCCTCGCAAGTCAGGAGCGTTGAGTCCCACTTGTGTGGATTCTCCATGAGGTTTTGGTAGTTTTGAACATAGTGATCAATTATGTTAAAACCACCAATTCCATCCTGGAGCTTCAAACAATGTAGTTCTCGACGTTCCCGCTATGCGGGGATGTTATTCCCGTTTCCGCAAGCATTGCCCAGGAGATCCTTCTTGGTTTCAATTCCCTGCGGAGCGCTAGGTATGTGAAGGGTTTTGCCTTAACACTGTACCCGCGCTCGTCTTACGGTTACTTTACTTCCAAGGTATTCCTGGCGTCAATTCCCTGCGGGTGCTAAGTATGTGAAGGGTTTTGCCTTGACACTGTACCCGCACCCGTCTTATAGTTACTTGGTCGCCAAGGTATTCCCGGCGTCAATTCCCTGCGGGTGCTAGGTATGTGAAGGGTTTTGCCTTAACACTGTACCCGCACCCGTCTTATAGTTACTTGGTTGCCGAGGTATTCTTGGCTTCAATTCCCTGTAGGTGCTAAGTATGTGAAGGGTTTTGCCTTAACACTGTACCCGCACCTGTCTTACAGTTACTTGGTTGCCAAGGTAAGGGGTATTTTCCCGCTTACTTTTGAATCTTTTTGAATTTTTTGAAATTCGAAGAGTTGGTGAAAGGATAAGAACAGTCCAAACTGCTGAAACTTCGTGCGACGGTTTCTTCTGACTGTGTCAGGACGTGCAGGAAGTTATGGTGACGTGACAGTACATGGTCATTCCAGACGCTTTTTCAGGCGCGTGGGCGCGATTTTTCGGGCGCGTGGCCGCGAAATTAATGGCATGCGTCCTTTCAACAGCTGTTGCCAGCTTGCTTTTTGCCACGTGTCATAGTTTCATTGCACCTTCGATTTCTCTCTCTTCCGCATTAAATTCATCGCATTAATTGCGATTAGTATATAAAGGGGGAGAGGGTTCTTTGTAATCCACACTTTCACTTCTCTTCATCTTCAAAACGATTTCCGGCGAATACTCACATTTTCAGTCGAGCATTCTCTTGAAATCGTTTTCTTCTTTCATATCTACAAGATGTCTCACGATCTTGAGGCTACAGCCCAGGAGGCTGGGGTGTACGCCGATGACAAGAGTACTGCTGGCGAGTGCCAGTGTGCTCTGCCTGTCGATCTATATCAGTACATCGTCAGGAAGTTCATGCTCGAGTCTCTCGAGCCTGAGTTTCCTGAACCCCATCAGACGGTGTATGATGCCCCCAGAGGCAAGATCGGGGTATATGTTGCATTCTTTGTCTATGGGAATCTTAGGTTCCCTTTGACAAAGTTTGTGTACCGTGTCCTGGAGAGGCACGGTGTGCACCTGACCGAGGTGCACACGATGGCGATCGCGAAGATTCGCCACTTCGAGTGGGTGTGCCGGATTCTGGGCATTGAGCCCTTTGTCGACCGTCTGATGACCTTCTACTCTTGGAGGTGCATCCAGGGGTGGTATACGCTGATAACCCGGATCAAGGGTTTGAAGATTTGCGCAACCGAGCGCAGTCTTCGTTCGTGGAAGCGGGAGTTCTTCTATATCTCCGCTCGCGCCATCCCCCTTGCCATGAAATTTAAGAATGGGCAAGCTCTCCCCAGCCTTCACGCCTCCAACTACCAGGAGGCGGAATGGTTTTCAAAGATTTCCCGAGTCCAATCTCCGGTTTACCGGTTTGCGGAGTCCGGGATGGTGATGCTCGGGATGAGCCGGGTGTGGAAGGATGCGGAGGCGCAAAAGATCCCGATCGTCCTCGAATACGGTTTGAACTCTGTTCCTTACGGTATGCTCTGTTTCTTTTTGTTGATTTAGAATCTCTTCTAACTTCTTTCCTGTTTATTTCAGAGGGGAACGACTTGCAGTCGCTCCTGTATCCGCGGGAGGCTGACAGTCCCGCTCGGATGGGTACTCGCGCTCTAGATGAGAACGAGTTGCCCATCCTCGAACAGACGGCGGATCGGTTCGTGGAGGTCTACCCGCTAGGCCACGAGATCCTGAGCGCCAGGCGGCCAGGTAAGGCGTTATTCAACCCTCGACCCCTCAATGCTGAAACCTCTGCTGGAATTCCTCTAATCTTATGTTCTGATGAGGAATCCGCAGATGGTCCTCCGTTGGTGCGGAAGAAGAAGGCTGCAGGCGGGAAGGGAAAGGAGAAGGTGGCCTCCACTGCCGATCCGGTGCCTCGGTCTGACTCAGAGGCCGAGAGCGAGGAGGTGGCGGGGAACCCCGGTGGTGATAAGACAACCGCTCCGGAGGCTGCGACGACTGTCACCTCCGAAGAGCCCAGGATGACAATGGTGAGCGGCGTGAAGAGGCCGGCTCCATCGGGTTCATCCCCGCCTGTCCGCACTTTTAGGCTCAAGAAAACCCGTAAGTACAAACTTTATTTTTAACTTCATAGCTTTCCATCATTAATACTTATCTTCTTTGTGCAGGCGTGGATGTTGACGCATTCCAGGGTGGAGCGGGGAGGAGTACCTCCGGACCCATGACGGTAGGCTTGGTCAGCCTACCTGAGGCGACGACCCAGGCGACTGCGCCTGCGCCTGCTTCCGCTGGTTCAGTTGCTCACTCCGTTGAGCCGACTGTTCCAGCTGTGATGACATCACCGCCGGCTGTCAGTGCCATTTTTACCGCATCTTTCACTGAGCCGGCGGTTACTTTTTCTGCGCATTCCGCAGCGGCGACCACGGTTGTGAGTTCACCTCTGGTGAGTTCACCTCCGTTGGTTTCTACCGCGGCGGCCTCCATGCCTCCGACGTCGGCAGCTACAGCCGATCCTTCAGGTATGCTTGGGGCTTATCGCCAACCTCTGCCTCCTTCCCATCTGCCTGACCTCTTGGATGGATTTCCCTTGGGTTCAGGTGATGGGTTTGGCGGCTATCGGCCTGTTGTTGACCCTACAGGTGCGTAGGGTTCTTTTGGCCTTTTTATATTTTTATCATCTTTTCCTAACTAATTTTTGTTTTTTGCAGTGTCGGATTCCAATGAAGTGTATGTTCCACGATGGAACATCCGCCGAGGAACAAACCTTCGCACACCTGTAGAGTGCGTGGAGTGGGCTCGTCACGCAGCTCCCAGTGGTGCGTTGGGGGAAGCCATGGCTAGCTACCAGGAGGGTAGGCTAACCAATGAGCTTCGGGTTCTCCTGGCCCGGATGCAGCCGCGCGTCGAGCTGCTTTGTCGTGAAAACGACAAGTTAAAAGCAGCTCGCCTTCAAGAAGTAGCTCGGGCGCGGGCTGTCCGGGAGGAGAACGTAAGGCTTACCGCAGTGGCTTCGGAAAAGGAGAAGGCCTTCAAGGCCCTCGAGGTTGAAGTTCAGGCCCGGCTCGAGGCCCGTTCCAAGGCTGCCCAAGCTGTTAACGAACAGCTTCGGCTGGCTAAGGAAACTGCAAGGAACGCAACCGAGAGGGCCACCAAGGCTGATGCTGTTGCTGAGCCTCTACGCGTGGAGAATGAGGAGCTTAAAGCTAAATTAGAGGCTCTCCAGCAGGCTCATGATGCCTTGGCGATGGAAGACGCCAAAAAGCTCCAAGAGATCTTGGACCAAAGGGGGGTGCTTGACCACACTGAGCGGAAGCTAAAGGGCGTCGAAGAGGCTGCGGCTAAAGAAGTGTTGCTTGCCAACCTCAACAAAAGTGAAGCCGAACGCGCCCGTAACGAAGCTCAAGCTGCCCTCCAGGAGGCTCTGATTGCCAAGGAATGGCTTCTTCGAGAAGCGTTGTCTCAGGTATGTTTAGCTTCATGTCTTCACGCTTTTCTTTGTAAATAGAAAAGGTTTTGATACTTGTATTTTTTTTTCTTGTAGGTTGTGCATCGAGTCTTCACGGATACGTCTTATGACGATGCTATGAGCGCAGCCCTCAACGCTTCTCATGAGGATGGGGAAAAGGCCGGCTTCCTGCTTGGTCTAGGGTTCGTTGAGAAAGGCATCCCGCCTTCCAACTTCCCTTTATTTGATGTGGATACTGAAGCTGTATACGACCAAGCAGTGAATCAGTATGCCGCCTTCCCGCATCCGGTGGTGGAGAAGGTGAACGAAGCTGCTGCTGCTGATGATGGGCTAGCTATCCTTAAAGCTTTCCTTGAACCGTCACGCTCTACTGATGGTGCTGGTCCAAGTGGAAGTGGCCCTGAAGCTTGATCCTGAAGATCCCTTCCCACTGCTAGGATAGGTTTAGCTTGTATAGATTTATATTCTTGTAGGCGGGTAGTTACCCGGCCATTCTTGTAATGAATATTATGAAATATAAATCTTTGTGCGGGTAAGACCGCTATTTTCACTGGATTACTTGCTTTATAAACGTTATATGACTTGCATACTTTAGTTTAAATTAGCAATTTTCCAAGTGTTTAGAATAAGTTAACCTTTGAACGTGGTAGATAATAGGTTGAAGTTTTGCTTCCTCTTTCGTGATTGTGCGGGTAGGACCGTCACTTGCACTTAGTAGGATGGCTAAACTTTACCTACATCTGACCTGCGTGGAGGTTTTCCTCATCTTTTTTGAAATTTCTAAGTATTTAGGATAAGTTAACCTTTGAACGTGGTAGATAATAGGTTGAAGTTTTGCTTCCTCTTTCGTGATTGTGCGGGTAGGACCGTCACTTGCACTTAGTAGGATGGCTAAACTTTACCTACATCTGACCTGCGTGGAGGTTTTCCTCATCCTTCTGTTAGAAATTTTCTAAAGTATTTTGAATAAGTTAACCGTTCGACGCCCGGTTGTCAATAGGTTCGGTTTCCTCTCATGATTTGTGCGGTTAGGACCGGCACTTTCATTTAGTTGGGATGACCAAAGTTTACCTATGACTGACCTGCTTGAAGGTTTGCCGTTTTTTGGGTTTATACGGGTTTTGCCGCCTTCCCCACGCAACGACTTTCCACGTAATTATGCGGTGAAAACCGGCATCAGTGTTGAATAAATTAACCGTTCGACGCGCGGTTGTTAATAGGTTAGTGTTCAGTTTCCTCTATCATGATTCATGCGGATAGACCGGCACTTTCATTTAGTGGGATGACTGAACTTTACCTTTAACTGACCTGCGTGAAGGTTTGCCATTTTTTGGGTTTATGCGGGTTTTGCCGCCTTCCCCACGCAACGACTTTCACACTTATGTATGCGGTGAAAACCGGCATCAGTGTTGAAAGTTCATAAAAGTATAAATGTAAAATCATCAGCGTCGATGTTCTAAGGAGAATCATTTCCATTAGAAGTGGCTCTGGGCCTTTTCTTTACAAATTTGGAATTGATCTATGTGCAAACTGTGTAATTGAGCTCCCTTCCATGTTGTTGGGATGGGAGTGCCATCGAGCCGATATGCACCTGGTTCGGGATCTCGTTGTTTACGCAGTATGTAGTCTCCACATTGAAGCTGCAATTTTATTCGTGTTTTCCCCAGCTGGGGTTCTACACGCATCAGCCTGCTCAGCGTTCATTGCGCCACGAGGTGCGCGAGCGTCCCATCTCTGACGAATGCTTCGACCATGTCCTTTACGTCTGTGCATTCTTCAGTGTTGTGGCCTTTTGTCCTGTGAAAGTCACAGTATTTGCTCCGATCAGCATTGTGACGATGTCGGATTATTGGAGCCTTGGCCATGGGAGCTCCTCAGTGGCGAATATCTCGGTGACGCTTTTGGTGAGTGGCGTCCATCTGGAGTTCTGGTTCGACCGTACGTTATCCCTTCCGCCTAACCGATGTTGCAAGCCGGATGAGGTGTCAAAGTTTACCCTTGACTGCCAAATGCCTAGCTTCCGCTTTTTGTTTAATCGGGCGGTAAGGACGTTGTCTTCTCTTGTTTTCTGGGTGTAGAGGTTTGTGCTCTGGGGGAGATCTCTACCCAGTTGCTTCTCCGTTTCCGCAAAGCGTTTAGCTGCTGTCATGATGGCATCCCATGTGGATGGCATGCCATCTTTACCCGTTAAGGTGCGGATGAGCTCTGGGTCGTTCGCGCCCTGGATGAAAGCAGCGTGAACAAGATCTTCGCTAATATTACCCAAACTTAGCTTCTTTGAGTTGAAGCGAGTGATGAAGTTTGGGAAAGATTCATCTTCCTCTCGAATGCATTTGAGGATTGTCCATTGTTCCTCGGTATACTTTCTTTGCTGGCTGAAGTGTTGGCTAAACTTTTGCTGGAAGTCTTCCCAACCGTAGATGTGGTGGACCGGTAGACGATCGAACCACGCTCTAGCAGCCCCAACAAGCGTCATTTGGAACATGTAACACCACGTAGGTTCCGTCCAACTACTGACGGTTGCCCCCGCTATGAACCTGTTCAAATGATCGTCTGGATCAGATATACCATCGTAAGTGCCGATGTTGGACATCTGTTTGGCACTTTTCGGGGCGATTGCTTCCGCAATGTCCCTTGCAAATTTGGACGTTCCCGCCTTTGCAGCATTTGGTGTAAATGCTTTCGAGAAGTCACGTGGATTTCCACCTGTGTTTTCTGGTTTGAAGGTTTCTCCAAAACGCCTTCTCGGTTGGGAGTCCGTTTCCTTACGCTTCCCTTTTGCCCTATGGCGAGGGTTCGCGTCGGTGTCGGATTCCTCCGAGTATTCGCACTCACTACTCATGAGCTGTTGAGTGCTTCCAAATTCGTCAGCCTGTTGGACGGAACGCAAGCGTTCGTCCAACTCAGCTTGGAATTCCTTTTGACGTGCTTCCGCCCACGCTTTAATTTCATCGAGTGTTTGGCGGGGGAGCCTCGTTCGTTCTCTTTCTAACCGGGTATCAGTGAATCCCAGTGAGCGATTATTTACTGCACTTGCCCCAGCTTGGGTAACTGGGGTAGTGTTTGTAAAATTTACTGCACTTGCCCCGGCTTGGGTAACCGGGGTAGTGTTCGTAAAAACTGTGTAGTCGCCGGTATTCCCCCCAGTAGCTGGGGTTGTGGTTACCGGAGTTTCTTTAACCATCTTTCCAGAAGTTTGAAAAAACTGAAAAGAAATGAAGTTCTAGCTTTTATGCACGGATGGCGCCAATGAAGAAACACTAATCGAGACCCGGGGCAGATTACGGGTAACCTGGGGGTTAGATAGATGTTTCCCACGAGGGGTTAGACCCGGCAAAGATGGTTCTTCTGATAACCTGCAAAACAAACACCGTGAGCTCATCACTGAGAAGGGGGGGTTCCTCCTTGTGACCACCCTCCGGCGTGAGAATCAGACTAGATTGCTCTTGAATACAAATGTATATTAAGAGATTGCTAGAGCAGATATCAGGTATAATATGTAATACGAGATAGTATATGATGATAAGATGATAAGATGAGATGATCATACCATTTGGGGTATTTATAGCCGAAGGTAGGTTTCCAAGAAGGTGTGGCCGGCTGAATAGTATTCCTGTTCTACCAACTGTGGCCTACGCACGTGCCCTGCTGGTAGTTGGTGGGTAGGCAGCGGCTGACAGTGACCAGGCCTGCTGTGTACTATTCCTTTTCCACCAACTGCCGGCTATGCACGTGGTATGACAGGAGTTGGTGAGTAGGCAGCGGCTAATAGTGACATACAGTACAAGAGCATGCTGCTCGCCATACTGCTGTCAATGAGCTGTCGTATCTTTGGTCAGATCTTTTGCCCATACCTCGTCAGGTACAGTACAGAAGATCTTCCCGTATCGTACGGACTGGCTTATTTGGGCGGGAGTATTCCCCCTCCCGCCTTTGTGCGGGATTGCTCCCGGCTTTGCTCATTCCTTCAGGTGACAACTGAATTATTGAGAGCTAAGTGCCTTGTGCGTGTAGCCTTGCTGCGCGGGTGGCCTTCCCTGATGGCTTGTATCCGCAGCTGCGGGAACAGGCGGAGTACTTCACCATTGGGAGGCATTTCCTGCGGGAACAGCTTACGTACTGCGCGTAAGGACGTCACGTCTCTGAGCATGGTGGCTCCTGCGGATCCAGTTGGTTTTTGCGCAGACGTCTCTATTCAAGGTGAGTCTTGCGGGTCCAACTGGGTTCTGCTGGGACCTACCTCTTCAGTAAGTAAGTAAGTAAGTAGCACAGTAGTTGCATCTAAACATTCAACAACTCATGTTTGGCTTTCCTGTGAATTAATTAATTATGCCTGTTTGGTAGATAATAAAAACCCCTGTTTATCAAATTATACACACTCTTTTGAAATATGAAACAGAAAATAACATTTATCACAATTGAAACAAGAATCAGTGATTAACATTCTTATTGGCCTTAAAACACAAGGACGAAGGATAAGAAGTTGTAAGCCTTAAAATCTCCAAATGAGTAGAAATAAATAAATAAACAAAGAATGTTAATGAAAAAGAAAACAGAAACACCTCATCAATGAAATTATTAAAAGTACAAAACCGATCTAAAGGAGATATACTTGAGTCCTGACTGAGTTGAAGTACCAGGAAGTAGCCCAACCTTTGTTTACATACACAGCGAGTCAACTGAAATAAATGTGTGTCAGCTTATCAATCTACCAGACGTTATTCACATCTCCAATATTAATATTTTTATTTATTTTTTTAAATTCATTATTTTAATATTTCTTTATTTTCATCGGTCCATCTTTTCTTTCTTTTTCTTTTTGATAGGGTTTTTATTAAGTTTTTATTAATTATGCATGTTGGTATTGTAACCTGATGGTCACATGTTCTACTCCTGTTCTAGGCGGATTTTTTGGAATTTTCTTTTGCCAACTTAGCCTTTAGTCTTATATCAATTAAAGTTTTATAAAGTAATAAAACACACAACGGCCGCCTATCTCCCCTCTTCAAACTCACGTTGTCACACACACGGCTACCAGATCGTCCCCGTTCTCCGATCACCGCCGTTTCCTGCTACTTTTCCGGCCGACCACACACCTCCTGCCTTCCTCCAATCCTCCTACCTTCTATTCTTCCTTGAAGCTCAATTGCTCAAATCCTCCCACTTTGAAGGTAAATTTACATTCATTTTTTAAATATTAATTGTTCTTGACTTCTTCTTAATTGTTCTTGATTGTTAATTACTTAATTGTTATGTTATTTGTTAAATTTAGTTTTTATTTGTTAGATTGTTAGTTTTATTTGTTAGTCTGTTAGTTTCTTAGTTTTTAATTTGTTAGTTAGTAATTGTTGATTTGTAGATTTTCATAATATCAAGAGATATTTCCAAAGTGAACCATCGAACCTTGAATCATCATCTTCAAGTAATAAACTGTTAAAAATAAATTTGGATTATCGTTGTGACATTCGTCAAATTCGGGTCTCGATTGTATTTGTTTTTGTATTAGTTTGACGTGTAAACCGATCCGTTTTGTAAACTGAAACTTATGATATAATCAAAATGATGGTATTTATGTTACAATATTGTTTTACACTTGTTTAGTCTTTAAAGCATCCTTTACGGGCCTTAAAACGCCTTAAAATCACTTAAAACGAACTTCAGGGGGCCAAAATGTCAATTTTGAAAGTTGCAAAATATTCCATTAGCTCTCCACGCCGCGTAGCGCGACGGGGAGGCCCTTTGTGGTCGTGTGGCGCGGCCGGCTGCAAACCAGCTTGTCCCTCTTGTCTCCTTGCTTGTTTTATTGTCCAACGAATCTGATTTTTAACCATTAAACCTCTTGATTAACCCATTTAAGCTCTTCCTATAAATACCCAGCCCTTTCCAACATAAATCCCTGTTCATATACTCTTTCCTCACTCAAAATCAAATATCATAGAAGGTTATTTTCAAGTTTATGTCAAGTTTGACTTCCAAAGTCAAACTAAGTTAGTTTTGCAATTTTATTTAGTTTTCTTAGTCTTAATCAATACTTGAAGCATATGGCACAACATATATATAATACACACCCCTTGTTACATTTGGTAGTTACTTATTCGACCCCGGTCGGTTAAGTTTCGGACTTCGTAAGACAAGGCTTCATGTATGACTTTCGTGGTCCTTGATATATATACACTTATATAACTTGTGTGCACATATTAATCATGTTTAACTTTTGCTCATTTTAGTTTATACATCATATTTATGAAGTTCCATGGTTATAGGTTTGTAGAGACTAGCCTCGGTTTAACCGTAAATAGTCCAAACTATAAACCGAACTTGTTTACTAGCTTCGTTAAATAATTGTTTAAAAATGCTTTTTGTTATATTTAAATTTCAAAAATCATTTTTATAAGTTCTATGATATTTGAGCATGTGGAAACCATCTATGAACTATATATGAGATGGAAACCGAATCAAACCGAACTTTCGTTTAAAGACTTTATTGTTAACTTTTGGGTTGTAAAACTTAAGTATCTTCATTTATAAATTATTATACAAGTTCTATGATATTTGGGCATGTGGAAACCATCTATGAACTATGTGTGATATGGAAACCGAACCAAACCGAACTAAACCGATTTTACTCGCTTAAGACACACAAGTGTGTTTTTAGCTATCAAGACTTGTATATTTCTTTAAAAATCATTTATAAATTGTTTTTATATGTTTTATTAAAGTACTTGGAATGTTGAATCCGACTTGATCTTATAACAAAGTTGGACCGACAAAACCGAACACTCGCTTAACGTACGTTGTTAGTTCTAAAACAATAGAACTACATACCTGGTTAAGTCTTACTTGATTTTTATGAGTTATCTCATAACATTTAATATCTTGGAAAGTTGACTTTGGGTTTGACCATTTGCCAAGACCCGAACCAACAACCCAAACACTCGTTAAAACCCGTTTTAGTATCTATATCATTAAGGGACTTGCATTCTTGCATTTTTACCCACCTTATTACTTAACATAGGTTGAGTAAATATTAAGGCTAGATACTTTAACCCGGTTTCAAGCAAACTTATATTTTTAAAGGACTATTGTTATAGTTTCTTAATTATTTACATTTTATACCTTAAACTTTAATTGTTTAGTTTCCTTGTTATTTTTTTTATTTAAAAGACTTCCAAGACAATTTTCCTAATACAATAACCCTTTTTATTTTAGGCCTCGTTCGTTAAATCGTCGATCCCGATTTATCTCCAAGACATTAATTTTTCAAGTTTATTACTTAAACGTGAGTACTTTCATACCTCATTTTCTATCTTTCGTTTTGGGGGTGATATTGCATCTTATTTAAATCAAATACTTTATACTTGAGTCTTAAACCACAAACGTTATTGTATACTTTACTTAAATAAATGCTCGATTTGGTATTCTATGCTTACATGTGTATATGCTTATGTGTTTACCGCTTTTGGTTGGTTGATTCATAAATCCGTGAACTATCTAGTATTCTCTAATAGCACGGTGTCGTTAATGTATTCTTATTAACGACCTCAAGAAATCCGAATCTATTTGAAAATTCTCTTATAGGTGCCGCTAATGTATTCTTATTAGCGACCTCATTTTATCCAAATTATTGCTATTATTTATTGTTTCGTATACAAGTTGTGAACATTTTCTTATTATATATATTTGTTTCAAAACTATGAATTGCTCACCAACCTTTCTGTTGATAAACTTTATTTTATGCAATGTTACAGGTTTGACTTTTGGTTGACTCGATACTTGAAGAAAACGTCACAAATACCTTTAGGATATTAGAAAAATGAACAATATATTTATTTGCTATAATTTGTGGTGATTATTGTATGAACAAGTATGTTATGTGACATTTTGGTGTTGTGAAATTAAATGAGTTGTTAAATATTGTCACTTTAAATAGTGTCATGCGCTTATGGGCTATGCTATCAATAGCGGTGCTATAGCGGTTATCGGTCCGGCGGTAAAATAGCGGTCGAAATATCGGTCCAAATAGCGTTCCGATATTTGCGGCGCTATTTACCGCTATTTCGTCGATATTTGGCCACCGATATATCGGAAATAGCGGTGAGATTATCAGTTTAATATTTTTGACCCAATTGTTACTTTTTTGGCCCAAACTGTAAGCCCATAGCCCAATTTCATTATGATTATTATTGAACGATCAGCTTATTGTCCTAAAAATACCTCAATCGCTGCTGATGCTCATCTCCGATACCCGTTTCTTCAGCCGCTGCTGATGCTTATATATTTATGGCTTTCGATTAAGTGATTAATCATGTCTTAAATTAAAAATATTGTTACTTTGTGTTTTGAACTATTGACTTTTATGATTTTGGTATTAAGACTTAAGTAATATTATTAGATAACTTTTGGTGTTATATATATATACATACACACATATATACCGTTATCCCACCGCTATTCCACCGCAATAACCGATATCTCAGATATCGGTCATTGACCGACATCCGCTATTTTTTGGCATTAACCACATAGCTTATGGGCAATCTGTCGTATCCCGGCATGTTCTGGTGCCTTTGGTCGGGGTGTGACAATCTTTCATGGGATCCTTCCGAAAGACAACCAATTTCATCTTATTACCTAAGTCAAAAATATGAAATTAGACAGTCATATCTACTTAGAGGTCGGTATCAACCAACCGGGCATATCGAACCGACCCGAAATTTTTTTACTCAGCTCTATAAAATTAAAGCATTTAAAAGTGATGCACTACTTGAAAAAAATTTCTAAATCCACCATTGAGTTAGTGGAGAATATGGAGACATAGGATATTATTGGCTAACATTTTGAATTCCACTACGCCAATGAAGTATTGGTGGAATATATTCAAATAACAATTCCATCATTTGTCAACTAAACATTAAATTTTATGAAAATTAATTACAACTCCGTCCTAATTCCAATGGATTCTGCGAACTAAACGCCCCTAAACCCCTTGTAGACAGAATCTCAAACAACCGGAAATTTGTTTTGGTTACATTTTCTTATTACTTGTTTAAATAATAGTATAAATTGAATAATTTTACTATGAAGAATGAAAACCAAACTAACAAACAACAAGTTTCTTCTACACAATCTACCCTGATGGGCCTGGTGACATATTCAGCCCATTGGAATTAGTACAGCCTAAATCATTATTGTGTAAATTACAAATCAACTGCTGATGCAATAATTATGAAATCTTCATGATAAGTTAACAAAGCAAATGAGTGACGGTTTCAAGTTGGGCCAGGGGATTTCTCACCTATAGATGGTTTTCCTCCTGATGGTGGAATTGAGAGAATCGGGTAAGTCAATGGTTCGTCAATAATTCAAATTAGTTGTTCAAAACAAAAACCAAAGCAACTAAAAAGAACTGCAGGATCCAAGACAAATACAACTATACAAGTTAAAAATACAAGTAAATGCCTAATTATCATGAAATTGTTCCATAATTTCATCTTTTCTGTAATTTTTCCTACAAATATTTATCATGCATTTATACATAACATGTGAAGTGTGTTATAAAAAGACATCATTAGCATAACGTCCTCAAAAGTTAATGCTTGAAGAATATGCTTCACATATACTCACAGCACCTGAATCATTCTTTATATTCAAAAGAATCTTAAATCACTTTCTTGACTATTTATTCACACATTTTATTTATATAAACCTCACACATTTGAGGCTCTGATAAAGATCAACATTTCTACCACCCGCCTTAGTGTAGGCTCAAAACAGAGGAGGGCAGTGATGGCCACAGTGGTCGCTTTAGAACCAAGTTTGTGGTGATGAAGTAGTGGAACCATCTCTGATACATGGCACCTACACAACCTTTGGCAATACACAAGAAGATGCTACTGTTCTTTCTTAACCTTTAATGGTGTATATGTACAAGCTATTTTGACGTGACCTTTTATTCAATGCAAGTGTTATTGATGTATCGTCACGTGTTCAATTTTTTATTAAATTATGACAAAATTGCTGGTATAGTATGAAGATTTCAAGCATCCACAGAATGTAGTCTGAAAAACATATTATAGCAGAATCCGAAAACTGAATCCCACAATGAGAAATCAATACAAATCATGATTGCGTTAAACAAAATCCAGTCTTAAAACATAAACATGACCTCATTCCCTCTACCTTAAAAAGAAGCCATTACCAAGAAAAACTCAAAATCTTTAGTAGAAGAACCCGAGCACTTTGCCACCAACATTCTTTCGTCTGGCTTCTTCATGATCCATGATTCCAGCTGATGTGGTCAACACAATGTAACCAAACTGCAAACATATTCAACACATTAACCAATACGTTAAAAAACAGCATGTTCTAACTTTCAACATGAAACAGTCACAATATATTATAAAATGTTACCTGTCTAGATGGAAGAAGTCTTGCAGTCCAGGGCTCGATTTCCTTAACACCAACATCAAAACGAGGACTGATGACTCCACACTTGTTCAAACGTCCGTTTAACTCAACCACTATCTTACCAGATCTATGGTCATCAACAAACTCAAACTCACCAATGTAACCTTTAGTTATTTGAAGAAGCATCATTTAGGGTGTTTTTTGTTTAAAAGTGTGTTAATTATAAAAAGGAAGAAAAAAGTGAATACCGTGCTTTTGCATAACCATGAGAAACTTGATGATAACTTTTGAAGACGGTCGAATCATGACCTGTCTTTTCCCCCTCTTTTCAGCATTGTACATGCTCTTAAGGGCATCATTCAGAACACTAACCCTCATTATTCTTGCAAATTCAAGATGCTGCAAAACAACAATAACAAAAAATAAAAGGTTAAAACTTGTTTAACCTTGCGCCTTAAAATGCTATATAGTCCACATAAGATTTCATAACTATGCCCTTTTGTTAACATGGAAACTTAATGTTCTTGTTCAATTTCAATTTGTTGTCTTTATGAATTATAAATTCAGCTTTTTTTTATCAATTTGTAAGTCCTTGGCTTTTTATAGTTTTATCCATACCATAAGCTGAATATTTAAAAACAATTAACTAAATTTGTCTTTATTTTTAGTTAGATGTTTAAAATCCAAACCAGAACCTCTCAACTCTGGTTTATAGGTTTATAATACTTTGTTAGTATAAAAATAAATACAAAAAGAGCCTCTAAACTCTGCCTCTGTCCTACTGCCTTTTCCTCACTGATAACATTATGTTATTGACTTATTTAAAACTCTAGGCAAAAAATTAAAATAAAACAAAAATCAAAGCTTTATCTAGTAAAAAACTGATTTTCTTTTCTGATTCTTTTAAACAAATCATAGAGTTGAAGTCCTGGTTAATCAATTTCAAACAGAAGCCAATTTGTGAATTAAATTCTGTTAAGTACAAATAGACAAATCAAATCATCTAAAGACAAAACAATCACAGACACAAATAACAGCTATCTTAAAGACTATTTCATCAATGCTAGCAGTAATAATAATGAAAGAACAATGAATGCAAATCAGACCAGCATTAAGCACATAAGATAGATCGAAACCAAAATTGTGTACAAAAGAATAATGACGATATCATTATAGTAATAATAAATCATCGATGTGAAGATACATGATACTGATAGTGAAAACTAGGGTTTACCTGAAAGCAAATATTGCAGCGGCGTTCCCGTTGACGGTGGTTAGAGCGACGGACGAGTTAGGGTTTGGTTTTTTATATAGGGCAGGTCAGGTTGGGCCAGTTTTATTAAGTTTCACAAAACCCCCTAAGCTATATCACCTTTGTCATGAATTGGGAAAACACTTACAAATATTATTTAGAGAGAATTCCACGAATGGTCCATGTGGTTTGAGCTAAATTTTATGCAACGTCGTTTAAAATGACCACCAGCTTTGGATTCACTATTATTGGTCTAAAAAGATAACCCAGTTAACTTTTGGTGTTAAATGATGCACGTGAATGAGTTGTTTGGTCCAATTTATTATATTATTTTTCTCTCTTTCACTATTTTATATCATTATTTTTTGTTCTAAAAATTGCACCAGCTTGAGATGAAGTTCATATCATATACTGATATTTTTTTTAACTATCAATTCAATTTTTTCTGGTAAGGTAAATAAGATATTGTTATTGAGATCATTTATTTTCAGCCGTGCAGGGTGGCTTTGTAAAATATAAAATAGATGCATTTAGAATGTTGTTGATTATTGTGGCCAAATATCAATTAAATGGCCATATGCGAAAATTGATACTCAACTTTTTGAGTATATAAGAGTCCATACTCCAAACCATGTTTGTTTTCATGTAGATTATATTAAAAAGAAGTACAATTATCACTTTAGTAGCAATTAACTCTTGGTTATAATATGTTTAGATATAACTCTTGGTTACTGAAGCCTTTTGCTTGGATAACGGATCTATGGTTTGGCATTTTGGTTGAGTTGATTCCATGAAACCACCCATGATAGTTAGGAGAAAGCAGACATTATCACATAATGCCAAATTACATAATTACATAGTAATCCATATATGGTAAAGATTTGGTACATTTCTTAAAAATTGAACCATCTTTGATTTTGGGATTAGAAATCTAGTCATGAGGTTGAGATTGGGTGTGAAAAAGAATTTTTTGTTATAAGAGGAAATATAGAAAGATGAAAGAATTAAAAGGACCAATCTACCCTAACTTGCAACATTTTATACCAAAAGTTAAGTGAGTTATCTTTTTGGACTAATAATAAAACCAAAGTTGGTGGTTAGGGACCATGCATGCAAATTTTAAACATTAGGAACCATATATATAAAAAATTTGACTCAAACCACATGGGCCATTTGAGTTGAATGATATCAAATTTAATTGCAAATGGCAAGAGATGCACAAACCGGGTAGAAACTGGTTCCGGGTATGGTCAACAAAAGTCAAAACCAGGTCCGGATAGGAACCATTCTAGGTATAGTCGAGTATTTGACCGAGTTTTGACCGGTTCCACCAAGTTTTATTCAGGTTTTGGGTAGGGTTGGGTTGGGTTGGGTTTTGACCGGGTATTTCCGGTTCCGGGTACGGCTCAGGGGAGAAATCCTATACCCGGTTTTCCCCACGGGTCAGGTACGGGTAAGAACCGGTTTCGGGTCGAGTCCAGGGCATTTTGTGCACCTCTAGCAAATGCAAGCTTGAATTGTGGCTGATAAGAATTTGTGTCCATTTAAGGCAAGTGCTTAAAATTATAATAAAGCATGAAATTTTCACCCAACCACAAAACAACATATTTAGACGGCTCGCATATTGTTTAAACTTTAAACCAAGTGTGTGAAAAGCAAAATCCTTGATGCTTAACTTCACACGATTCGAACTTATGCTTCTAATAAGAGACCTCTTCACCATCTAATCAAGTCAATAGGCATCAGATCTTAAAACATCTTTTGGTCCCTGATGGATTATGAGTACACAAACCATAACAAAAGCGATTTTGAAAACGAAAAGGACCCACTTCACTGGATCATGCACCAGATAAAATAGTGTGATACAACACAAATTCATGTTTAATTTTTAAACGTCCATGTCACCTAAGGAGCGACTCTATCTTAGCCTTATTGCTTGAAACTGAACAAAGCTTGAGTGCAGATGCTTTAGGATCTGAGGGATGACCCAGCTTTCACAAGGTCCTCGAGTGCTTTAGAGATCTGTGTTTCTGTCATACCATCCAAACGAATACCCCTCTCGACACCCATGTCTGTACATAAACCAAAAGGCAGCATAAGTACGACACCATAAACAGTAGACAGATTATATGTTATCAAAGAAGCATGGATCTTTCTAATACAGTGATCTTGTACACTAATTGTCTTGGATCTTAGATAGATTTACATGTATTCGTTGTTCAAAGTTCAAACCCACCAGCAAGATTGAAGTCTTCAATTCAATCTGGTTTCTCTGGCCAACAATTAAAGAATTTTTGCTCAAAATGAAAAATCAAAAAAACATATAAACAATCTATAAAGCAGTAACGTTCAGAGATACGATTCTTGATTCAAATAAAACAGAAAGCAGCCTCTACTGCAAGAAGAAAAAAAGGATTTTACAAGCTTACGTAATCTGAATTCTGAAATATCATATTGTTGTAGAAGCTTGCAAATAGTCTAAATGAAGCTTCTTATGCACTAGAATGTGAGAATCAAAGGCTAGATCAACTATTAGCAATTTAGCATCACTTCAAATCTCTTACGTTCAAATAACATGTATATGCTAACGTTTTCCGACTAAACTATAATATAGGAAAAGCAAATGGTGTGATATGGCATACTTATTGTATAGTTATCGGTCTAATCTCTTGAAAGAGTTATTATTAACTCCGTATATTCAAATGCCAAGTATAAATTACACAAATCACTTAAATTTTGATTAAAACATTGTTTGTGATCATTAGAAGCTGTGACCTGAACATGCAAATGAACTTGTTATTTGAACTTTACTTGGTTGATAACTTAGATGCACAAGCGGTTAGTAATAATCAATATGATAAGTATTCAGTGGGTCGGGTCAACTCATCTGTTACCCACATAACCAGTCAACTAGAGCTCAACTAGTGGAGAGTCAAGTCAAGGAATCAAGAAGGGCTAAAATGATGGGAAGTTTCGAATAGGTATTTAGAATAAATAGGCCTGGAGTTATATCTTTTCTTTGTCTCTGTCTTTTTTATTTTGATAATTATCAAAGTGTTCTTAAATTAGAGATTAGCCCCTCTCAAATCGGGCACATACTTCAACCAACAGCCAACATATACCTAATTCATATCATAAAGCAGAACTACATGCAAGAGATTTAAATAACATACTAGGTCGACAATTTCATGTGCAGTTTCAGAATTTTCTTATCGAGTGACGTTAACAGACACCCGAGATTGGAGACTTCTTATTATATCATGGCTCATGTCATATGTTGTTAATGAGTGCAAGCAAACCAAGAGGCTTAAAAAACAGGAAAGAGAGCATAAAGATTACAGATGCCACTTTGACTTATAATATTCAACCTACTATTTTCACAAACGATAATTTGCATGTAGTTATAAGTCCACTCTCCTGGAAGAGTCATTTGTAACTATAAAACAGGAAAAGCAAAATGAGGTTCTTTTCAGTTTTTGTGCAAATGGTGTGATATGACATGCTTATCATATTGGTATAAGTCTACTCTCCTGAAAGAGTCATTTGTAACTCTATATATCCAATCCCCCGGTCTAGATTTCAAATTTAGATTAAAAGATTTCAGGTAATCATTAGAAGCTGTGGCCTGAATATGCAAATGAACATGTTATTTGAACTTATTTGGATGATAACTTAAGATTTGCAAGCGATTAGCAATCAATACGCATACTTCAACCAACAACCAGCATAAACCTAAGTCATTCAATACACATACTTCAACCAACAGCCAGCATAAACTTAAATCAAATCATAAAGCAAAAATACATGCAACAGAGGTTAAAATAACATACTGGACCAACAATTCGTGTGCAGCTTCAGCAATTTCTTATCAAGTGACGTTAAGAAACATCTAACTTATGGCTCATGTCATATGTTGTTAACAGGTGTAAACAAACCAAGAGGCTTCAAAAACAGGATAGAGAGCACAAAAACTATAGATGCCACTTTGACGTATAAAAATGAAACCGATACTTCACAACTGGAATTTGCATTTTGTGAACTACATATGATCTATCTAATTCAAAGTTTTATCTCCATGTAAGTCATATCGATGATATTAACGATAGGGTTTAATTTATAGATACACATACTTTACCAACATATACCTAAGTCATATAATAAAGCAGACCTACAAGCAACGAATGTTTAAAAACACATACTGGGGCACTGGGCCAACAAGTACATGAGCGGTTTCAGTAATTTCTTATCAAGTGACGTCAAAAGACACCCGAGATTAAAAAATTTTCTTCTAAAAGTCAAAATCTGACTTCTAATTTTAGTTATGGCTCATGTCATATGTTAAACAATCCAGGAGGCATCAAAAACTGGATAGATACACATACAAATACAGATACAGAAACAGATACCACATTGATTTATAATATTGAACCAGATATTTCACAAATTAAGATCTGCATATTGTGAACTAACCACATAAGTTTTAGTTTATTCAAACTCGTATTTTCATTTACCAAAGTCATATAATTCATGTAAAAGATAGGGTTTAATTCATACATTAATCACGAATCTCAACTAAATTCAACTGCAAGAGTGAGATATGAACCAAAAACCTAATCTTCTGGAGCTAGTTAAGTTCACAAAAAATCAACAGGAATATCGTTTCAATTTCAACTCGGGAACACAACAGTTATCTTTCATGAACGATTTTCCAACAAATGGTATCTATATCTAAAATAATCTAAAATCCTTAAAAAATACTTGTTTTCGGGATATAAACAGGGTTGCAAACGTATAAAACATTAATCAAATATGAATTTTAAGTACTTTGACTCTTTGAAACTTTCTAATATAGATTTTCATGTATTTATTATTCAAAGCTCAAACCCACCAGCAAGATTTAAATCTTTAGTTAAACCCCTTTTTCCTTGTCAACAATCAAACGGTTTTGCTCAAAACTTAAGAAATGAAAAATCGAATTAAAAAATAAAACAACATACAAGGCAGTAATGTTCAAACACATGATTCTACATTCAAACAAAAAAGAAAGCACTGCTTCTTATAGAAGAATAAGACAAGAGGCTGTAAAGCGTTAAGCAGTATCTAGTCCAAATAAAAGGAGGATTTTACAAGCTTACATTATCTGACATCTGAAATTATCAGATATTGTGTTTAGAAGCTTGCAAGTGGTCTAAATGAAGCTTCTTATGCACGAGGAAGTGAGAATAAGAGGCTAGATCAACTATTAGCAATTTAGCATCACTTCAAATCTCTTACATTCAGATCATATCAATATGGTTGTGGCTATCAACTAAACTATAACATAGGAAAAGCAAAATGAGATCTTTTCAATTTGTGTGATAACTGATATGACATGCTTATCATATTTTTATAAGTCTAATCTCCTGAAAGAGTCATTTGTAACTCTATATTTCCAATCCCTGGTGTAGATTTCAAATTTAGATTAAAACATTTCAGGTGATCATTAGAAGCTTTGACCTGAATATGCATATGAACCTGTTAAATGAACTTATTTGGCTGATAACTTAAGATACAAAAACACTTAGCAATCAATGTGCATACTTCAACCAGCATAAACTTACATAATTCATATCATAAAGCAAAAATACATACAACAGAGGTTAAAATAACATACTGGGCCAACAATTTCATGCGCAGCTTCAACAATTTCTTATCAAGTGACGTTAAGAGACATCTGACTTCATATTTTAGTCATGGCTCATGTCATATGTTGTTTACAGGTGTAACCAAACCTAGAGGCTTCAAAAACAGGATAGATACACACACAGAAACAGATGCCACGTTGACTTATAATATTGAACCAGATATTTCACAAATTAAGATCTGCATATTGTGAACTAACCACATAAGTTTTAGTTTATTCAAATTTGTATCTTCATTTACCAAAGTCATATGATTCATGTAAAAGATAGGGTTTAATTCATACATTAACCACGTTTCTCAACTTAATTCAACTGCAAGAGTGAGATATGAACCAAAAACCTAATTTGGAGCTAGTTAAGTTCACAAAAAATCAACAGGAATATCGTTTCAATTTCAACTCGGGAACACAACAGTTATCTTTCATGAACGATTTGCCAACAAACTGTATCTATATCTAAAATCCTTAAAAATAATTGTTTTGGGGTTATAAAAAGGGTTGCAAACGTACTAAACATTAATCAAATATGAAATTTGAGTGACGTTTAGAGACATCCGAGATTGAAAACCTTCTTCTAAATATCGAAATCTAACTTCTAATTTTAGTTATGGCTCATGCATAGTTGTCAATAGCAGTGATAGCGGGCGCTATAGCGCGCTATGTAGCGATGCGGCTATAGGCCGCTATATACTAAATATCGGTCATTTAGCGTGATTATAGCGGTGTTTAGGGTTCTTTTTTATTTTTATTTTATTTTTTAATATAAAAAATTGTAGAAACCTATTTTTAAGGCTTGTTTATCGACCAAACAGCTGCACCTACCACAAGTTCCACCGAAAAAGATTTTTTTTGTGAATATAAAGCCTAATTATTTGCTTAAAAAATTTCTACTCCTTTATCGCTAAATGTGAAATAGCGGTCGCTATTTACCGCTATTCACTATGTAGCATATAGGTGACCCGTCGCTATTTACCGCTATTCGCTATTGACAACTATGGGCTCATGTCATATGCTAAACAAACGAGAAGGCATCAAAAACTGGATAGTTCATAGTATACACATACAGATACAGATGCGACATTGACTTATAATATTGAACCTCATAATTGATCTGCATATTGTGAACTAACTACAGAAGTTCCAGTTTATTCAAATTCTTACATTCATTTATCAAACTCGTATAAAAGATAGCGTTTATTATTTACGTTTCTCAGCTTAATTCAACTGCAAGAGTAAAACATGAACCAAAACCCTAATATGTGGAGCTAGTTAAATTCTCAAAAAATCAACAAAAATAATAATATCATTGAATAGCTATAATATTAGAAGTGAGAATAACGCACCGTATCTGGCCCAGAGTTGAGGCTCGGTGCCACTGCATTCGCGAATGAGTATGGGCAACTTAGGGTTTGCTTTCTTCAGCTCCTTGTAATTATTCTCAACAAACGCCCTATCACCATATAATATAACAGAAGAATATAAAAACGAATCATTACACTAAATATATGTAACGAATTAAAACCGAATCGATTGAATTTGAATTTGATGATACCTTGTGGAAGAACTGGCTGGTGAAGTCTGGCAAAAGAGAACTCGTAGCTCTTTCAGATTCTTGGATAATTGACCCAACCGTGCCATCTTCGATATCAGATCTTATCGAATCAATCGATGGTGGTGTTGCAGCAGCTATGGCTATGAGATTTGTAAAATGACAAGAATGGAGGAGTAAGTTACTTACAGCTATCAAATTGGTCCTCTAACTCTTCTCAAATGACATAAACACCAAAAACAAACATCAAAAGTTTATTGACGTGTCAATATTAATTAACAACTTTATATATAAATACTAAAACTGGCTTTTCGAAACAAAAATATATACAATACCAATGTGGTAAAATTAGGTCTACAATGCCGAGTACTCGCTACAAGGTATGACGCTAATGCGAGTTTCTTAAACTCCGCCTAGTTACTAAAAATCGTTCAAAGGTAGTCAAAATCAACCAAAATCACATCTAGTCTGTCAAATTTGGTTAATTTTAACTTAAAAAATAAAAATAATTCTTATTTTCAATAATATTAAAGAACAAATATCATTTTTTTTTAATTATGGATTTGCGAATTTTAGAATTATTTAGTATTTAAGAATGTATTTCTCTTATTTATACTAATATTCGCCTATTTTGTTATAAATATTATTAAAATCATGATATTTGACCTATATACAAAATCCAAAAATTAATTTCCTTTATATTTACCATGTCCGAGTACTCTCCGAGTACTGCCTGAGTACTCCGAGTACACCCAACTCCCCAGTCGACCGTATAAGGTCCGCCTAGCGACTTTTGCAACCTTGTAGAATACTAAAACTTTTTCTCGAAGTAGAGGTGGGCAAACATGGTTTTTCCAGGAATCGGGTAAGAATTGGTTTTGGGTATGGTCAAAAAAGTCAACAACCGGGTCACGTAGGAACCGGTCCCAGATATGGTCGGGTTTTTGGACTGTTTTGTAGTGTTTTTATCGGATTTTGACCGGGTAGCGGTGGAACGATTTCTTATGGGTGCGCTTTGGTTCCATAATCGGGTACAATTTTTTTGATAAACTGAAACCTGCTTCGAACCCGCGGATAAGATGGACCAGGTCGGGTCCGGAACCAAGTTTTTTGCACACCTCTACTCCAAAAAGCTTAGTGAAGTCCTCTTCTATATACACATAAATCTTCTTGACCCGTTTGGATTTAGTGAAAATTTTGAATTGTCAATCCAACTTAGACTCATAGAGTCATAGTCTTAATGAACGTTCGTATCCTCTCAACTTAACGATATCTTTTACATCAAGCATAAGCTTTAAACACATAACCGTACTAAAGAATTTATGGGTAATCAAGAAACATAGTATATTGAATCTGTTCTTTAAAAGACAATTACAAAAGGGTTATCCTACATACAAACATATTCTATAATCATGCAAATAATCATGTCATAGAATTAGAAAATAAAAAAGGAAAATGAATAATGGAGGATAGCCATATTAACGGAAGGGAATAGTGTGGAAATATATGAATGATAGTTTCCCTTACTCCCTCTCAAATTGGAGCATGAATATTTCGAATGCCCAATTTGTCCAGTAATGTACGAAACTGATGTGTGCCCAAGGGTTTTGTCATGACATCGGCGATTTGTGTTTTGGTATCGATTTTCATGGGTTGTATTTGTCGTGAGTCAACCCGCTCCCTTACAAAATAACAATCCATCTCGACATGCTTCGTTCGTTCGTGAAACACGGGGTTGTTGGTGATATGACGGGCCGCTTGATTATCACAAAACAAGGGCATTGGTCCAAGAGGTGGTATTACGAGTAAGGTGAGTATCCACCTCATCCATAATATTTCACTTGCAACATGTGCCATTGCTCGATATTCAGCCTCAGCCGATGATCGTGAAACAACTGATTTTTTCTTTGAACGCCATGATATAGGAGCTCCTCCTAAAAGTAATAGATATCTGGTTCGAGATCTTCTTGTAAACGGGCATCCAAGCCAATCTGAGTCACAATATGCCATGAGGTTGGTTCCACCAACTTTAGGAATTAAAATACCTTGTCTCGGAGTTGCTTTAAAGTATCTAAGTACTTGGTTAGCTGCCTCCATGTGACTTTCCCTCGGGTCACTCACGAATTGACTGCATATGTAATATCAAGTCTTGTTGCTTGCAAGTATAACAGTTTCCCAACCATGTGACGATATTGGTGAGGATCAACACGTGGTTCTTCTTCACACTTGTCTAACTTTAAGTTTTGGCTCCATTGGAAATGGACTTGGTCGGCACCCCATCATGCTCGTTTCCTCAAGGATGTCAAGTGTATACTTGCGTTGACTTAGCACCATTCCTTCTTTTGTTCTTGCTACCACGATCCCAAGAAAGAACTTCAAGACACCAAGATCTTTAATGCTACAATTTGTTGTTGAGAAATTCTTTCGTTTCTTGTATTTTGCTCTAAGTCATTTCCCACAATGATCACATCGTCTACATAGATTGGTGCTGCAATAAAAAGGTCTTTAGTTTTGAAAACAAATAAGGAATGATCAGCACATGTTTGTTTGAAACCGATTCCCAATAATGAGCTGGTGAATTTTTGGTACCAATTTCTTGACACCTGTTTTAGCCCATAAAGAGATTTCTTCAACTTGCAAACTCTGTTGTCTTCTGGTTGTCCAAAGCCTTGAGGTATCTTCATGTAAACATCCTCATCCAAATCCCCGTGTAAGAAGACATTGTTCACATCAAGTTGGTGGATATGCCATCCTCGTTTCACGGCCACAGTTTAGCGATAGGACCCAAGGTCTCATGAAAGTCTATTCCCTCCATTTGTGTAAAACCCTTTGCCACGAGGCCCGCCTTATACCTCTCGACTTCTCCATTTGGCTTATATTTGATCTTATAGACCCATTTCGAGTCAATCGCCTGTTTCCCCTTTGGTAACTCTTCCAAAACCCAAGTCTCATTTTGTTCGAGAGCTTGGATTTCCTTCTTCGTTGTTTCTATCCAACGTGGATCACGGGCAACCTTTTTGTAGTGTTTTGGTTCATTACCTGAGGTAAGGCCGATAGGAATGCTTTATGTGTGTTAGTAAATGTATCAGAAGAAATAAAATGCGCCAAAGGGTGTACCGTTAAGGACTTTTGATTAGGAGTGGCTTGCTTATGGTCTATTGACGAAGGAAGTTTAACATCAAAGTCATCAAGGTGTCGTGGTCGAGCTCGGTTTATTTTCTCTCTAGGCTGGTCTACATGTCCCAAATTTGGCCCAAAATTTTCATTGTTATCACACTGGTGGCTATTTGTTTCTTTGAAAGGATTTGCATCATTTATAATTGGTGAGTCTTCCATTTCTTTATTAAATTGGTTGGGTTCAGGTTGTAGAATGTGCACCCCATCACCTTCATAATTATTTCCTGTATTGAGCTCAACAAGTGGCTCATCAATTTCTTTATTATTTTCTGCATTGGACTCATCTAACCCAACAACTTCTTCATGATTTTCGGTACTCAACTCAACATTCACCCCATCTTCATAATTCTTAATAACGGGTTGTGCTTCGGATTTTTTTTGAAATAGTGTATATTAATGAAAAAAAAGGATAATGGGAAAGTAAAAAAAAAAGGATTTTGGTTAAATCCATGTCTCACAATAATTGGATCCGCCATTGTTAATGTTGGATCAATCATTGAACCCTAATCCGCTGATGTGAATAGCGGATTAGGAGAACAACTTATTTAACCCCGTCATGTATCATTATGTACCAGTTAACCAAACAAACGAAAAAACTAGCCACACTAACGAAACTACTAACCTACTAACCCCAACTAACCAAGTTTTGTTTTCTACCAACTTAATACTATATACCTACCAAAGTTTTGTTTTCTACCAAGTTAATACATTGCATGCAAAGCTGTTGTCCTTGCCAAAGTGATATAAACATCAGATTCTTTGAAGGATGGCAGTATGATAAAAGCAAACATGCAGTAGAAAGGATGGCAGTAGATTCCTTCACATGTGCTGGTGTCCACACAATTGAAATGTTGTTAAAAGCTGCCAATTGAAATGCCATGTCCACACAAGCTTGACCCGTGACCTGTTTACCCTAATATGGACGAAGAAGATGAACCAGAAAAAAATATATATTTTTTTCCTAATCCGTTATTGAGAATGGCGAATTAGGTTTTCTCCTAATCCGCTATTAACAATGGCGGATTAAGTTTTTTTTTAAGTTTTCTCCTAATCCGCCATTACTAATGACGGATTAGTTTTTCTTATGTTTCCTAGAAAAGTATTTAAATAATCATCCTAACATCTTATGCACGTCGCTGGTAAAGATCAATTGTTATGGGATGGCAAGTCGCGGGTTCAACCCCTGCCACCCCGTTTTTTTTCTATTTTTTTTTTAATTTATAAACATTTATATCATTTTAATAAATATAATAATATCTATTAAATATTATTAATGCATACATCCTACTAAACATTTTTATTCACATATTTAGATTGTATAAATTAGATAAGGCATTCGCCATGTATATAACCTAATAAGTGGTCCATATGGTTCTTTCTCTATGATGTAATATATACAAGATACATATAGGAGTTATTACATACATTTTGAATCATTATTAATCCACATTAGAACACAAACAGAAAATAGAGTAAGAGTTAGTGGGGTGAACAAAGTGAGTGATAATGCATGCAAAAGCTGATGAATGGTGTCCACAAATTATCTATCATGCATGCAAAGCTTCACATGATGTCATCTTCTATTCAAAACTGCCATCCTTCACATTATTATTAAAGCTGTATGCCGCCATCCTTCACATTATTATTAAAGTTGATCACATGCTGCCATCCTTCTATTATTAAAGATGTATCAAAACCCATGAGTTGTGTGAGCTGTGTAAACTAGGTTACTGACGAAGAAGATGAACCTAAAAAAATATCCTAATCCGCTATTAACAATGACGGATTATATTTTTCAAAAAAAAAGTTTCTCTTAATCCGCTATTAACAATGGCGAATTAGGTTTTTTTTTTAAAAAAAATTCTCTTAATCCGCCATTATCAATAGTGGATTAAGTTATTTACTAAAACCCTAATTTTCACACAGTAACGTACTAATATTATATTATTAGTATAAAGTATTTTCAAAGTAGTATATAAATAGTGACAATAGATTGTATATTACTTGGTAATTCATCATCGACTATAATGAATCCTAACGTTGTATATGCTAGCAGTCCAACAAGAGTCATACCCAAGGAATTATGTTACCTATGTCGTGCTCCTACTTTCTACCATATGATTTGCTATATGTGGGTCCTACATTGTGTAAGTGTTTATATATTATTATCTTGATCAAATATTTATTTTGATTGAGTAACTAGATATTGTTTTCTTATTGTAAGTGTGAGCTTCCTCAGCCTGAAATAAAAGTACACCCCCCTCCCCTCAGAACCCCCCTCACCGGAGTTAAGTTTTGACCAGTTGAATCCTGATTTGTTTGAAGACCTAGATGTGTTGAAGATTATTTATGAAAACGAAGGGAAAGAAGTTGAACCGGAGTACCGCCATGACCCGTATCCTGGAGAGCACTCATCGGATTTCGAGTGGTCAAATGACGATTGTCATTGGAAGTAATCTATGTTTTATTAAAGTTGTTATGTTTTTTTAATGTGTTTTTAATAAAGTTGTTATGTGTTTCATAAATTTGTTTTTAATCAACTTGTTTGTTTAATTCTAGTTTGCTTAATTATAGTTTGTTTCATTCTAACACTTTAAAATCTAGACTAATAACTCTTATAATTTACTTCAACAAAATAAAAAACAAAAATATTGAATTACAATTTATAAATTTACAATTTATAAAAAACAAAAACAATTAATAATTTACTTATACTATATTCTATATAAATACCACCCACACACGCACCACAAACCCACACTTCAACACTCAAACTCACAAACGTCATCCAACACCTCACACCCAAACCCAAATTCAACCAAGAAAATTAATACGAACTTGTATCTCAACCCGGGTATAACACCCTCAAAATCCACTAACGGATTTTTACCGTCAGAGGGTGTGAACTAACAGGATCGAAGTCATTAATTATATCAAACACCATAATTTAAGTTTTTTTAACAACCAAGACAAACAAGTCTTAAGTAAAATGCGGAACCGTAAACTGTAAAGTAAATGGTTGCGCCACACGGGACGACTTAAAGCAACAGTTGTCATGATGAAATTAAAAGAAATTTAAAATCATAAGAGTTTAGTGAATGCATGTCCTAAACCGCTCGCCCGCCTCGGCTACCTGAGATAAACATACTAAAAGTGCCAGCACAGGGTTGGTGAGTTCACAGGTTTAAGTAAATTAAGTGTTGCGTTTTAGCGTTACCAGATAGAGTTATATCAATATATATCAATAGGTAGCTAACCTATCAAGCATGTATTACTAAGTATTCGACACCGAAACTAACTGTTTATACGATTGCCTTGCCACCATGTCAACCACGACCATGGTAATGTTTTAGCCAAAATTACACCCACTCGACCTACAGTCGAGTTTAGATTTGGGTGGGGTTTGTCAAACCCAATAGTACTACTCAACGCTGACTCGCTATTATCCAATATTAGCCAGTTCGATAGTTCTAAAGGGCTTAGTTGGTTTGTTGCCACTTAGCCTTAAAAGTGATATATAAAGAGTAACAAAATCTAAAGCGTTGGAGTATGTTATCTCCCTCTAATAAAAGCGTTAAAGAGTAAAAGGGGTCGTGAAACTCACTATTTGCGAAGTTATCAAAATCTGGGAAAAGCGTGCGTAAAAGGAATCCTCGCTAGTGCTCTAAAACCAAAAACGAGATTTCTAAGTGTTTGAACTACGAGTGAGTCTCTAGACTCGACACATAATAATTGTGCATGAGATGTGCTCGTTTTACATTTGTGAAACAAGTGCGACTCGACAAACACGTTGGTGATAAATTAGAGGTGTTATTAAGTATGGTATTTAAACGTTACTACGATACATTATCAATAAAACATATACCACAAGGGCAAGCATGTCAAACATATTGCAAACATCGGTCAAACAAATCATTTTTCACATTTATATCAAGCATTCAGCAGCTAAGTTACCGAGTCAGAATTTAACACATCAAGATTACTCTACTTCACTACCCATAACCATAACATGTAGATAAAATCACCAAAATTCATCACAGAAGCACACGTGAGTTAGGTTTCTAAAAATATTTTTATTATATTTTTAGCTTACATGGTTTTATCACAAGAGTCAAAACAACACAGTAAGTACACAACAGTCATTATCATGCGCAACAAAAAGTTCTTAAGTATCCCTGTTACATGCTTAATCCAATTAATGCAAGGACATTTGGGTTAGATTCCACACTCAATTTATTAACTTCCATAAGTGGAATCAACTCAATTGGTCTTGTAGTTTGTGAGATATATTATTATCAAAACAGCCTATAAAAAGGCTTCCCGAATCAGAACTGCACAACTAATTTGTAAATTAATAAAAACTGACTTCCACACGTCCAAAAATTACAAACTCATATTCTTTAGAAACTAGACTCGACCTAATACATCATAGAATCAATAATTACGTCAAACATATCATTAACATCAAGTTACAACCGTTTTAACATGCAATTATGATTCTGTCCAGCATCAGTTTTTATCAAACTTCAACAAACTATCAATCTATGAACATTTAACCATACATGCAACCCTAACTCATCAATAATCAGTCTTTAACATTTAGGGTTTATGATTATCATGCTTAATCATGCATTAAATCAATGGAATAGGCTAGAGAGAGTGTTTAGTCACCTAATTAATACCTTGAACCTTCAACGAGCTTGCAAGAATTATTGTATGTGTGTGTGTGTTGTGTTTCAGCCGAACAAGGGGGGGTTGCCGTCGCAAGAGGGAGAGGGTTAGGGTTTGTTATTAATTTGTTTATTTAGTAATTAAATATATCACATGTTACAACTTGCACCCTCAACTTCTATTTAGTTTAATTCTAGCACAGACTAGTCTTTTTCATCCATAATATGATGTTATACATGCAAGCACCAAATTACATATAAAAATAACACGTATTTATACCAAGTACTTGTTTATAATATTTATTCTTTATTCACCAACGGTTTGAGTCGACTCGTGTGTGATTCGGTGAAACTCCGAAAGACTAGTTGTGTAGTGATTGTCATGTGCCATTTAAACTCTAATTAAATGCAATGAGAAATACGTTAACTAGAATGACATAGTTCGTGTGATCTTGAGTTTGAATTAACGGAGTTCGGGTTAACGGAGTTCGGGTTAACGGAGTTAACCTGAAATTGATGAGTGTCACATCGAGTCCAAGGGATGAAAGTCTCTTGTACCTCAGAGCCGAACACCGAGCCGGAAATTTATTCCTCAATCCACTAGAGGGGGAGAGCTCCATAATGGATTTTAAACGTGGGGATGGTACATTTTGGGAGCGAGTTACGGACGAACTCATTTCTCTAAAGGGTAGAGTTATGACGTATATTGATTTATTTGGATTTGGCGGTATCGTACGTTTTGGGTATAGGAGAGTTGACCGAGTGTTGATAGAAGCTCTCATTGAAAAGTGGCGGCCCGAAACGAACACGTTTCACCTGCCATTTGGCGAGGCGACCGTAACCTTGGAGGATGTTAACGTTCTATGGGGGCTACCCATTGAGGGCGAGGCGTTAACTGGGTACGAGGGTTCGTTTTACTACAACCAACGTAGGCAAATGTGCCTAACTTATTTGGGTTTTGATACACAAGAATCTGATTATAAAAATCAATTTTTAAAAGTCAATACTATAGTAAACTTTATGTTAGATCACCCAATAACCGCTCAATCTAGCGATGCACAATGTACGCAGCGTGCCCGGTGTGTTTGCCTAATAGTGGCTACTAATAACATATTAGCAGATACAAATAATGGGTACGCGTCATTACATTTATTAATTCATTTGACTGACTTTAAAGTTAGTGGGCAACTGAGTTGGGGTGCTGCTACCCTGGCGTGGTTTTATAGAGAACTCTATAAGGGAATCAAACCACAAACAAAGGCAGTTGGCGGCCCAATGTCACTGCTACAAGTATGGGCATGGACCTGGATTCGAACATTGAGACACACAATTGCCAATCAACAAATCGATTGGAGACATCCATATGGAGCAAGGTAATTACGTACCATTGTAATACTAATATAATTATTAACTATGTTAGAATATATTTAAATGAGGACCGATACATAAATATACATCAATTTGAATGACTTATATTATACATTTTATAACTTAAATGAATATCATATGGTTGGTTTAGACTTTAGATATTTAAAATGTGTCATATTTAAAATGAATATCATATTAAAAAAATGGTTGGTCATATTTAAAAAATGTGATATTTAAAATGGTTGGTTTGGACTTTAGATATTTAAAATGAATGTCATATTAAAAAATGTGTCATATTCAAATTATATGGTTGGTTTAGACCATATAAAATAATCGGATTTAAATTTGGAATGGATTTGTAGATGAGAGTGAATTTTAAATGGTATATCATTGGTCAAATTTGAAGGTTAGAAAAATTAATATTTACCTAATCCGCCATTCCCAATAGCGAATTAGGAAATAATAAATTTTGGCAGCTTCCTTCTTTTTAGTATTTACATAATCCATCCCAAGATCTTATGCACGTTGTTGGTAGCCCAGCTGGTTAAGATCATTGGTTATGGATGGGAGTTCGCGGGTTCAAACCCCTGCCAATCCATTTTTTTCTAATTTTTTTTTAATTTATACATTTAAACCATTTTATTAAATATAATAATAATATGTATTAAATAAATTATTTCATAAAGGACCGACCTATATTATGGGTGTTTCTCGCATCGTTCGTCTGTGTATGTACGTATATGTAAACATATATGTATATATAAAAATATTTTATATAATGTGTTTTACTTTTATGTAATAAAATATATTTTGAACCCTAATTTTTTGAACACAGTAACATACTAATAACAGTTTTTGGGTAACATAATAAACTTACAGTATATAGTTTAAAAAGCATCCGGGTGTAGTTCATAATATATAAAACATAAAGAGTCCATAGATATTAAATGATATGATCCATTTCATGACAGGTAATTCCCTTGAAAACTAAGTTATACTTAAGACATAAAATAAAACAAACAAAAACTTGAATGCATAATAAAAAAATACAATAATTAATGTTATCGGTTCGGACAATTGTTTGAACCTGTGACCCGTTGATTTACAACCAAAACACCTACGACCCGTCGTTTCCTCAGCGTAGCTGGCGTCCATATCATTGTGCATCATCATCGCACGCCGTCTTCCCCTTAAGATGGTTATCTTCGATGGGTCCCCATGAATTCTCTAGTCGGCGTACAACCAATCTTGTTTATGAGGCACCGGAAAATACTGGTGGCTGTATTGTGCACGGTAGGTTTATGTGTAATAACTTGGATCAACAGTTTTTCTTTCATTTCCACTGATGTGGTGGCATACTGCAATTGCATGGCTACACGGGAAACGATAAATTTGCCACTTACCACACGTGCAAGTTCTTTCTTGGAATTCTACTGTATGCGGATTGTAGCCAGATTCGTCCGATGTTTGTAGGGATGACTCCACCCGGTACCGTTGATGACGTGTTGAATAAGGGAACACTCGGTGTTGTTGTCACACCCCAAAATCGTTAATTTAACAACTAGAAAACTTAATTAGGCTAATTTGGGCGGTGGCAGACGTTCTTTAGCCAATAATATTCAAACACGAATATTTACACAAGTTGGAATATATTTATAATATAAAATCATTATACATGAGTTTAGTACACATTTATTTAAATAATATTTTTGTCAAACTTTTTCGGTTCGAACACGACACCCAATTTTCCCACATTCCTTCACGAAGCTTCCATCTTAATTACCTGAAAAACATGTTTAAAATTTTGTCAACAAAAAGGTTGGTGAGTTCTCAAATAAACATTTATTTATATAATTTCACGGTATAATGGTTTAGTGACCATTATACACCAATTTGTTACCATAATCAACGGTAGTATTTATTCATCACCGTTCTTTAACAATGGTAATTAAGAACCTTCAAAATTTACATATTATTTTTGAACAAATCGTATTAATTGTAAACTAGCTAAGCTTGCAATGCGTGCATGAGTATCAAACTAATAACTAGAAACATACCAAACTCAAAATACTCTCACTTTTAATCCAACACAAATGGAAGTGGAGGACGTCACCACAATTGATCTATAATATTTCTGTGCCTTTATTTCTTTCCGTTAACAGTTATTTAACCAATTTAACTCATTCCACTATAATACAGTTTGTAAAATAACATGCATTTAAATATAATATGTCTTTCCCCCAAAACACAATAAAAACATTTCATATAAAAACGAGGGGTTTTTTTAGAGAAACTCACCTTTAGCGGGTAATATGTCAATAACGTCCAAACACTTGTGTCCTATTAATATAGTGCACGTTTTAATAATCTATTCATGTTTATAATTTTAAGTTGTTCATTCAATTTAATGTGTTCAAACAAACGTTTTATTCTTTAAAAACGTTTGTTTCATTATTTTTGTGTTCAAATGACCCACTGGCGACATTGGTTCGGTTAATTTGAAATTGTTAAATCTCACAAAAGCACGCAGCTCCTAACACATTATAGTCCTATATTATTGTAAGTCTAACTTACTCATTTATATGCACATAAATACTATTAGTAACTATTTAATAATAAATAAACATTATTTATGTTTATCAAACTTAAGTAAGTTTTAGTATAGTATTACTACTGAGAATATACACTTTTACTCCAAGTTTTATAAACTTTATGTATTTACCAACATCTCAAGATTTACTTCAACACATGATTTCCAATTTATCAATAAACAACCATATGTTTAGAACACTTATCCATTATCCACAACCATAATGTACAACCATTATACTAATTAATCAAGCAAGCAAGTGGGTATAGTTCAAATCAATTCTAACTTAACAAATTTTTAAATGTGTACAAGAAAATTGACAAAGAACATACCTTGATTGTTGAATAGGATGAAAACTAATTCTTTCTTCACATAATAATAAAAACCCCCAAAATTTCCTAAGAAATTCGTCGCCCCAATGCTCAACAAACGGATTAACACTTAACAATTAGTGGAATTAGACTTGATATTGTTAATCCTTACGGAAATCCAATCAAAATAGGGTTAAGAATCTTTAAAATTGATGCTTATATGAGAAAGTTAGGATGGTGAGAGTTAGGGTTTGTAGAGAGAATTGGTGGTGAATATGGGAGAGAAGTGATGAAATTGAAAGTAAATAATAAAGTAGGTGTAATATGTGGTGTAAAAGGGTGTAAAAATAGGATTTTATTTCCTCTTTTATTTAACCCAAAACCGGACCTAAGTCATCAGTCAGCATCGCACCATGGGCCACTGTCTCCACCGTGGTCCACAGTGAATTATATTCTTCTGACAGTCAGCTATGGAACGTGGCCCACGGTTCACACCGTGTGCCACGGTTCAATTGTGTCAAAACGAGCATACCACACCGTACCGTGGTGTGGTCTGCCATCGTGCCTCACGTTTCCTTCACCATGGGCCACGGTCTCCACCGTGGTCCACGATTCACTCAATTTTTTTTATAGAGATCAAACTTTACACAAAAAAATAAAACACTTGTTCAAAAGCTTACTTATAAAAACTAAAAAGAAAATAAAAATTACCCTATCCCCCATGAAAATCCCGAGTTGTCCCCAACACGGTAAGGAAAGTTATAAAAATTTCCCACACTTGATTTGGACACACTCCAAAGCGAGAAAGGTAACTTTCAAAACCAAAGTTGAACAAAAATCTAAACTATAATATTCAAAAAACCTAAACCGTTTAGACTGTTTCCTCATCCGGTGAGCATAAGAAGTAACTCACCCTATCCACATCGAGCATGTTGATGTACTTTCCTTCCAAGTAAGGCTTAAGTCTGTGTCCACTCACCACTTGTTTCGTTTGGTCTTGGGCATCTTCTATTTCCAAACCGACCCACTCTTGTTATTATGTATGGGCCCATCCACTTACTTTTGATATTACCCGGAAACAACTTCAACCTTGAATTATACAACCACACCTTTTGACCCACTTCAAAATTCCTTTTTCTCAACTTGGCATCATGTACCTTTTTCAGTTTGTCTTTATATACGGATACACATTCATATGCCTCATCTCGGATTTCCTCAATCTCATTCAATTTCAACTTTCTCAGTTCACCCGCTTCCTTATAATCCGCATTCACGTTCTTGATCGCCCAAAATGCCCGATGTGCCAACTCCATTGGTAAATGACACCCCTTCCCATATACTAACTGATAAGGAGTTGTACCAGTAGGAGTTTTGTAGGCGGTCCGATATGCCCACAACGCATCATCGAACTTTGATGACCAATCTTTCCTATCGATATGTACCATCTTCATCAAAATTTCTTTAATTTGTCGATTAGACACTTCATCTTGTCCACTCGTTTGCGGATGATAAGGTGTAGAGATTCAATGATTCACATTGTACCTTTTTAAAAGCTTCCCAATGTTGAAATTCTTGAAATGCGACCCACCATCGCTAATAATAACCCGCGGAATGCCAAACCGAGCAAAGATGTTTGCTTGAACAAATTTGCAAACTACCGAATGGTCATTTGTTTTTGTTGCTACCGCTTCTACCCACTTGGACATATAATCACCAAAATCAGTTGTAATGGCATTTCATCCCTCTTTGAGATACTACCCATCTTTTGGCAATTTAAACAATGTCGGGCATACTCACTTGCATCTTTGAAAATGGTGGGCCAATAGAATCCACATTGAAGCACTCAGTAGCCCGTTTTCTGACCGCTAAAATGACCCCCACACGCCAATGCATGTGCATGATTCAAAACCCCCAATACCCTGGAATCGGGGATACATCTCCTTACCACTTGATCCGAACCAATCTTGAACAAATCCGGTTCATCCCAAATATATTGTTTCACTTGGGCCATGAACCGTTGTCTTCTTTTCTTCTCCCATTGACTTGGAATAGACCATGTGGCTAAATAATTCACAAAATGGGCATACCATGGTGCGGTCGGCATGGCTAACAATTGTTCGTCGGGAAACCGGTCGTTTATATCCATCGGATCATCAACACCTTCAAGTGAAATTCGAGAGAAGTGGTCCGCTACTACATTCTCACAACCTTTCTTGTCCCGGATTTCAACATCAAACTCTTGTAACAGTAATACCCATCGAATCAAGCGCGGTTTTGCATCTTTCTTTTCCATCAAATATCGAACCACACTATGGTTCAAATACACCACAACTTTACTTCCCAAAATATATCACCATCGGCTTTTTATCCACTCTTTGACCCAATACCGCTCCAACCGTGCTATTGCTTGTACTAACTTTTTCTTTAAACTGTCAAAATCTTGTAAACATTCATTGGTAAATTCAAAGGGGACATCCTTCAATAAGAGATTACATAAAGGTTTTGAAATTGCACTAAAACCTTTAATGAATCTCCTATGAATCTGGCATGTCCCAAAAATAATCTCACCCCTTTGACGTTTTTCGGGGGTGGCAAAGATGAAATTACTTCAATTTTAGCTTGATCAACTTCCATTTACATACTTGAAACCACATGACCCAACACATGCCCTATTGCACAATGAAGTGACTTTTCTCCCAACTCAACACCAAGTTTGTCTCGACACATCGTTTTAAAACTCTTTCTAAATCATTGAGACAAGACTCGGAAGTTGAGCCAGAAATGGAAAAATCATCCATAAAAACTTCAAGTGACTCCCCGACCATGTTTGAAAAAATACTCATCATACATCTTTGAAAAGTGGCTGGGGCATTACACAATCCAAATGGCATCCGCCTAAAGGCGAAAGTGCCATATGGACAAGTGAAGGTGGTCTTGTGTTGGTAATCAGGGTAAGTTGCAATTTGATTGTACCCCGAATACCCATCCCAAAAACATTAATATTTTTGACCCAAAAGTTTTTCAATTATTCGATCAATGAATGGTAACAGAAATTGGTCTTTTGAGGTGGCATTATTTAATTTTCTATAATCGATGCACCTCGCCACCCCGTTACCGGTCGGGTGGCAATTTGTTCACCATTATCGTCTTTTATTAACTGGATGCCGACTTTCTTAGGCACTACCTGTGTTGGACTCACCCATGCACTGTATAAAATGGGATAGATGATCCCCGCATCCAATCATTTAATCACTTCCTTTTTCACCACTTTCCGCAAATTCAGGTTCAATCTTCTTTGAGTCTCCTTTGTTGGTTTAGCCTCCTCATCCGTTATTATTTTATGCATGACAATAGAAGGACTAATACTCTTCAAATCCGCAAGTGTCCATCCATTTCGGTCTAGCACAAAGCCAGCTTACCGGGATAATGTACGCATACTAGATGAGGATGAGGTGGCCCAATGTTACACGCCAACTGTTGCAGCGTACTAATAGAGAATGAAGGTTATCACGTTGATTCTTGGATACCCGTGGAGATCCTTCCAAAACCCCCAATTCGACCCAAAAGTCAAGAATTTGAAAAGATAAGTTTTTTTATTCAATATTGAATGATCAGTCACATTACATGCATAACATATTAATAAAGAGGCCAAAATAGGTTTGGGCCGAAACAAACAACCAAAGGCCCAACAACAGCCCAAAACAAAACACAAAAAGTAGACGAAAAACACAAAAGTGGCCCAAAAGTGTATCTAGAGGCCTTATTTCGGAAAAATAAACGGGAAAACCCGCCTAAGGCCAACGATCGTTTTGACTGGCAGCACGCCTGAAACGGAGGCCCGCAGCCCAAGTTAAGCCCATTTTCGTGCAGCCCCTTTTGAAGCGCGATATTGGGCTTCTAGAAACATAATGGCTCGGTCTTCTACAGTTGGGCCCACATCACCAACATAAGGCAGAAATGTCAGGACGCGAACTGATTGTTTACAGCTCTCAAAGTACTATCATGCAATAATTTAAAAGTGGAAATATCTATTAATTTAAATTAAATATCCAAATAAATCCATACAATGTCAAATAACAAAGTACAAATCATTAAAGCAAAAAACGAATAATTTTAAATTCAATTCTTAATAAATTTATGTTTTGATAAAGTTCTTCTAACTTAAAGCAGCATTAAATCTCCATCAATCTTGCAATCAATTCAATCTAAAACCTGCATATGCGTAATATATATATATATATATATATATATATATATATATATATATTGTTAACACTAGGTTGAGTGAGTAAAACACCAATTAGCTGAATATAATATAATATAAAAAAATGAGCAAACTGTCATTATGAGATATACAATCAAGCCAATGAGCAATTAATGAGTGTCGGTAAAACCATCGTCTTGCGAAGTGGACATTGGCTACTACGACGGTCATATGATCATACTAATATGGGAATATGATGGACCTCTATGAATGCGTTCAAATAAAACAAGTTAACATATAGCAATTTAGGCAATTAACCGATAACACACAAGTTTAGCAGTTGCTAATGTGAATACTAATAATAATATAAGGTACGCATATGTCCCCAAAACATTTAAAAATGGTAGAAAGAGGGGAGTGATTACTCACCTTATCAAATAAGCGAGGGGAATAATTGCGATAAGAATGGTAATAAAATAAGCGTCACGCTCGTCAAGATGTATCAACGGAAAATCCTAGGTAAAAGTAATAGGAGAAGTATTATTGATTAACGAATGGATTCTATAGATTTAAAATTTGAGATTTAATGGGTATGTGAGAGTTAATAATTTATTTAATTTTATCATTTACTTATAAATATTATTTTTAATTAAAGTTGTAATGAATGATATATAAATATTTGTTTATAAAATACTTGTCTAATAATTATATTAATATATTAAATAATAAGATTACATTTTAATTATGTATTTCAAATTAAAAACCTTATTGAAACTTTTATTATTAAAACCTTTAACAATTTTAATATTTATTATATATACCTATATATATATATGTATATATATATGGGTGGTATCTAGAGAAAACCTCTTTTAAAGTGAGAACTAGAGAACTACTAAAGAATTGATTTTAACTTTTTTTTTAAAATAATATTTTGCGATTTTTTTTTCTTTCCTCATTTTAATAAGATGATATTGTTCCGAAAAAAGAAATTTTCGATGTAATGCACATGTGCATTAATGTGTATTGCATGTATAAAATAGTGTTTTATTGCATATAATACAACACAAATGCATTATATAATACAACACTAATAATTATATGCAAAACACACTTTCGCATATATGTAATACGACATTAATGCACATATGAATTATATTGATTTTTTTTATTTTTGTATATAATATAACACTATTGTAAATATACAATACAAACAAATATATATATGATATTCAACACTATTTCAAATATCAAAATACACACTATTGCACATATGCATTATAAAAAAGTCAATGTATTGCATATATGCATTACAACGAGTTTTTTTTTTAAAAATCTTTTAATTTTTTTTATTTTTATATTTTTTGTGGTGAAGAATAACAACATTTAAAAAGGATGAAAGACAAAAAAAATTAAAAATATATTTTTTAATTAAATTAAAAATACATCATTATTAGTTTTCTAGTTCTCTCTTTAAGAAGTAGTTCTCTTTTGATCCTTTCTATATATATACATACACACACACATATATACATACACATAGGGTTTTAACCAAGGTTCGGAAAAACGACTAGTTAACACGTTGGTTTTGATTAAATATTTATTAATTATTATATTTATAATGTAATTTAAATGATTAAAATAATTAATATAATAAATAAATGAATTTCCAATAATAAAAGGGCCAAAACGGGTTGGGCTCGAATCTACGCCCCCAGCCGGCCTAACACATGGAACACACACACCCTAGCCATCTGGGCTAGGGTGTCAGTTAGTTTACACCTAATAATGAAAATTCTTAAACAAACAATCACAACACCCAGTTCATAACATAAACCCGAGCAAGATCAATCGGCCAAATCGTTAATCGTTTGACCGATTAACCTTGGGGTTAATATTCCTGACTTAAGGACGAATCAAACCATGTAATTTATTACCTTAAACAATGAAAGAACAAGGGTTAATTAGACTGATACAAATACGCCCTAAACCAAATCAAGAACAACAAATAAGAAGTTAATATATTGTAATTAACTATAGGGGTTTTACCGACGATGTATGTATGATGGTGCAGACGAATTTAATTGAGTTAATATGATCTCTAGATGTATAATACCTAATATGCTAAGATTGTTTGGTATATTAGTCAATACGTATCAATTATCACTATTTCTAAATCTACAGTGTCGGTGAAGATCAAAATGGCCAATATGATGATTTTCGTTGATAGATTCCTAGTTTAACACGAGAATTGTCGTCCAATACATGATCTGGATCATTGGATACGTGTCACGGGTTGGTAGACGGGTTTGGATACTGGGTAACGGGTTGAATATATTATGGTTTGGAAGATTTTGCAATTTAGTCCCTCAACTACAGATATGGGTACATAATGAGGTTAAAGTATTAATGAGGGTATAAATGGTACATATTTGATAGTTATTTTGAATATTAAACAAATAATAATAAAACAATAAAAACTCGATAAATGCGGTATTTTATTGATAAGATTACCCGAACCTAAAAACGGGACAGGTAATGGTTACAAAATAATAAACGAGAAAACCTGAATTGTTACACCCAACAGCCAAACAATAAAAATAAACACCATATAACATGTCATCGATGAGCAATAAATTCATAAATACATAAATCAAATTGTGATTGATAAGGTATATATGTAAATAAATAAATTTGATATATATGGTACACATATTACCCCCAAAACTAAAAAAATGACGAAGGGGTGTGAATTACTCACCTTAGAAAGTTGACGACCAAAAGAAAATAAGCAAATAAAACAAGCAAGCTGACTGATATGACATGAAACAACCTAAAAATTTAATATATGAAAATAGCACTAAAACCAAGAAGAATCCAACTGAAATCGTATTTGTCACACCCCAACCTACGGCGGAAATATCGGGGCGCAAACTGATTGTCACAGCTCTCAAGGTTACTATCATGCACAATATAAGTTTCAATATCTATTTAACAATTTCAAATAATTCAAGTACAAAATACAACTTATTAAACAAACAGCAATTACAAATTAAATTCTTGATCGTATCATTTCTAACTTCAATTCTTCACTATCTCTTCACCAACCTGCATTAAATTTCTACGGTAACCTGCATATACGTTTAAAATAGAATTTTGTCAACAACACATGTTGAGTGAGAAACACACCAGTTTAGTTGTACATATAGTATATATAACAAAATACGTAGCTGTAACAAGTCATATGAGAATAACAAATTAACCAAATGAGCAAGTATAACTGAGATGTCGAGAAGCATAAGGCTAACGACTGGCGTATGATGATACTAGACTGAGATTATGTTGGACCTCTACGAATGCGGAAGCATACAAAGCAAATAAGCACATAAACAAGTAAGGTATAAGTTGTTAACACATAAGACAATAGTTGCAGTTTTGAGTATAAGTATGTATGAGAAATATATTTACGCATATGTCCCCAAAACGTGGAAAACAAGTAAAATAGGGGAATGTGGTACTCACCTCGATAGACGAACAAAAGTGAAAAGAGAATAACGATTCGCGAAAATCACGCGCTTCGAGAAAATACCGATGAGAATCCTAAGTAACAAATAATTACGGAATAAACACGGATTGAATAAAGAATCTAAAACTAGAGAGAAGTTCGGGTTTAATGATAGAGTGTAATCTTTACAAAAGATTTTTATTACTTAGATTTATTATCAACTTTATCAACAAAGCTTTATCATAAATAGTATGATTTAATAAAATACTAAAAGATACGTAAATAAATATTTATAAAATTGTTGGATAAATTATATAAAGTAATTGCTTTAAATGAGAATTTTAAATCCAAAAATACATTTTATGTATTTATGTATATTCTTATTATTAATAAAAACTTCTTTTTAAATAAACATCATAAATAATAAATAATAATAATATTTATATAAAATAATAAACTTTTATAAAACCTAAACTATATTTTAAATATATCAATTAAAAAGATCATATTAAATAGACAGAATTACATAAATTGTCCTTTATGTTTACACCAAATTTCGCTGGTGGTCCCTTATCTTTCAAATTGATGTTTATTATCCTTTACGTTTTAAAAAGTAACACATTTTGTCCTTTAGGCCTAACCCAGTTAAAAAATCCCGTTAAGTCATGTCACATGCTTCTCACGTGGGGGTATTTCCGTCATTTCAAGTCGTTTTTGATTTCCCACCTTTTAAAACCCAATCCCACCCCCGATCGTTCCCTATTCCATTGTCATCGTCCTTCGTCTTCTATAATTTAGGGTTTACCCACCAAACTATTGATCGTCGACCAAGCATACGGTAATGGGTGATTCAGGCTGGTACATACGAGAAAAAATTATAGACGTGGACCTCAACCAAGTATACGATAATGTTTGATATCCAATTTTGATTTTTAACCCTAGTTTATGAACTTGCTGACTAACTTCTCAAAATTGTGTTTTTTCAGCTTTATACCCAAGTCTCTTTAGCATATGCCTGCATTCTGGTGGTAAGTTAACATCACCTCCAAACCGTACCTATGTTGGAGGTAACACAACATTTGTGGACTTAGTCAACATAGACAAGTTTTCAATTCATGAGCTGGATATAATGCTGGATATGTTAGGCTATAGTGGGAGAGTTCCAAGGTTTTACCAGTTCTTGCATCCTGAAAAGAACTTAGACAATGGTCTTGAACACCTAAGTTCTGACCAGGATTGTCTGAACTTGGCTAAACATGTGGAAGAGCATAAGCTCATCCATGTTTATACCAGTCATGGGATAAATAACATAAAAGCTCTTTTTACCTCGCCAACTAGGACTGTTACTATTGAAGTGATTGATGAACCTGGACCATATGCTCTTGTGCCCTTAAAATTAAACTTCGATGAGAATGTAGGTCAATCTAGTGGGGCTGGGCAAGGGCAATCTAGTGGGGCTGGGGAATACAGTGGGGGGATGTGCATGATGATATAGGTGTTGAAGTTGGAGTTGATGTGCATGATGATATAGGTGTTGAAGTTGGAGTTGATGTGCATGATGATATAGGTGTTGAAGTTGGAGTTGAAAATGAGAATTTAGGTGATTTGGCAGAGGGGGGTGGTGTCATTGTGGACATAGGTGTTGAAGCGGGAGCTGAAAGTGATCATGTTGCTGATTTAGATGATTTAGATGAGGGGGTGGTGGCAGTAAGGATATAGGTGATGGTGATCATGCTGCTGATCTAGATGATTTAGATGATTTAGATGAGGGGGTGGTGGCAGTAAGGATATAGGTGATGGTGATCATGTTGCTGATTAAGATTGGGGGTGGTGGCAGTGAGGATGAGTGTGATGATGATTATATTGTGGATCCAGAAAATAATATGACTGACCCTAAAGTTGACATGAGTGATTATAGGATTAATGTTGATTCAGATGTAGAGGATGGGTTTGACTTTGGAAATGAACAGAAAATGGATTTGGGGGAGGATGTAATAGACAATGACAAGTTTCTAAGTGGGTCAGAGTCAGATGGGAATGAAGCAAGTTCAAGGAAACACATTTTACATGGCATAAGAAGACCAAATGAAAACATGGCAAACCTTTACCTAGGTCAGATTTTTGGAACAAAGGAGGAGGCCAAGAAGCTTATTAGAAAACATGCAGTTGAAAGTAGAAGGTTAACTAAAATCATCAAAGATGATCACATTAGGGTTAGGGCAGTTTGTACTGGTTCTAAGCCAGATTTTGAAGTTGATGGTGGTGGGGTGCATGCTTCTAAAGGGAAGAAAACCAAAGACAAAGGTGCAAGTGGTAAAATTTCTAAAAGTAAGGGGACTGTTATGAAAAAAGTTAAACCTAAAGGTGGAGGGGTTACAGGAGCAGAAAGTAATGTTGGTGAGAGGGGGAGAAGGACAAATCCTAATGAATATCAATGTCCATGGGTGATGTTACTTTCCAAATAAAAAGATTCTCAATCTTGGGTGGTTAGAACATTGAATACCAACCACACATGCATTCAATCAAGACACATCTATGCTTGTACATCAACTTTTTTATCTGAACAAATGTTAGAACAAATTGAAGAGGACCCTACCATCTCACTAAAAGCAGTTCAAGGTCAATTTAGGAGGAAGTATGGTGTTAGTGTTCATAAGATGAAAGCATATAGGACTAAGATGAAAGCAAAGAAAAGGGTTGAAGGGGACTACAAAGAACAATATTCTTTGCTTAGGGAGTATGTTGCTGAGTTAGTTGATAAGAATCCAGGTAGCACTGTGAAGATTAAGGTTGAGCTACCAACAGATCCTGAATCTACAACCAGACAGTTCAAAAGGATATATGTATGCTTGGCTGCACTAAAAAATGGGTTTAAAGCATTAAACAAGGATTTGCTTGGTCTAGATGGTGCATTTACGAAAGGCACATTTCCTGGTCAGATGCTTACTGCAGTTGGTCTTGACAGCAACAATGGTCTATATCTTGTATGTTATGCAATTGTGGAGTCAGAAAGTAACAACTCATGGACTTGGTCTTAGAGATTATGTCAGAAGATCTAGAAATTGGAAGCAATTCAAGGTTTACTTTCATGAGTGACAGGCAAAAGGTAAGGAATTCCATATATTCAACCTTATTTACTTTCATTATTTTATTTTTTAACCTTATGTCTTTATGTTGAACAGGGGCTTCTTCAAGCCATTCAAACTTTATTTCCTTGTGCTGAGCACAGATACTGTCTTAGGCATATCCATGAAAATATGAAGCTTGCAGGATATAGAGGTGTACTTTACAAAAACATGTTGTACAACTGTGCTACCAAAACAACAAAACCTGAGTTCTTAACTGCAATGAATGAGTTAAAATAATTCAACAAGGAAGCACACTTGTGGTTGTCAAAAATAGCACCTGAATCCTGGGCCAGCTCACACTACTCTGGTTAGTATTCATATACTTTAACATTATTTATGAGTAAATTAGGTTTGGTATGCAAGTTCAATTTTGATTAATTTGGTATGCATTTTGAACTTTGATATTAGGAACGACAGTTTCTGATGTAATGATTAACAATATGTTTGAGTTTTACAATGGCAAGATAGTGGAAGGCATGGACAGACCTATAATATCTGCACTTGAGTATGTAAGGGAGTATCTAATGAGGAGGATTGTTACTGTGCTTGGTATTATTGATAAATGGGATGGCTTGTTGACATCTAGAGCCACTGAGTTGTTTGCAACAATCCAAAATCAGGCAAATCACTACCATGTGCAGTGCAATGGAGGGGATCTATATAAGGTGAGTGGTAAACCCACTGATCCAAGAGTTGTGAATTTGGCATTGAGGACTTGTAGTTGCAGGACCTGGGAAATTACAGGTATGTCTACACAGGGCAAAATGCTTAATATATATACTCTTAATTATATGGGCAAAATGCTTAATATACTCTTTACATGTTTGACATGCAGACATGCTGTGGCTGCACTTTGGGTCATGGCTACTAATGGAGAAAGGGTGGGGACATTAGAAAGTTAGGTTCACCCGGTGCACACAATGGATAGGTGGAAGCTGGTTTACTCATTCAAAATTAATCCAATAAATGGGATGTCTATGTGGACAAAATGTGAGGCTCCCACAACCATTGTAGCACCCAAATATCATACAATGGCAGGTAGACCTAAGAAGGCAAGAAAGAGGTCAGCTGTGGAAAAGGATGATGTACCAACAACAGGAAAATTGACAAGAAAGAACACCTTGGGAGCATGTAGCAGGTGTGGGAGCACTGGCCATAATGTGAGGACCTGCAAAGGCCCATTTAATAAGAAGGGGAAAAAGGCAGCTTAATATGCTCTGTTTATGGTTTCTGTTTAGATTAGTTGGTTTAGTATTTTGAACTTGTTTAATATGGTTTCTGTTTATGGTTATGTATTTTGGAACTTGTGGGATCACTTGACTTTATTTGGTAATGGTTGTTGTGTCTTTTGAACTAATGATCTTAATGTTAACTAAATTATGAAGTAAGTGTTGAGTTTTGAGTTTTGGTTATGGTGTATTGTGTGTAGTGTATTAGGTTGACTTGATGTAGGAAAATGGGACACTTTTATATTAAAATTAATATTAATAATAACGATACTCTCGTTATTAACATGAAAATAAGTAGTACATGTACCGTAATACAAAACTAAAACAAATAATGAAAGAATATAACAATTATGTTAAATGATTCCAACCAAGCTTCTTCAAATGATAAAGTCTTCAATAGTTTTCTTTAGCAACATTTTCTTGTAATCTTCTTGACAAGAACTTAGTTTCAACTTTTACCAAAACAAGGTCTTCTAGTCGGCTCTTGGCTGCAACAATGAACAAACTAAATTTGACGGTTGAGGCTGAGGCACGCATTTAACACGCTTCCCTTAAAACAGATTTCGCGCCTCTACATAAGACAACGCGTCTGTCTCCCGGGGTACAACAGCCTAAGCAGTTGGTACTGCCGGAGATATCCATGGCCCGAGGCTACATCGGGTAAATTGTAGTGTTAGAACTTGTGGAAAAAATAGAATAAAAAATCTAGATGAATTAATTAGAGAAACTCATCTCTATATATTCCCAACATATGGATCTTCAAGACTTTCTTCTTCACCAAGAACTCTTCATGTATGCATACATCTCCTTGTATTTTCAAACTAATACTTTTTCTAGTATTTCTAAAATGAGGCACATAGCCTATTATGTATAAGAGTTATGGATGGTGAATAATCTCTCTTAATTATAAATTTAATTAGAGACATAAAGTCTAATAAAAACTAATCAAATTCATAAAGAGCTCCACTCAAAAGTTTTCCACCATATGAAGAATTTAATATCAATATAAATTCTAATAAATCAAAAAAGTGACATAAAGAATTTAATATAATAATTCAATAAATTTCCATTTACATTATCCAATTTTCCAACAATCCCCCACATGAATGGAGATTGATAAAAACACTCAAAATATCCAATGTAACCTCGACAGTTGAGTATTGCAAGATAGGTAGTTGTTAGCTTTGAACCTTCCATTGTGAAGTACACTTAGTCTCCTAGCGGTTAGTAGACGCAGTGTCCCTGAACAAACCCCCATTTGTGTAGACGACAATACACTTCACACAATACTCTCCCTAGCCGGGCACATCCCCTCGTTGTCGTGTCCATTATGGTCCTGGAACACTAGCCTGGTTCTGTGAAAGCTCTAGGAATTGCGCACCCCACAATTTCATTTGAAGCGACCACACCTCTCTTTCACATAGGTGATTATCCATAAATCATTAAAAGCATTTAGTGTATAAATCATTAACCATACATTATGCTTAGCCTCACAACATGTCACTGCTGTTATTGGAATGGACTAGGAAGTAGTTAGACTCCCTTTTTAATTTAGGAGGATATAGATATTAGCTTATATATCAGCTTATACATAAGTTATGCCCCCACAGTGACCACCCTTAGATATATAATTAGGTTGTCCTATTGAACTTAGATCATGGGATCTCCAGTCAACTAAGTTAGGTTTACCTTTATATACCGCTTTAGTCTCATTCCACAACTTGATCTCTACTAAACCCTCATGTTGTTGGATCCATAACATTATCTTTGACTATGTCTAGTCACCACAGATAACTTGCGTAGTTGAGATCAGTTGTCATGATGTGTTCTTAACTTATAAGTTAATTTTGCCTATTGTTAACTTTCTAAGACAATAACCTCAGTGGCCACCTGAATCTGGTTATAATATTTGTCTTGTAAGATACACTTATCATTAAGGCAAACACATATCCATTATGCACTACGACCTTTTTGTTCTCCACTAAGTCGTGTGTTTGCAATGTTAGATAGGATTACTATAATCCTCATTGCTAAACTTTCCAAGTTCAAATGCAAGACACCTCCACATTTAAGTTCTATTGGATAACATAATGGGGTAAAGAAGGTTCTTCCTTTCTACACAAGTTTGATAAATCATATCAATTATCATTTCTACACACTTTTAAATAGTAGTTTCTTAAATGACTTTCCTCCACATTTCTTGCATTTTGATATAGTATGTTTAACTTTACTTATGCAGACAACTTGACACTCAGGATTTGAACAAGACCATGTCTTTGTATCAATGAGCTCATCATTGCTTACTAATAAAGTAACACTTGTCAAAAGTTTATTATCAAACATCACTAACTTAGAAGGATTCTAAATCACTCTCCAAGGCAACCCTAGAAAGTTGAGGTCTTCTCAAGATCCTCATAAGTTACATTGTTACCTTATATTGAATGAAAATTTCTTTAAATTTGTCTATACACAATTCTTGTGTTGTTGATGCTTCAAATTTCCGCGTTAATTAGTCTTCATAAAGCACCATAATTAACAAGTATTAGTCTAGCATGCTTTAGACTACAATACTTTAGCATGTGAACAGAAGATGCATCATTCTGATCTTTCACAGCCATTACAATATCACTTTGAAACACTCAACCCTTTGTTTAGACATAATTATGAGACTTATTCACAATCCCCAAACCTTAATATTCAGGAAAGTCTCACAAGTTATTGTATATAGAACATAAATAATTTTTTCATTCATTTAAGGAACATAACTCTTTTGCCTTTGATCTTCAAGGCTTCACCATTGACTTATAAGTCTTAATCCGAATCATTTTGATGAATACATTTATTACCAACAAGATGAACACTACTCGTCTACAATCACTATTATGTTGAGATAAAGTCAATTATATTGACACTCAAACTCTTGGGATTCACACTAGCATAAAGTGATTTATACATTTCGTTGTTGTCTCTTGAAACTATATATTGAGATATTATCTCAAAATAAAAGACAAACTTTCACATAGTTCAAATATGGATGGGAGTAAAAACATTTATCTATTCACCACTATTGTAAGCATATTATAATAAATCTATTAAGATTCAATTACAATAATAACATGATAGGTCTCTTATAATTCACGCTCGGTGAATTTTGAAAAATGAATATCCAATGATATAAATATCTCATTAACGATATTACGTTACAATTCACTTTTAGTGGATCTTCAAAGAGTTAAATACACCATCAACATATATTAATTCATATGTTATAATTCATACTTATTGAATTTCCAAGAAGTTTAATTTCTTGTTAACATATATTAGTTCATATGTTATAATTCACACTTAGCGAATTTCCAAGAAATAGTTTATATGTTCTAATTCACACTTAGCGAATTTTCAAGAAGTTTAATTTCTCATTAACATATATTAGTTCATATGTTATAATTCACACTTAGTGAATTTCAAGGATTTGAATATAATAATCTTGTGTATTTCATCTTAATACACCCACCACGTTATTTCATGACCCTCTCATGATGTGGTTATACATTTGATGTGTCGTCATAGACTTTAGTAAACGTAACAACTCACAAGTTGTTTCTTATGCAAAATTCTTTTTGAACTATCAATTTAAATTAACTATTTTTTTTAATCCGAAAAAAAATTCTATAAACTAATTTTACACGTCACAATAAATATTGTTGTATTTGGTTGTAAAACTGCATGTGTTATCCGAAGATATTGAACACAAAATAATAATACAACCGAAACTACGACATAAAGTGTAAAACACCTTTTAAATTCAATCAATGGATACACATATGACATTTAGACATTAAATAGTGTTATTAACTTCAACACTTTCATCATCCAATCAAAATCATCTCAATGATATCATTTTATGTATTAAGATACTCCCTCAAATAGAAATCCATGCACACATATCCTCATATCCTCATTTCAGTTTTGAAACCATACTCTTAAACAATCATAATTTATCCAAAACAACAAGTTGTTAACTACATGCACTTTGTAAATTTTAACAAAACTTATGTTCATAAAAACACCAAGTTTTATTTATCGTTTATTCTATAAAATAATTTGTTTCTTTCGAAACTGTTTAAAACCATCAGTTTTCACGAATAAAATCATATCTAACACGCACGTTAAACTATTAAAATGTTTAGACAAGCGTTGTTTATAGTTATAAAATAACTCTTTCTAACACACTTATTAGAAAAATTAAACATTGAGACAAAACATTTTTAAACTATTTATATTTCTATATTATAGTATGAAATATTTAGTCATAAAACCTTATTATCCCAAGAGTCACTTAACTAATACATAGTTAATCGGGTTCGGGTTTTTTCGGGTTGGGTTAATCGGGTTTCGAGTATCTTAGAAAACAAAACAAAAAAATTTTAAAAACTACAATGCTAAAACTAAATTAACATATTAATGTTTGCTCGTAAGCAAATAATCAAATAATAAATCAACATAACTTTATAAAACAATCCAAAAGAAGAGTAAAACTAACCCAAACCATAATCGCTTTCAATCGAACGTGATTTAGTTGTTCGATTACGGTTGTTATTAGTAATAAACGGAAAACATAAATTAACAAACAATCGATCTATAATAGTTGTAATGACAACAATTGATTATGACTAGATTTTGATAACTTTGTGGCTAAGACTAAGCATATTATACCTAAATATATATTTAATTTCAAAACTAAAAGTTTGTTCGGGTTATTCGGGTTGACCCGAAACTTATAAATCAAACCCGAGAACCAACCTGAATTACTTCGGTTCGGGTTCGGGTTAGTCTTTTTTCGAGTTCGGGTTTTTCGGGTCTGGTTAGTTCGGGTTTGGGTACGTGTCTTCTCGGGTTGGGTTTCGGGTTTCGGGTAAAAGTGACAGCCCAACCGAGTATGGGTACGGGTACTTTCGGGTACGATACTCGTTTTGGTACCACTTTGTTATTTAAAAAAATCTCCACTAAACTTGGTATGAAATATAAAATTCATTCATAATCAAATAATGAATTCTAAAACATACAAAAGTCTCCATAAATAAAATTTTAAAACAAAGTTAACTTATGCAAAGAAAGTTAACATTCGTTTAATCTTCACTAGTCATCTTTTCATTTTCACTTTTCTATTTCTTTATTTATTGCTTCATCAATTACTATAAAAAAACAAGAGAGAAGGAACTGAATCAACTAATATATATTATGTTTTGAAAATATCGCTTGAAAGTTAAGTCATGAGTGTTGGAAACCTAATAAAAGTCCATTATATTCTAAACGGGTACCAGCACCCGTACCTAAAATCAGTAAATTTAGATACCCATACTCGTACCTGATAGACACATACGAGTACCGATACTGAACGGGTACGAATGCGGGTATTCAAGAAAAAAAATCTCATCCCTAATCATTCTACACCGTCGCATTAACAAATTGGGTATGAATAACCCGTTCAATCATAGTGCAAAGGTGACAATATAATCCATATGCTAAAGAATAAGATATACCCGCCTTGGCCCATTTTGTTGATCTCATGGCATACTTCCGAGTACAAGTAAATTCACTACATTCAATACACTCGATGGGAGATCAATTAATTGTCAGTTTGCAAATGAGCTATACTGCATTTAATTAATAATCACGGTGATTCATTCAATCACATATAAGACTCAACTTAGATTTATGATTCATATACGTTTATTTTGACCTGCTAGTTAAAAACACACTATAGTTTATCATGAATCCATCCAATTCTTGTAAGATTGTTTATTTGAGCATTTAATCGGACACCTTTTGTGTATCATATGCTTTATGCTTTAAGTTTTATACTTGTTTTGCTATTATCCATACCCTAACTTAGATCAAAGCTCCTCACAATTAAACTTGTTCAACAACCTTGTTTAGCTTGTATACGCTTTCATGCTTCATTTGAACCACATTTATATGGAAATTAACGAAATAACACATAAGATATTAAACATCGTAGGCAACTTGATGAAAATCAAGAATTATTTTAAGGATGCCGCGGCACTATGGTGGTGACGTAGACATGGATACGTAAATGAGGTATGCGTACGTTGAAATCATGGGTTGAGTTTGTACGTCAGCCCAATAGACAACTCAAGGAGTACGTTGAGAAAATAACCGATCACCCAAACTTAAGCAAGATCAAAGTTCAAGGAGCACGTTGAGATTGCTCATATTTTGAGCAATGAATCATTGTTTCTATTTCTATTGATGGAGGTCAACATAACCATGATTGGAGACTAACCTTAGCCATTGTAATAGTTGAAATTAAGCTTAGTCGACACTGGGGATAAGCGATCACATAAACGCGTGATTGAAGAATATAGTGACTAGAAAAGTGGATCCCAGTTGAACGATGCACAAAATGGAGATGCATGTGAAACGCTTGTCCAAGAGTATCATGCTGTTTAACTCTATCATTCTTATAATATATGAGCGCGTGCTAAAAAGTATCAAGTTAGGAAAGTTTCTAAATATTGAAAAACCATAATAATATATATAGCACAACTTTTTGACGAGAATAATAATACTATGTTAACATTTAAATTTAAAAAATGCTACAAAATTACAACTAAATATAATTATCATATTTCTGTTGAAGAAAGATAGATTGAAATATAAAGAGGATTATACGAAAATAAAATATTGTTAACTAAATTAATATAAAAGTATTTAGAGTATAGAAAAAAAAACCAACCACCTTCCTCAAAACAAATAAACACCAAATCAGAACCATCCATTCCACTTTCCTCTTATATCCACCCAATCAACGCTTCACACTTACGCCACGTCACCGATCCGCATAATACCCAACCCACCAATCACAAACCCATCACATCTCCTATATAACATCTCCCAACCACATCAATCATTCATCAATTCAATCAATTTCCAAGCCCTAAACCCCCAAATTCAATGGCACCAAAGGCCGAGAAGAAGCCAGCGGAGAAGAAACCCGCAGAGGAGAAGAAAACACCAGCCGCCGAGAAGAAGCCGAAAGCCGGTAAGAAGCTGCCGAAGGAAGCCGGTGCAGACAAGAAGAAGAAGCGAACGAAGAAGAGCGTTGAGACGTACAAGATCTACATCTTCAAGGTGCTCAAACAGGTGCATCCGGATATCGGAATATCCAGCAAGGCCATGGGTATCATGAACAGCTTCATTAATGATATCTTCGAGAAGCTTGCTCAGGAGAGTTCAAGGTTGGCTAGGTATAACAAGAAGCCCACCATTACCTCTAGGGAGATCCAGACGGCCGTGAGATTGGTGCTTCCTGGTGAATTGGCGAAGCATGCTGTGTCTGAGGGGACCAAGGCCGTGACTAAGTTTACGAGTTCGTGAATTTAGGGTTTTCATGTTGATGGCGTTTTTCAAAATGGCTTTAGGGGGTATGTGTGTTTGGTGTTAGATATTGTAATGACGTTTTTCAAAAAAAAAGCTTTAGGGGTTGTAACTGTTGTTGTTGGATCTTGTAATTCGATCGGTTCGGGATATGAGATTTGAAGAATTTGTAATAAAAATCTTTCGTTTTAGTAGATGTTTTAATGAAATGAAATATGTTTGATGGATTGAATTTGTGATGTCTTGGTAGGCAACAATGACAATGTTTGATTTGATCTGTTCTATATTTTTGGTAAAGATTGTGATCTCAACAGGGATTGAGATATAGCTGTGGATGCTTTTTATACAAACTTATATTTTTGTATCAATTTTGTTGCAGTTTTATGAATATGTTTAAGGCCTGTTTGATTTTCTGATGTATTTGAGTATCATATTATTAACATGTTTGGATTTACCTATCCAAATGTACGAACCTGTTTAGCTTGTATCCAAACAGAAATGATGAGTATAGGTTTGAAATGGCATGTTAGGTAGACCATAGAAGGGTTATCAAGTGAGTGATGTAAGGGGGGTTAGTTAACACCATCCGCACCACAAAATCGTGTATGCATTTGTTAATTTCTTACGTTTTTGTTCTAACATTTTGTGCATGTTGGTTGGATTGGTTTGTGGTGTGTCGAACTTAATGTTTGGCTAGTGCACAAGCTACTCGCAAATCATGCTGCTTCCATATATGTAAGTCAAAAATTATCTATACAGACATTATGAAGTGGTTAAATCGTGCTTTTGAGTAAGGGATAAACGACCTTCTACCATCATGAAGTAGTTAAAACGTGTTTTTGAATGAGGGCGATACAAGCTTCTACATGAAATCCCACTAGACTGTTTTGGACATAGTCTTTATTTTGCGCATAATCATTAGTGTGACATGTACCGTTAATGAAAGTCGCGTTCATAAATAGAAAATAAACAAGCTTGATACTCGAACTTCAAATTGCAATATAGGTACTTCTTGTAGGTTCTGTATTTCTAGAATGTCACGGATACCTTTCTAAAATGCGTGAGATTCACTTTCAAATTAAATTGTTTCATGTTGTGAAATCAATAATTGGAAAAATAGAGAAGATTCGGGAAAACTGAGAATGAACTCTTTATATAAACCTAGGTTCACTAAAATATCCTTTTATAAGTAAGGAACAATTATAAATATGATAAGCAAAGTAACATTTGACATTTTATCCTTAATTTTTCACAAAATTTTCTAATATTTCAATAATCAAAGCCAAGCTGTAATTGTTAAAAGGTAGAGAGACAATAGTAAAGAAGAAGAAGAAGAATGGCAAAGAGATTGGTTGGGTCGCAGTTATTTGTGAGCAGTAATCTTTCTTTCTCTCTTTATCTTTATCCATCCCCTTTCGAAACCCTAATTCCTCTTTAGTAATTGAATATTATTATTATTATTATTGTTATATGCAGGATTGTCGTTTTACACTACACCAAAGGACTTGAAAAGATTGTTTTCACCATTCGGTCCAATCACTCAAGGTACATACATACATCCATCCATACATCTTTATTTCATGTCCAGATTGTTAGAATCAAATAGCAACCCTAGTAATGAATTGCAGCTAGACTTGTTGTTGATCCAAGAACTCAGAGGCCAAAGGGGTTTGGGTTTGTTACTTTTGAATCACAAGTTGATGCCCACAATGCCCTGAAAGCCATCAATGGGAAGGTGCGTTTGGTTTCCTTTACTTCATTTACGATCAAAGGAAATGAATTTGTGATTATGGCTTCATTTACGATCAAAGGAAATAGTGTAAATGGTCATTTTTATAAGGAAAGTTTAGATTTTTACTGAATGTAGATTAAGCTTTAATCATTACACATTTTAATGCTATAATCTAGGTACCTGTTGTTTAGCTGATGTCAGAAAATTTTCGATCTTTACTCGTCTGCACATAGAAATACCTAAAACCGAGGTTCATCACTGAACATTTTATCTTATAATGTGGAAGCCTATTATTGTTTTACCGACTTTATGTTTTGTTAATCTGTTTGCGTATTAATCACCATGATAGAAAAGCTACCGTCATTGCTTCTATATGATAATCATACATGTAGTTGTATGTCCTCCGTTTTGTATGTTTTGACTTTGAGGCGAACCCTAGTATTTTTGTACACTGATACAAATTGTATTCACATTTTCAGGTTTAACTTTTTTGTCTTTGTTTTGCTATATTATTCACTTCAGTTATTAAAATATCTAGCTATAGGATCAACAGTAGTATGTAATGCATAACTGCACATGCAATCGGAGCAATCTTTTATCATTATCATTTTCGGCTCACAAATTTACTATTTTCTTCGTGAAGTTGACTCGCATAGCCTACTTACTTATACCTTTCTTTAGCTGATAAGTAGCTCTTTTTTGGTCTAAAACCTTCTTTTAGTACCATTTTTAGCTTAAAAAGCATGTGCTCCTTATGAGTAAGATGAGATTCCTGTTGTCTTGCATATGCATAAACACGGAAAAAGTATCACAAATATAACGAAGTTAAATTAAACAATATGACAAGTAATGATATGCTCAGACAGAGTAACAAAGTTGCAATGATTCTTACGACTTACTGGTTCTGATGCTCTTATTGGTCCTGCATGTCAAATGTGTATTATTTATATCATTAGTACAAATGAAGCGTGGCCTAGTGTTCTTAAGATCCTATTTTTACAATTTTTCTATTCTCCAGATTGGTTTATTAATGTTGTCCCCTACAAGTTCATTACTATAATTTTAACTGTGCTTATGTTTGCCCTTCTTATGATACCTTTTTAACCTAAAATGATGCAAGCAATTATTTTTTAAGAAATCTCGCCTATAGTCATGGAAATCTTGGTTGCATTTGTCTCGATTATGATCTTGTGATCACTCTTAGAAACTCTAGGAACTTTATAATCTCAGAAGCTCTCGAGTAAAAACTCTTTTCCTTTTTTTTCTGTCAAGAGGTTGAATACTGCTTATATTCAACCTCTGACAGCTCAATCCATGATCCATGGTTTACATGATTACCCTGCACTTTTTGTTGACAAAGGGTTCAATCCAACCAATTGCTGATATCAGATTAAAATACATTTCTACTGTGTCCACACAAATTATAGAATTTTAATTACCAGTTATTTTATATAATCCATACACCATTTTCAAGAAACTCAAATGCTGATATCAAATCATATGCCATTCTTAATTCATTAAGCAGAAAATCTTGTTATCATCTTAACTACAGTTCTTAACCTAATTTTTTGGGAACGGATAATAGATGGTAGATTGACCTTTGTTGAAGTTGCCGCACGTAACACCTAAAGAGGGAGATTACACTACTAAATGAGGTGCTTTCCATGATAGTCTTGGAACTTCTGAATGTGAATGATAGGAATCATGCTCTAGTTCTAGTCTAAATGTCATTTATCTATTTTGGGAGGGCAAGTGCAACTTATATTACTATAAATAGGTATCAAAAACCAATAGGGAGAGAGGAGAGTATGTTTATGTTTAAGATAGTATTGCCATGGCTCCTGCATATGCAGTGACATAGGGCTAGGCCCTGGAATCTCTTGTTACTTTCTTTTTTAGGTTTCCGTAATACAAGCGTTCGGTCCTTTGTTTTCCTTATTCTCATCTCTAAACTTAACCAATTACAATCAGAACGCATCAAACCCTATCAGTGAATGGGTGGCAAATTGAAAAGTTACTGCAGGAATACTTGATTGTTAGGCCTACTTTCTTCTTATACTTTTCATTGGCTTGATAAGTAGCTCTTTTTTAAAACCTTCTTTTAGTACCATTTTCAGCTTAAAAAGTGTCACATCTAATATGCTCATGCACAATTACAGAATTTCTAGTGAACAATTTAATGTATTGATATAAAATACGCATTTAGCAAGAACTGATCTGGAAATCCAGTTCCTCATTACAAATATAGTACACAATTGTATTAGACAATATGATAGTAATGTTAGGCTCAGAAAGAGTAATAAAGTTCAAATGATTCCATCGACTTACTCGTTCCAATGCTTATATTGGTCCTGCATGTCACATGTGTATTATTTATTACATTAGTACAACAATGTAATAAGGTCTAGTGTTCTTAAGGTTCTTTTTCTGACCTTCGTGTGTTCTACTATTTTCCATATTCTCCGGATAGGTTTACTAATGCTATCAACTACACATTCGCTAATATAATGTTAATTGAGTTTATGTTTGGCCTTCTTATGAATTCTTTTTAATCTAAAATGATGTGAGTAATAAAGAAAATGCGCCTACAGTCATGGGACTCTTGATTGCATGTATCTCAATTATGGTCTTGTGATCACTCTTAGATTTAGGAACTAGGAAGTTTATATTGTCAGAATGTCTCGAGTAGAAACTCTTCACTTTTCTTTGTCAGAAGGTTGTATGCTGCTCATCTTCAAGACTTCAACCTCTGGACAGCTCAATCCATGATCCATGGGTTACATGAATACCCTGCACTTTTTGTAGACAAAGTTTTCAATCCAAACAATTGCTGATATCAGACTAAAACACATTCCTGTTCCGGCTACATATATTTTACAACTTCTAATTACCATGTCTTTCATAAAGTCCGTAGACCAATGTTGGAAATCCAAATGTTGATATCAATTCATATGCACATGGAATTCCTAACGTCTACATCCTTTACCTATTGATACGTGCTTACAGTTGTATTACTCTTCTAAATATACCAAGTTAATTACCTGGTTAAAACAGAAACATTGCCAGTAGTTTATGCATGCTTGCAAATAAAAGTTTTACGCTGTCTAATTATTCCCAATTGTGTTTAAGGGTTATGAATATGTATAGAAGATCTGTAACTTTAGAGAATTTATGTAAATGGTTATTTTTGTAAGGGAAGTTTAGATTTTTACTGAATAAAGATTAAGCTTTATGTTAGTACTGAATAATGATTAATCATTGCATGTCTTAATCTTATAATCTAGGAATCTGTTGTTTTCTTTAGTCTTCACTAGTTAAGTTAGTATATGCTTGTGCTGTATATGGAAATACCCAAAGCTGAGGCTTCACCACTGAACATTCTGTTATCTTATCATGTGAAAGCCTTGTTTTACGTACTTGATATGTTTTCTTAATCTGTTTACGTAGTATTTACCATGATTAAAAAAAACTATTATCATTGTTTCTATACGATGATTATGCATTTAGTTGTATCTTCCGTTTTGTATAATGACTTTGAGATCAAATGTCGTATTTTTCACATGCAGAACTGATACATATTTTCTTCACAGTTTTTGGTTAATTTTTTTCTGTCTGCACTATATTTTGTTATGCATTTCACATTGAAACAATATTATTTGTTATACATAGTGTATAAAAAGTAGAAAAATAATAAAGTAAGTATATGTGAGTCATAGTTATCAAATGCGTTAGGCGCACTTAAGGCGCATAGGCCTCTTCGAGGGCCTAGGCGCTAGGCACAAAAAAAGCGCGGGCCTCAAATAAGCGCACTTAAATAAAAAAACATCTAAAGCAAAATTTGTAATGGAAAATATCACTTTTTATAAATTCCAAAATATTTCAAAACCATAATCCTCAACATAAAGTACCAAAATCATTTATAAACCCAAAGCAAGTACCAAAATGATCAATCTCCGGTTATTCTTGAAAATATCTCCATAATCTGCTATAATAGTGAAAGTTACTAATGCGATCAACTGTTTATTGTAAGTATATATTTAGTAGAAGAATTTTGAAATGTTTATTGTGGCCATACTAATGGATGTTACCGAAGTGATCAAATGTCAGAAATTATTTATTTTAATTTTGATAACTCCGTTCTTGGCTTCTTGCTTTGTGATATTGAATAAGCAGAGATCAATCGTTTTATAACGATATTGAGTTAATTTTGTTAAACCCATTAATGTTAGGTAAGTTCTTTAACTAAGTTAAGTGATAAATCAAAAACAAATTATATAGAATCAAGCTAAAAAACACAAAAAAATAGCGATTAATTGCCTAAAATTGCGCCTGCTTTTAAGGAAGGCGCTGCAGGTGCGTGAACTGAAAAAAAAACGCCTAGGCGCAGAAAAGCAACGCTTTTAATAACTATGATGTAAGTATGAAAAAGATAGAGAATGAGGTGTTACAGGGTTTTCATCACTGAACATTTTATCTTATCATATGGAAGCCTATTGTTTTACCGAATTAATTTGTTTTCTTTATCTGTTTGCGTAGTAATCATCATGATAGAAAAGTTACCATCATTGTTTCCATATGATCATCATACATGCAGTTGCTATATCCTCTGTTTTGTATGTTTTTGACTTTGAGGACCCTAGTATTTTTTCACATGTAAAACGGAGACAGATTTTCTTCACATTTTTGGTTTTAACTTTTTTGTCTGCACAATGTTTTGTTATATATTTTACTGCAGTTATTAAATTATTAGCTATAGGATCAACAGCAGTATCTAACGCACAATTTCACATGCAATCGGAACATTTTTTCATCATTATCATTTTCGGCTCACAAAATCTACTATTTTTTTTTTTGGCTTGATAAGCAGCTCTTTTTTGGGCTAAAACCTTCTTTAGTACCTTTTTTAGCTTAAAACGCATGCACTTCTTATGAGACGAAATTCCCATTATCTTGCATATGCATAAACTTGGAAACAGTATCACAAATATTGCACGAAGTTGAATTAAACAATATGACGAGTAATGATAGGCTCAGAAAGAGTAATAAAGTTACAATGATTCTTACCACTTACTGGTTGTCTGGTTCTGATGCTCTTATTGGTCCTACATGACACATGCTTATTATTTATATCGTTAGTACAAAAGTGGAATGAGGTCTACTGTTCTTAAGATTCTATTTTTGACTGTTGTGCCTTTTACTATTTTTGTATTCTTCATATAGGTTGATTAAAGTTATCCACTGCACGCTCGTTACCATATTTTTAATTGAGCTTACCTTTTTAACCTAAAATGATGTGAGTAATTGTTTTTGAAGAAACCACACCTATAGTCATGGAAGTATGGAACTCTTGATTGCATTCGTCTCAATAACGGTCTTGTGATCACTATTAGATACTTTAGGAAGTTTATATTCGCAGAAGCTTAGAGTAAAAACTCTTTTAGTTTTCTTTGTCAAAAGGTTGAATACTGCTCATCTTCAACCTCTGAACAACTCAATCCATGATCCATGGGTCACATGATTACCCTGCGCACTTTTTTTTGTCAACAAAGGGTTCAATCCAACCAATTTCTGATATCAGACTAAAATACATTCCCATTGCAGCCACACAAGTTTTACATTTTTAATTATTTATTTCATAAAATCTGTAGACCAATTTCAGGAAACCTAAATGCTGATATCAAATCATATGCAGATGGAATTCCTAATGCTTACATCCTTTAGACCTTTACCTATTGATACGTTCCTATAGTTTCCATTTTCAGTTTACAGTGAAATTACAGAAGAACAACCAAGTTAAGGTGATCTAAGCATCTTCCTTATGAGATTTGGTAGATTTTGCTGGTGATTTGGTCTCTTTTGCAGCTGTCTTCTTTGCCGAATACTGATTAATCATTACACGTCTTAATCTTATAATCAAGGAACATGTTGTCTAGCATAATCTGATATTAGAACTTAGAAGATCTTTTCTTCACTAGCCAAGTTAGTATTCTTGAGCTGCATATGGAATGCTTGTGATTCTTATGAGTGGAATAAGGGGAGAGAATTCAACTTTTTTTTGTCCAGGCTCAAACATACAAAAGCTCAAGATAAGATTCTACTTTTAGATTAATATATAAGGCTTCACCATTGAAATTTTTATCTAATCACGTGAATGCCAATTGTATTACAAACTTAATTTGCTTTCTTGACCCGGTTGCGTAGTATGCTACTTTTTGTAGTTTTTTACTGAGGTTAAATGTAGTATCTTTCACATATAAAATGATACAGATTAGGTACTACGTTTTGTTATATATCGCTGCAATTGTTATGTTATCTAGCTATAGGCTCAGCAATAGTATCGAATGCATGTGCAATCGATACAATTCTTCATCATTATCATTTACAGTGCACAGCTGTTTTCTACATTTATAAGCGGCTTTTTATTAGGTCTAAAACCTTCTTTTTAGTGCCGTTTTCAGCTTAAAAGGCGCACACTCCTTATGCGATGAAAAGTCCTATGTTCTTGCACGTGCATTATCAAGACATTATAATGTCTTGATATAAAATATGCATTAAGCAAAACTTGTCTAGGAATCCATATTATCCAATTCCGCTTATGAAATATACATGGAAGCAAAGTCACAAGTATTGTACAAAATTTAATTAAACAATAGAGTGATAAAGTTGTAATGATTCTTACGACATTCCTCATGTCACATGTGTATTATTTATATCATAAGCACAACATTGTGATGACGTCTAGCGTTATTATCGTGGCGGATCTAGAAGAAATATTCAGGGATATCCCAAAAAAAAATATTGCATATCAAGAAAGGTTTTGCTATATTATAATGAAGAGAGAGAATAAAGTTTTGGGGTATACAATACATAAAATTACACTTCTTCAAGAAAATTGAGGGGTATCCCGGATTCCCGGAACCTGCCTCCACATAGATCCGCCACTGTTTGTTAAGATTCTATTTCTGAGCGGCGTGTCTTCTTTACTAGTTTCCTATTATCCAGATTCTTGATTGATGAGATCCACTACAGTTTTGTTACTATAAACTTAATTGAGCTTATGTTTGATATCCTTATGATCCCTTATTTAACCTACGATGCTGCGAGTAATCATTCCCTTTTTTTTCCCTAAAGTAACTGCGCCTATAGTCGTGGAACTCTTGATTGCATTTGTCTCAGTTGTGTTCATGTGTTCAGACTTAGAAACTTTAGGAACCTTGATCATAATAGGGAACGTAGAAGGCAAATAGTGTGTGACCAAAAAAAGGTAAATAGAGGCCCCTAAGGTATTCAATCCTCCGAAGCTCATCTTCAGTTTTGTTTTATTATGATCTTTTTCTCTCCGTACAACATCTTTCTCTCCGTACAACAATTCCAACGTCCACCTGCAAACCACCCTTCCCGACGGGAAATTCTCCGGCAACCATGTAAATCTTCCCCATATTCTCTTGTCTTTCTCGCAGGCTCTTAACAAACCACCAGCACGTCACCGTTTGAGAAACGAAGGCACGACCGACGGGAAGCTAGTCGTCTTCTGGTCAAGCAAGCTTCAAGATACCAGGAGCTCGGTTTCTGCCGATTTGCAAATCAACTCCACAACCTTTCAACTCTATCTCCAGCAAGACAACTCACGGCGGAGACATTTTAGTGACGGCGGCGGACAAATTCTGGGTAAAGCTTGTCTCAAGCCACTGGGGAGTTTTCGTTTAGGTGGACTCGTTCTCCGGCAAAACCACTAAGAACGGCAAGAACAGGTTTAATTGGGTGGGTGGGGTTGCTCTGTTTTTGGATACAAGAACCAGGTTACAGTTTATTACTTCATATCCTATTACCCATCTATTATTAATATATTAGTATAGTTATTATTATTATTATTATTAACAGTACTATTACTATTATTATTATTATCATTATTATTTTGATTGGGTGTCCTATTATTTGTGTTTGTGTGATTAGTCGCAATCATAGAGCGTAGGAACCATGCTTATTACTTGAGACCATGTCCTGAATCAAGGGGTGTAGGTAGGGAGTATATATTGCGACTAGCTTCTTGGAATGTAGGAACACTAAATAGTAAGTTGCTAGAATTGGTGGATGTGCTTAAAAGACGTAAGGTTCAGATAGTTTGTCTCCAGGAGACTAAGTGGAAAGGGCATAGAGGGGCGGAGTGTAATGGGTATAAGTTGTGGTACACGGGGTCTGATGGAGCTAGGAATGGAGTGGGGTTTCTAATGGTGAAGGAACTACACACTAGTGTGGTGGAGGTGATAAGACATAATGACAAGATTATGGTGTTGAGATTAGTACTAGGAGAGGAAGTAGTGGCAGTAGTATGTGCCTACGCGCCTCATGTAGGCCTAGGGGAGCAGGAAAAGAGAGAATTTTGGGATTGCCTAGACGCAGTGGTAGGGGCCATACCTAGGAGTGAGAGGATTTGTATAGGGGGGATTTTAATGGACACATTGGTAAGGTTAACGATGGTTTTCAAGCCGTGCATGGGGGTTTCGGTTTTGGTGATAGGAATGAAAACGGAACAGATCTTCTAGAGTTTGCCGTGGCCCATGACCTAGGTATTTTAAATTCGTATTTTAAGAAAAAAGATTCTCATTTGATCACTTTTAGTAGTGGCGGACGCGACACACAAATTGACTACCTTTTGATGAGGCAAGGAGACCGACGTTGGTGGAAGGACTGCAAAGTCATACCTGGGGAGACGGTTGTGTCTCAACATCGACTACTGGTGGCAGATATAGGCTTCAGAAATAAGCTGACTGTTCGAGAGAGGAAACGTACACCTAGAATTCGATGGGGAAATTTGAAGGACGAAAATGTCCCACTGTTTAAGGATAAACTCATACTGCAGACGCTGGATCGAATAAATGGGGACTCAACTCATATATGGGAGGCTATGGCGACAAAGATCATTCAAGTAGCAAAGGAGACTCTTGGGGTCACATCAGGAAAGGGAGGTGGCCATAAGGAGTCTTGGTGGTGGAATGAGGCCGTACAAGTCAAGATAAGGGACAAACAACGATGTTTTAGGGAGCTTATGAGGTGCACGAATGAGGAGCGAGTGGAATTGAGGGTGACCTACAAAACGGCAAAGAGAGAGGCGAAGAAGGCAGTGGTGGAAGCAAAGAACACGGCCTATAAACGTATGTATGAACGTTTAGAAACAAAAGAGGGGGAACATGCTATGTTTAAGATTGCCAAAGCTAGGGAACGTAGAAGGCAAGATCTAGGGCTTGTGAAGTTCATAAAGGATACAAATGGGCATGTATTGGTCAAGGAGTAGGACATCAAGCTAAGATGGCAAACCTACTTCCACAATCTTTTTAACAATGGGAGAGCTTCCCAAGAAGATTATGACGACACAACCTTCCAACGACAACAACCGAATAACTGCTATTGCCGACGGATCACACGGGAAGAGGTGCAGACTACACTTAGGAGGATGGGAAGGGCTAAGGCGGTTGGCCCAGACAATATACCCATCGAGGTGTGGAAGTGTTTGGGAGAGGAAGGAGTCATGTGGTTAACTACTTTGTTCAATATTATCCTCAAATCTGGTAAGATGCTAGACCAGTGGAGGAGCAGCGTTGTAGTTCCTATCTATAAGAACAAAGGCGACGCCCAATTCTGTGGTAACTACCGAGGAATCAAACTACTAAGCCACACTATGAAGCTATGGGAAAGAGTGATTGAGGTTAGACTTAGACCAAAAACTCAGGTTACGGTGAACCAATTTGGCTTCATGCCGGGGCGTTCCACCACAGAGGCAATACACCTTTTAAGAAGATGGATGGAAAAGTATAGGGAGAAGAAGCATGACCTGCATATGGTGTTTATTGACCTAGAAAAAGCCTACGACAGCGTGCCACGACAAGTGCTCTGGGAGTGCTTGGAGGGTAGAGGAGTCTCGAGAAAATATATAGAGATAATTATGGATATGTATACCATGAGTGCAACAAGTGTACGTGCGCCCGTGGGGGATACTGATTTCTTCCTCGTAGAGGTAGGACTTCACCAAGGGTCAGCGTTGAGTCCGTTTCTTTTTGCAGTAGTCTTGGATGAGTTGTCAAAGTCGATCCATGGGCCTCTCCCGTGGTGCATGATGTTTGCAGACGATATTGTTTTACTTGCTGAGAGAAAACAAGACCTAAACAGGAGGTTAGAGGAGTGGCAAACAACCTTAGAGACAAAAGGTCTACGGATTAGTCGCTCTAAGACGGAGCACCTCCACTGTGATTTCAGTGGAGTAAATGACAATGAGGATGCCCAGATCACCATTGAAGGGCAAGCGGTCCCACAGGTAACGAAGTTTAAGTATTTAGGATCATTTGTTCAGAGCGATGGGGAATTAGACAGTGATGTGACCCATCGAGTTCAGGTAGGATGGTGTAGATGGAAAGCAGCCACAAGTATTTTGATGTGACCCATCGAGTTCAGGTAGGATGGTGTAGATGGAAAGCAGCCACAAGTATTTTATGCGACAAGAGTTTCCCAATTAAACTAAAGGGAAAATTTTATAGGGTAGCGGTTAGACCTGCAATGCTATATGGAACAGATTGTTGGGCCATCAAGAAGGCACAAGTGCGGAAGATGGAGGTAGCAGAGATGAGAATGCTACGATGGATGTGTGGGCACACAAGGTTTGGGCTTTTCTTTTCCTCAACCAATTCGGTTGTGTCAGCCGGTCTAACATTTTTTTATGGCTGGCTTGACTGGACAGCGATGGATTGAAGGTAAGATAGATTTGAGTTCAAGTGGCACAGGACCAAGAAACGTGTTTCGAGAGAGATTAGGGGTAGCTAACATATCAGACAAGATTAGAGAGTGGAGATTGAGATGGTTTGGACATGTGAAGAGAAGACAGACGACGAACCCGGCTAGATCCGTAGAAAACATTACTGTAGAGTGGAGGAGGGGTAGAGGACGACCTAAATTGACGTGGGATGAGAGGATTAGGCATGATATGATAGACCTAAATCTCTCAGAGGACATGGTTAGGGATAGGAATTTTTGGAGAAGTAGAATTAAAGTTAAGGATTTTTAGAGAAAAATGAATACCTTAGGGGCCTCTATTTACCTTTTTTTGGTAACACACTATTATGATATTTTCTTTCAATATATATATGTGTGTGTATATATATATATATAGTATTATCATTTTTACTACGTGTTACTATCAATGATACTATAGTTGTACTTTGATTTCCTTTTATATTGCCTCACACATATGTAATCAAGAGCTGAGGGTCTCTCTGAAAGCCACCTCTCTATCCCATTGGATAGAGGTACGGTGTGCCTACATCCCACCCTCCCCAGACCCTACTTATAGTTTTACTATTGGTGGGACTCCACTGGGTATGATTGATTGATATATTCTCCGAAGCTTGCAAGTAAAAATTCTTCACTTTTCTTGGTCACAATGAGATCTTTGAAATTTGGTAGGCAATTAGGCAAAAGTTTGAATAATGTTCATCTTCAACCTCCAGACAGGTCAATCCATCATTCATGGGTTACATGATTACCCTGCATAATTTGTCGACATAAGGTTCAATCTCACCAATTGTGGATATCAGATATTCAGATTAGTCTACATGGAATTCCTGTTGCAGACAAAGTTTTATAAATTCAAGAAACCTAAAATGCTGATATCAAATCATATGCACATGGAATTACAGATGCCTACATTTTTTTATCTGCTACTACGCCCTTATCGTTATTTTCTCTTCTAACTCTACCAAGTTAATTACTGCTTATTACAAAAACATTCTGAGTGGCTTAACTTCGCTTGCCAAGAAAAGATTTACACCATTAGCTTGGTTTCCCAATGATTTTTAATTTTGTATAGTTAACTTCTATAGAAGTGTATCAGATGGAGCTTATGTATTATGTAGTTTAATACTTTAATTTGACATTCATGATTTATTTTTACAGTTAATCTAGTTATTATCTTAATTACTGTTCTTAACCTTATTTTCTGTATTTTTGGGCACAGATAATAGATGGTAGATTGATCTTTGTCGAAGTTGCCAAGCCCGTAACACCTAAAGAGGGAGATGACACTACTAAATGAAGTGCTTCCCATGAAAGTCTTGAAATTTCTGATTATGAATGGGTGACAAATTGAAGATTTACTGCAGGAATGCTTGATTGTTAAGGCACAATATCCTACTATTTTCTTCATTAATTTTGCTCGTGTAGCCTACTTTTTTCTTATTACTTTTTTTGGCTTTTGATAAGTAGCTCTTTTTTGGTCTAAACCTACTTTTTCGGCTTAAAATGCACACGCTACTTAGATGAAATTCCCATTTTCTTGCACATGCAAGCTCTTGACACAATACCTTATACGAGTTAAATCAAGCATTTCAAAATATCTTGATATTAAATATTGCATTAAGCAAGAACTTATTTGAAAATCCAATTTCCTTAAATGAAATAAACATGGAAACAATATCACAAATCTCGTATGAAGTTGAATTATCGATAGGCTCAAAAAGAGTAATAAAGTTTAAATGATTCTAGTGTTCTTAACTTTCTATTTCCGATTGTCATTGTCGTGACGTTTTACTAATTTCCTAATATCTAGATAGGTTGAATGAGGAGATCCACTATAAGCTTGTTTCTGTAAAGATATGTGAAGTTATATTTGGCCTGAGTAGAGCATTCACATCCCATCCTCATAATTATGTGAGGGGGATTGGTAAATTATAGAGTGGAGTTTTGAATGATTGTGAGTGTAAATTATAGGGTGGAGAGAAATATAGTGATTTTTTGTAAATTTTGGGGTATATTGTTTGCCCCTATATATTTTTTAATATTTGTTGGATTGGTTGTGAGTAGAGTATAGAGAAAACTGTAATGATAAAAGTATTATTTAATTAAACAGGAAAGAGAAATATAGTGTTTTGTAGTGTAATTATAGAGATGGGGATGAGGGATGGGATGTGAATGCTCTTATGTCCCTTTTTTAACCTTAAAATCTTAGATGATGTGAGCGACTATTCACTTTTTCTTTTTTGAGAGGAACTCTTGAATGCAAGTGCATTGGTTATTCACTTTTCCTTTTTTCAGATGAACTATTGGATGCAAGTGTATTGGTTATGTTATTGTCATCACTCTTAGACCATGCGTAGTCAAAACTCTTCATATATAGGCGTTGTAAGGCACGTGGCAATGTGGCATCCCCGAGCAATGGAGAGTTTTGTAAAAGGTAGTGTAGTATGAAAAAACCCACAACTCTCCTACAATAATTGCATATAATCCCCTCTCCCCCTCCCACACACAATTTTATATCGAGCCGAACTTATGTTTTGTACACAACACTTGTGCCAAAACGCCTAAGGAAAAAAGCCAGGGGGAGTGTACTCCCAGCGTTTTGTGGCTAAAACACCACATCTTGTGGCGACTACGGATGGTCTTAGAAACTCAAATGTATCTGTATTTTCTTATATATGGATGAAATTATATGATTTAACTATTTCTAATTTAGGTCTTAAGAAAGCGCGCCTATAGTCATGGAGCTCTTGATTGCATTAATGTTCTTGTAATAATAAAACTCTAATTATAATAATATATTCTTTAGTATTCTCTAATAATAAAAACCTCTTCACTTTTCTTGGTAAAAATGAGATGTTTTGAATTTGGTGGGCTAAAGGTTATATAATGTTCATCTTCAACCTCTGCACATATCAATTTTCCAATTTCAGATAGCATCTCTTTCTTGAAATCGATAGACCGAATTCTAGAAACTCAAATGGTGCAATCAAACATATATGATATATTTACCGATACACACGCTTAAAGCTTATGTTTCTTTTAACTATACCAAGTTAATTGACTGTGTACTGAAAACGAAAACTTATACAACATTAGCTTTATTTCCCAATAACTTTCCATATTGGTATAGTATCTGCAACTTGATAGAATTTATCAGAAGGAACTTTAAGATGAATACATTGATAAGTTGAGTTTTTATTATTATGCATCAACGATAACAAAATTATTAACAGCACCATTTGATTCATCTTAACAAGCCATCATCGCAATAAGATAGAAAATGTAACAAGAACCAGTAAATAAAGAAAACAGAAACCAGAGGTTGGTTTCTTCCATTCATATAATAAAACAACCATAAACGTCAAACTAAATTCCATTTTCATTTAACTACAATAAACCCATAAAAACAACATCCAACTTAAACTTCTCTAATCAGCTTTCTTCGGAGACTTGGTCGATTTCGTGGGTGTCTTCGCCTCTTTAGCAGCAGTCTTCTTAGGCAACAACACCGGGTTAATGTTAGGTAGAACACCACCATGAGCAATAGTCACGCCTGACAACAGTTTTCCAAGCTCATCATCGTTCCTAATCGCCAAAAGCACATGCCTTGGGATTATTCTTGTCTTCTTATTATCTCTTGCTGCATTTCCAGCCAACTCCAAAACCTAAATCCAAAAAAAAAAAAACAATTAGCATTAAACCAATAAAAACCCACAAATCATAACACCCATCTAGTAATAATCGAAACCCCAATTTGCAAATTTATTAATTTCAAGAAACCCCCAAAAATCAACTCCAAAAAAACAAAATAATATTAGACTCAGAAAAAGAAAACCCACAAATTGTAACACCCAATTAGTAACAATAAAAACCCTAATTCGTAAATTCAGTTAATTTCAAGAAAACCCCTGAAATCAAATTACAAACAACTACAAAATCTAATCGAAAAAGACCCAAATAATATTAAACCCAGAAAAAAAAATCCCACGAATTGTAACACCCAATTGGTAACAAACAAAACCCTAATTTGCAAATTGAGTAAAATTAACAAACCCCTAAGAAATCAAATTACAAATTGGGAATAAGTGAACTTACTTCAGCGGCAAGGTATTCAAGAACAGCAGCGAGGTAAACCGGAGCTCCGGTTCCAACCCGCTTGGCATAGCGTCCGTTCTTGAGGTAACGGCCAATTCTTCCGACGGGGAACTGCAGGCCGGCTTTGATGGAGCGGGTGACGGCCTTCTTCCTTGGGCCGCCTGCCTTGCGTCCTGCGGCACCCTTTTTAGCTTTTCCGGTGGTTTCCATTTCTCTTAATTAATAATAATAATAATATTCTCTCTGTAAATGGAAATGAATGATCGGTTGGTTTGGTTATTGTGTTTGGTTCACCGGTGAAATCGTTTATATATTGGGTGGTGGAGGATCGGACGGATTGAACCGGGCTGTTTGTAGCGGTTGGATCTGGGGTTGATCAACGTCTGAGATTTGTTTCTCTTGATCCGCGTCAAACTTAATTGGCCAATGACAAGGCTGCGTGAATTTTTTGAATTTGCACGGGTGTTTTAGTATTTTTTTTGTTTTTTCCCGCCGAATAATTGGTTTAGTGTTCCTGGATTTGATTATTTGACATTGAATGATTTTTTGTTATGAACCAACTAGGAAATAAGATTTCTCATACGATAATAGTTCTAACAACTAATCCTAAATACAGAAGGAGCGTTACCTTTATTGATATATTTATTAATTGAATGAAATATTTCAAATTTGATAAAAGTTATCGAAAATGTTCGTAATGTTTTCTTAAATTTTAATATCGAATGAAAAATAGTCAATTTGTCAAATCCCGAACCTTTTAACTATTTTCAACAATACCCATAAAAATAAATTTGAAACCCGAATCATGTTTAAAATTCTAACCCGAATCAGTAGTTGATAAACGACACACTATTAAATAAACGAAATTTATTTTATTAATTCTTTTTCAAAAGCAGGATGTTGGGTTGTCATAGAGATCTATTATAATTCCTTATTATCTCACACATAAACCATGGTATAAGTCGTACAATTTTGGGTTGTTATAGAGATCTATTATAATTACTCTTCTTGTTTTATTAAATACGTTAAAAACCTTGATACATAAATAAGGTGTTGATAAAAAATGTTTATCATGACAATCAAGCTGACGTTTTTTGTGTTTCATATTATATAAAGAAGGAGTAATATATAGTTTCAATTAGTATTTTTTCTTGAAATTAGTGTTTACTATTGGTTTAGTTATTTGGTTATCTTTGAAAGTTTTTCTTATAGATATGTATACAAAGGCACAATGAATTTAAGATCTTTCAAGTTTAATCGTATATGTGACTTAGGTATATTAAATTAAACAATATTTATCATTATTGATTATATATTTATATAACCAATGAAAATGTCACTTGAACAAGATCTGCATTTATTTGTATTTATAAAATTAAAGAACTTTTGGAATCTGTTGACACATGTATGAAATTAAGTTTTCACCCATTAAGATTAAGTTGTTTTTCTAGTTCATGTCCTAAAAACAAATTATTCGTATCATTGCATCATCGTAAACACATTATGCATGATAAACTGATAACTTTTGGTGCATATACAAAACATATTAAGAATGATATGGGATGGTTTTTATTTCAAGTTTATCATTATTGCAATTATATAAAAAGCATTATATAACATGTCTTATATGATGGTATGTTAAAATGTTGGTAATTGTATAATATTTTTATTGATACATGTGAATGTTGTATTTATGCCCTTGCTAATAGTTTTTATACATGTGAAATGCTTGAATTATAAAGGATATGTAATAAATTAACTTGGCATTGACAATCTCATGACACCTATCAAATTATATGGAAGATAAAAAATGGCATATTTGATTCTGTTTTAAAGCATTATAATACATTTATATGTTTCAAGTTAGAGTAAAAAAAAAATATTTCTTATAAGTAATGAACACATGTGTTTCATACAGTCATATTATAACTTGTTTTACTTTGTGATATGTTATAAAGCCATGCATTTTATAATCTAGCTTTATGTATATATTGTGTCCCATATGTTATTAATTTTGAAAAGAACATCAAAGGATCAAAGTTGTGGTATATGATCACATGTTATAACATGACTAAATAGTGATCAAGATTTATTTATAATATGACACCGTTGTGTCAAACTCACTAAAGCTTATTATAAATTTATAGAAGCGTGTAAGATTTTAGACCGCTAAATCTTAATGATTTTGTCACATCTTCTCAATTGATGTCATGTGATGAGAAGAATATTTATGAGTAAAGGTTGGATAAAATAGTTTTCATCTCAAATATGATCTTGAAGTAACAAGATTTTAGTAAATATACAAGGTTTGAGACGACCACCATGAAAATGCCCACTATGATAGTTTTGTGGTGCTAATCCATTATTTGAAGCGAATGTGATGTCAAAATGATCATTGTGAGAGATTGTGATCATGTACATAACTAAGGAAATTGTATGTGTGTTACCATGAATATTATATGGTTAATAATCCATTCCTCGAAGTTAATGTTATGTGAATGACCGGTCTAAAGTCTTTGATCATGGTAATTGAAAAAAAATGTTTATGATCAATAATGAGATAACTATGTTAATAATGTGATGATTATACAATGATCGTTATAAAGGTAATAGTCATGGTTAAATAAGCAAATTGTAGTGACCCTTGCGTTAATAATGAGATCAACCATGTCGATATTAAAATTTACCACACGAAGTGGCGCACCAAGGAAGTGATTATACGAGAATAAATACATAAAATGTGTTATAACATGAACACTTGAAACAATAATACAATATTATCTCGTATTTTCTGTCGTGTATCAAGCAAACACGAGTGAAACTAAAACATATATGATCATAAACAGGAAATTTATGGATCATGATTTTTTAATATATTGATTTGACCGGTTAGAACATTCCGAGTCATTGATGATGTGAAAATATTGAAGAACCGAAAAGTTTTTCATGGTAATTAAACATACGATGTTTGCTCTCAATGGGAAGTTAATTATTAACCAACTAAGTTGGGTGTAAATCTCTGATATACTATGAAAATTATAAAAGGATATGCATATCCCGACATGATACCATTTAGTGTATTTAAATTGATGCATCGTCTAAATGGTTATCAAATTCGCAACCTGCAGTTTGCGTGACTTGTGACTTAGCTGATAGCAAGCACATTCTTATAGAATATTTTGATTAATGCGGATGATCTTAATTCCCATATCACTAATGATTATCGGAATAAGTGTTAACTACATGTGATGAATGTTGTTGCAAAATTGCTTTTGTCGAAGAGGACGAACAAACGATCTCCGATTGATTGCAAATCCAATAATCATGAGAGCAAAAGTTCATATGTGTACAATGTAACATGTGTTTTTACATATTGATGCTAATTCACATCAGGCCAATAAATTATAATACTTCCTCCCTGTTACAACTGGGTTTAGGTCAGAAACCAAAGATTTTTCATATGTGATTTTTGGTGTGCGGTATGTATTAAAATTGATCCACCACACACAAAGATGTGACTTCAAGGAAAGTTGAGAATATATGTTGGATGTAGAAAAATATTCATAACTATGAATTTAGAGTCATTAATGTGGTATTCGTTTACGAATCAGTTTATTGATTTCTACTTTAACAAAATAATTTTTCCAACATGAGGGGGAAGATAAGAAGCAGTTGAAAATAACAACGAAAAAAAGTTGCAATGAATTATCATTATGTCATATTGATCCTCAAGCGAAAAAAAGTATGAATCATAAATTTAAAAGATAATTCATTTATAAGAATATGTGAATTAATTACTAGACGTATTTACTGACCTGAACAAAGTGACTAGCCAAGTCGCATATACCAACTGCTAGTGCTCCAATTATGATTAGTGTCCCTGAAGGACAACAATATATTGTTGCTAAGTATATGGCACGCCTGAAGCATGCTAGACAATTTGGTTCCCACAATAAAAATCCTCGAAAATGAAGTAGGTAATTAAAATGGTCAAGTCGAGGTATAGTAAAAGGGTCTCTAGAATAGACATTAGACATGATGGTTCCAGAAGAACATCAGGTACCTGAATAAAGAGATCTCAACAAACTATATCATGTCTAGATATATATGGAATCGTAAAAAAGATCGACGTCGTTGATAATTTTGTATAACGCTTGAAATAATGAAAACGTTGAGGATTAAGAACTACGGTCTGCCGAAAAATGAGATATAAAAATGATTGGCCAAAGTAGCAAGACGCAAACACGGTAGAATTGAATTCTCTAAATAACGGAAAGTATGTTGGACCAGCAGTCCGTACAACTAAAGTTGTAAAATATGTTAGATACAAACGGGTATTGTATATTAGTTATGAATATTCATCAAGTGATAAATTGCAAAATTGATGGCACAAGAATTTTTGCAAAGACCCATGATTAATTATGAGGAGACACATTCTCCAATGATGGAAGCAACGACTTTCCGATAACTAAACAATCTGGTAATACAAAAAGAGAATTGATATGCGTCCAATAAATATTGTTATTCAGTTGATATTGAGATTTACAAGAAAATCTATGAAGGATTTGAATTGTCAAGTCATGTAAAATAAGTTCTCGAGAACGATATGATTGTATTGTATAAATTTGGATCCGAGTACATATTATTCTTGTATACATTGATGAATGGAATATATATGAAACTCCTGGTGAGTTTCCTAACAAGATTTATTGGTTAAAAGTAAGCATCTTAAGGATGTAATTCCTATGCATTAATAAGAATGGTACAATATGGAATAAAATTAAAATAATTCTTGATGACATCTTTAAATATGACATAGAAATGAATGTGCTAACCAGATAAAGTTTATGTGTCAAACTCTTGAAGAGTAAATTTGTATACATGATTGGTTAACATGGAAGGAAGTCCATGATGGATTGCAAAACCTTTTGAGTCGTATATTGTATACATGATTGGTTAACATAGAAGGGAGTTCATGACAATTTATGCGTGCATGAAGCATTTAAGCTAAAAGCTCAAGGTATTTATTATATGAAATTAACAAGTTCTATACGTGAACTATAAAAGCCAAGTTAGAAATGAGTCAAATGACATTATCAACTCGGTGATTATCTCTTGGAAAAGAGATACGACTATGATATATTTGATCCATGTATGGAATATTTTAATACTAAATCAATAATATCATGTTGATGATTGCATTGTATCTTATAAAGAGATGGTATGCGTATAGAGCATTTCTATGATGACATTTTTATAAATCAAACTTCATATATAAAATGTTGGAGCATGAATGAAGTTCATCTCATATAAAACAAATACTCTAATTCAAAATTCAACATTTTAGTCAAGAAGTACTATAGTTTATTGCAACTGGTGTAAAATTTTGTTGCTAGTTATACACAACTAGATATATTATTTATTTATATTTATTGATAAGATATAACTTGTTTCAAGTGAAGAGGCTTCGAAATGAGCTAAACATAAATATTTTGATACATTCAAGGTATGAAAGATACGAGTCTATATTTTACTTTTGGAATGAGCTAAACATAAATATTTTGATACATTCAAGGTGTGAAAGATACGAGTCTATATTTTACTTTTGAAATGAGCTAAACATATAAATTTTGATACATTCAAGGTATGAAAGATACGAGTTTATATTTTACTAACCCGTAATAAAAAGGGTTTGGTTAGTTATGTTGATGCAGGGAATGTAATATAGCAAACTCATAGATGTTGTGGTACTTATTTACAAGATGAGGCACTACAAGTCACTTATATAAAAGATGATGTACTATTAGTCATACACGAAGAATTCTCCAAATAATGAAGTGTGTGCTACAAGATCAAGCGGCGGATTCTTAACTATAAAAGTCTCAACCAAACTTTCCAAGAAGATCGAAACCCATAACTTACGGATGTATAAATGAGGGGGAGTATTATACGCGTTGCACTCTTTTTTTCTTAGCTATGGTTTTGTCCTAATGGGTTTTCCTAGCAAGGTTTTTAATGAGGCAACAACAAACATATTTCATCATGTGGATAGTCAATGGGGAGTGTTATGAATACATTTTAATATAGTGACTCTCCACATGCATAACCTCCATCTATTCATTACCTTTGTATTAATGCAATGTCTTTATAAATAGATGTATCTTGTATTTGGTTATGGACATCAATAAGAATCAATCTCTTTCTCTTTATCATCTCTACATGTAAATGATCGTGTATGGATCTTGCTAATAGGTCGTTGTTTTACAACAGTTTACTATTTTTTGGTGATTTTTTTTACTCTTATAAATAGATAGATTGTTTAAATAAGGTGTGGGTTCGTCCAGTGGTATGAATTAGCTAGCTTATATTAAGAATTTTAAATAGCTATTTCGTATAGTATAACTTCTAGTGTGTCACCTAATGTTCACACATGCTTAACAAAAGTTATGCTTTGTTGATGTAGACTAATACATCACAAGTTTGGATCGTGTGTGTAATCGGTTCTTATTCGTGTATACATGTATATTTAAAGTATACGCATACGTATGATATAAAAAGATATCGCGGTTATGTGTGAGTTATCTACTATACATTATGGCGATCTAAACACATTGTAGGTCTCTAACAAAGTTGCCGAGTTTCTAGAAAGTGACAACAATACTAGATTACTAGTTATGCCATTTGACAGAAAAGATAAGGTGTGTGACTATTTTAGCCACTCCATTGTAGATCAACAATGATTGATGTGGTATATGAAAACCCTCTGTATTACTTTAGCCACTCCACATGTATTTTATCACTGAGATCTCTAACAAACAATCTAACAAATATAAAGATCTTTTTCTTTATGCCTTTTCTTTTTGTATGAGAGAGAGAGAGAGAGAGAGAGAGAGAGCACGAGGGGGAGAGAAAGCGTTTGAAAAATAAATACCAGTTTAAATGGGAGATGAATAAACATAAACAGGTTCACATATTGTACTAAATGGACGTTCGTGTCACTAAAGTTGCAATATGCAATCGTATTGGGTGATACAACATAATCTAGGCATCTCTTATCATATTTGAGATACACGAGCAAAAAGTGTGATGTGAAAATCGACAACATAGACATGCATGATGGCATTCATAGCCTAACGGGATCAAACTGATTATGAGGTTGTTTGGGATGCCTTATTTTTAGGGGTGCAAACGAGCCGAGCTGATCGCGAGCTACTCGGGATTGGCTCGTTAAAAAGCTCGAACGAGCCGAGCTTAATTGAGCCCGAGCCCGAGCTCAAGCCTAAAAGTAAGCTCGTTTAATAAACGAGCCCGAGCCCGAGCTTCACCTATTGAGCTCGAGCCGGCTCGCGAGCCTAAACGAGCCTGCCATTTATATAATTTTTCAAATTATATATTTAATAATTATTAATATATATATATATATATTGTTAATATATATTTTTATAAAAAATAAATAAAAATAACTAAATAATATATATATATATATATATATATTAGTTTATACAGAAAATTATAAAAGATAATAATATATAAAAATAATTATATTATTTAAAAAATAACAAATAAATGGTAAACGAGCTGAGCCCGAACTGAGCTCGAACTGAAAAATCTACTCACGAGCCAAGCTCGAGCTTTGGAAATTGAGCTCGAAACCAGCCGAGCTCGAGCTCGAGCTCTGTGTAAGTTAAACGAGCCGAGCTCGGGCTCGGCTCGTTTGCACCCCTACTTATTTTTACCTCCTTATAACTTATTTTTAAAATAAGTTATAAGTTACAATATCGTAACTTATCATGACCTAAATGCCCCGTAAGTGACCACTATAGACATCAAGTTGCCTTATATATGTTTTTGTTTGGAAGTTAATTATAACTTGACCTTGATTGATATTGTGACCAAGTCCAAATTGAAGCGTTAAACAAGTGGAATAACCAACCCGTTCAAAGTGAAGCAGTTATTAAAGCTAACCAAATATCAAAGATATTTAGTTTCTAGCATGCCCAAATATCTCTTTCACCTGCAAACTTATTATTATTCCTGATTTGCTTCAAAGTTTCCCTTCATTTTTATAATAATAATAATAATAATAATAATAATAATAATAATAATAATAATTCAATTCAATCAATACCCTTTATTTTTATTTTCATCTCCTCCGATCAATCATCCGCCATGGTTAGTTAGTTACTTCATTCTAAACACATTAATCTCCCACCTTTTGTTTGTGTAGTGGTTAATAATCTATTTATTTGCTATTAATTAGTAATTTGGTGTTCCATCCTTGAGTTTCAAACCCTAATTTGCTGTTGTCTTTTGAGCTCCTGGATCTGATTCTACCTAATTTTGATGATAATTGTTTCCAATTATTTTAGGAATTGTTGTCTTTTACCTGTTGATTTTAGTTACTTCAGGCAGATGGTGTTTTTTTTAAGAACGACTTTCTTCGTATTCAGGCAGATTGTTTTTATTTTTTCACAAATTTTAAATTACCAATTTAATGTGATAAATATGCTCATTATTTGTTTGATATCATTTACAATATTGCTGCAAGAGCTAGTATATTATTGGTTTTTTCTAGGGGTGTGAAAAATTATGATTTATGACACGAAATTCGCGGGTTTGGGTCAGGGTCAGTTTTGGGTTAAACCCCCAAACCCTGTTAGCTAAACGGGTTGGGTTCAAGTCAACTCACGTGGGTTGACCCATTTAATTTTTATTTGTTTTTTTAATGTATTTTATGTTACAAATTAAACCGGTTGGGTATTTTATTCCGAAGTGTAAAACTAAAAATGAAATTTACACAAGATTTTATTATTAAAATGTATTTTTTATATAAATTTGTACTTTTTGTTGTAAAAATGTAAATTTAAAATATTAATATGTGAAAAACAAATTATAATTTCGGGTCAAAGGGGTCGTGTTCGGGTTCGGGTTCACGAGTCTGACATGATTTTCAGGCTGTGTTCTGGTTCGTGTTCGTGTTCGGTTTCGGTTGGGCCCGCCAACTCGCAAGCACGACTCGTTTAACACCACCTAAGGCCTCAACTTTCTTCAAAAGTGCTCAATTGTGATAGTTTATGATACTATTAATTTCTTACGCTCAGTAGTGTCTATGTATGAATAATAGTTGTTTAAAGACAAACTATACTAAGTGATTGTGTTGATACTTGATAAGTGCTGCTGTATGTGTTATTGTCTTTTCATAATAGCTATATAATATGCAAGTTGGGTTGTATCTTTATTTTATTATTGATGTTGAACCTTGTGGGGGTTAGTCAACATATTTAATGTTCTTTGTTTGGACCCTATGCAGCATTGACACATATTATTTGGTTAGTCTGTTGGAACGCTTTTTATTATCCAATTTTGGAGTTTGTATGTGGTTGATTGTTAATATATGTAGGCTAACGCGGCATCTGGGATGGCGGTGCATGATGAATGCAAGCTAAGGTTTCTGGAGTTAAAGGCTAAAAGAACCTTCCGATACATTATCTTCAAGATTGAAGAGAAACAAAAGCAAGTGATTGTGGAAAAAGTTGGCGAGCCGACTCAAAGCCACCAGGATTTTGCTGCTTGTCTTCCTGAGTCCGAGTGTCGTTATGCTGTTTTCGACTATGACTTTGTTACAGAAGAGAATTGCCAAAAAAGCAGGATCTTTTTCATTGCATGGTAATCATAATAAGACGTTGAAAGAAAATTTATTTATTTTTTTTAGAATCATGGTGTAATTGTTCTTTTATTTTGTTAATTTTGTAAAGGTCTCCTGACACTGCACGGGTGAGAAGCAAGATGATTTATGCAAGCTCTAAGGATAGATTCAAGAGGGAATTAGATGGGATTCAGGTGGAGCTTCAAGCAACGGATCCAACAGAGATGGATCTTGAGGTTTTTAAAAGCCGGGCCAACTAATTAAATGGTATGGTCATTGCTTTAGAGATGTTAATAGTTTGCATTTTTGGGTTTATGGATGATGATGGTTTGTTGTCAACTGTTGGTCTTCTATCTTTGTCTACAAATGTTTTGTGTTGGAATACACCCGGATGATAATAACTTTTGGTAATGTTTGATGTGTCGATTTTAGAAGACAGGAAATGAATTCATAAGCTTGGTGAAAACAAAACAATCAAAACATTTATACACATTCAAGAACATAGACCTGAACAGGGCACATGAATCTTTTGGTTTTGAATATTTTCCTTCTGCACCTTTTAGCAGCAGTTGGTTTCAAGAATCAAGATCCCATCCTTCAATCTATTATTTTTAATTGCTTTTAAACAATTTTTAAAATGCAATTAAACTGTTTGATATCGGTCAAATGAACCACTTACTTGCTCAGTGATGGGTTTACATTGGTTAATGGTTCCTGCCTTTGCGGGTTGAGTAGAACTGTGACAAGTAAAAAGAGCTTCCTTACAAACCACTACAAGATTTATTCACTCATTTACGTTGGGCATGCTTTACATATTTCTATACAAAGGGAGCGAATATTGCATCTTCAACTAAGTTCAACAACCAGCGGATAGCACAAAAGCACATACATTTGTCTTCGTTTGTTACATTATGCCACAATAGTTGTGTGGTACACATCACATCAATCAAGCCCATTTGTGCTGATACTCACCGCAAAACAACGAATGACACTCATTAACACCATAATCCATTGGTAAGGATGACTCCTAGTATCAACATAAATCCATTCTAGAATCGCGATACTTGGTTGGAAATTAGGTTGGGATTAATAAGACTTTTGACAAATTGCCGACAAATGTTTCTTTGTACACCGTATTTCATAGCTTTCACCTCTACCAATTTGGCTTCGTTAGGTGCCTCCAGTGCTTACAAAAACTTTGTCTAGACTACTTTAACCTGCAAACATTAAACAATTGAATAGTAATTCTATATAAATAATATTGCTACATCTAGATGAGGATATGGAGCATGAGATCTCTCCATGCTCAAATTATAAGATATCGGTCATGGTGTAACAGGGATCGATATTGGTGGTTTCAAGACAAGGATACGCTTCTTCTGGCCTAACACTTTCCTCTCACAATTGTGGGTCATCAACACCACCCTGAAGAGATCCGTGTTATCATATTTTTTGTGTTGTACTGATTATACCTTTCATACAATTTATCAAAATAAAAAACAAAAAAAAGTGTTAGTTTATAAAGAACTTAACATAACCGTTATAAATATAACATATCCGTTATTTAAGTATTAATTAAGAAGTGTTCTAATGTCCGTCTAAGAGCGATCAATAACATGCTAACACATTTTAAAATGAGTGACCATATACGAAGAATTATTGCGTTTGTTACTTTTTCTAACAACGTGCGTGTATGTTTCATAGACACACGAGTGGTGGATCCATGTCCTGTCATTATACTTCTTCCATATCAATTTCAGTACAATTTGAACCAATATCAGACAAGATATTTATTTGCAGACCAACCGGTATGTTTTGATGGTTAGACATGGAAGAAACTACTAGTACTAGAAACTAATGAGAGACAAATGACAACAAAAGCAAACTGTTTTTAATTAGCAAATAATATGTAATGGAGACAAGCCTCAACCTTGTAACCTACCAAACACGTATATTCCATATTTATACAATAAGTAAATTATCAGGTTATGAATTTTATTCTGGCGTCCCCACACGCACATTAAATTTTGGTTTTCATGACAGAAAATGGACTGTTTTTTACCTTGTATTCTTTTAACCCGTGTGTATTTTTTTAAGGAAATTATGATTAATTGCGGAAGCACTAGGCCTGTCAAATTTGACCCATTAACCATCTCAAAAATGGGTTGATACGGGTCATTTTTTAAAAGTTTTGGGTTGATATGGATGACTGTTTCTCATAGAACGGGCCATATGATCTGGCATGTTCAGACGTTTCCATCCATTACTTAAATCCTCGTAACTCCAAACGTAGTAAGAGCGTGCCCTTTTTAAGTTAGATCCTTTTCCGACTCATTTTCTATGTCTTGATGGACTGATGGTTAAAATATGAATACATTCATTCATGTACATCTTTCTTCCATTTATTTTCATGTAAACTTTCATAAAACATGTATTCACTCGCATCACGACGACAAAAATCCCTGCCTAACTCCATACATTTCTAACCTAAAATGTATCCAATTTCATTAGCATTTTTATGACTACCAAAACTCCAAAACAATCAAAGTTATAGACTGCCAAACTACGAGTATATATATCATGTTCATGTTAAGTGTTCATCTCACTCGCTCTTAACGTATCAAGCTTAAATATAGAACGTTTTGAGGAGTCCCTCGAAGAAAATAGTGCTTAATTTGACAACATGTTGGCCTTCTTAAACGCTCACTTCTTGGCTCTCGTCTTCGGTCTCTTAGGTATTGTTTTATATCATCGAATGCCAATTAGTGACCGCTTTGGTCTGTTTAGTGACTACTTATGACTCATAAAGATGGCTTTAATTGTATATTTGATGCTTATGCAGGTAATATTATATCGTTTCTTGTGTTCCTAGCCCCCCTGTAAGTCACACAAACTCAAACCATTGTTTCAACTAGTATTAAAATCATGATTCTTTTTTATAAATTTTTTAATTGTTTTACTTCTTTAGGCCAACATTTTACAAGATTTACCGAAAGAAATCCTCGGAAGGATACCAAGCAGTACCCTACATGGTGGCTCTCTTTAGTGCAGCGTTGTTGTTGTACTATGCGGTTCTGAAGACGAATGCGGACATGATCATCAGCATCAACTGCATTGGATGTTTTATTGAAATAGCTTACCTTTCAATATACATATTTTATGCAACTAACAGTTCCAGGGTACAAAATCTTAACCACACTGATAAAAAGTTTTTTGCTCTCCTTATCAAAACCCCTAGCTTTGACAGTTCCATCATGTTACTAACAATGTTGCTTTTAGATATCCACAATAAAGTTTATATCTATATTCAACGTGGGTGGACTCGGCACGGTTATGCTAGTCTCTTTGATGTTGGTGAAAGGCCCCAAAAGAGTTGAACTTGTAGCCTGGATTTGTGCAGTCATCAATCTAGCAGTCTTCGCGGCACCTCTAAGCATCATGGTAAGAGCATATAGCAACCACACGAACGTCACAAAAATAACTATGATCCAAATATGATCTGTTCGTGCAGAGGAGAGTGATTCGAACAAGGAGTGTGGAGTACATGCCGTTCATGCTCTCCTTCTCTCTCACCTTGTGTGCCACTGCATGGTTCTTCTATGGCTTCTTTGTAAACGATTTTTATATAGCGGTAAGTAAAGAGCGTTTTTAGCTACTCACGTTTTCGTCATTATTCGTTTTTAAGATAATGATGTTGGTTTGGGTTAATAGGTACCAAATGTAGCTGGATTCTTGTTTGGGATAGCTCAGATGATACTTTATTGCATATACAAGGATTCCAATAAGAAAAATGATAAGGATCAAACAGAGAAACCGAATAAAAAACGTACAGATAAAGAAGAATTTGAGGTGGAAGTGACTGTTAACAACCAATCCAACCGTCACGAATAATAAATTGGTTCAAGAAACGAGAGAATAAGCATATTTTGTAAGAGTTATAAGTGTTATCAAGATTTTCTATTCACATGTATGGTTGATTGTAATATGAAAAGGCTGAAGTGAAGTACCCTTGTGGGTTCTAGTATTGGGGTTACAGGTTTAATAATTCATTATCATTATGTTCTGTAGGTTATTATTATTATAATTTCATTACTTTCAATGAAAGCTAAAGCAAAAAATATGTAGTCGTAATATAGGTCCAAAAGGGTTCTGAATTATAGATAGAAACCACCCAGCCACCACCGCCGCCTCAAACCACCGTTCAATTCCGGCAGTCCGTTGCAGCTTCCACCGGTCACGAGCACCTGCCGTCGTGTTGCTGCACGCCTGCACCACCGCCGTCAACCGTCAACCCAGCTTCACCCTCCCTCTCTCACGATTTCAGCACCACAGCTAGATCAGCTTCTACATCAACACCCGATCAAGGTTTTCGGTCTGCCCACAGGTGTTCGATAAAATGTCTCAATAAGTTAATCGGTTTTTTCGGGTTTACGGAGGGGAGAGCAACTGTGGGTTGCTCTCCTTTCGCCTCTTAGTTCGGGTTTTTACTTCCAAACTCAGCTCGAGTTTGTTTGTTGGCCTTTCGTCTTGTCGGGTTATGACTAGGGCTCGGATTGTCAACGGAGCCCCATCGGGGGAGGTGGGCACGGGCTATTGGCCGTGCCCGTTTAGAGGATTCCATTGCTGCCCGGATGGATTGGTTGGGTCCAAGGGGATCCAAAGGTTAGGGGCACATATAAAGCGGTTACACCTATATTCGGATGACAAAAAATGCACTATGCGGGATGCGGTATCCGGGGATTGTGAGCTTTTTGTTGCGTTGGCAGATGCTCTAAAGGTTGCCAAACTATGGTTGTGCGGTGAGTGCATGTCTTTACAGGCCCTCAATCGGCATTGTCACCATGTAGACAAAGTTATCAAGTTCAAAGGTGATACGGGAGGGGTGGAAGACTTCATTGTCGGGATCCCTAAGCCACAACTTGCGATAGATGTAGCTCCTTTGGGTGGGATAGTTTTGGACGCGACCCTCCTTGACCGTATTTTCGCACTTCCGGTAAAGACAGTTAAAAGCATCCCTTCTAGCTGTCGCATGGCATTTGCCGATGCCTTATCTGCTTCATTGTGCAAGGTGGTGTCTAGGCCAGAGTCCATTGAAGCGTGGGTTAAACTTTTGATATTACCCCGTTGCACATTACAAGTTGTCAAGCCTTCCAACCGACAGGAGCGTAGGTCGGGGAATAGGAAATCCTTACAATGCCATTCTATTCGGTAGGCCCTAGTAAGTTGGGGTGATGGAAGCGGATGTTTTGATCTAATCCAATCGCTCTTTAACCAACCGATGGATATGGGCTCCAGAGCCGATGAGGGCTCCTTCGGGGGTGATCATTCGAGGGAGGGCCTCAATGCTAAGCAATGTATTCGGAAAGTTGCCGATGGGCACTTCACGGCCGCAGTTAAAGTTTTGTGCTCTTCGGGTGTTGCTCCTCTTGGTGACGCTACTATGACAGCGTTGCTTGATAAGCATCCCGTCTTGCCCCCGCCCGCCTTGCCTGATGCCTTACTCTCGGTGGCCCCTTTGGTTGTCGACGTTGAAAGTGTCCTAGGGTGTATTAAACCGTTTCCTAAAGGGACTTCATGTGGTAGAGATGGGCTTAGGGCCCAACATATTTTGGATGCCCTATGTGGGGAAGGATCCGCGATTGCCGTGGGGTTGCTTAAGGTTATCACTGAGGTGGTTAACTTGTGGTTAGGGGGGAGATGCCCTATTTCTTTGGCGGAGTTTGTGGCCTCGGCCCCTCTAACGCCACTGCTTAAGCCCGACAATGGGGTTAGGCCTATTGTCGTTGGCGCGATTTGGAGAAGACTTGTATCCAAAGTGGCTATGAGGAGTGTTGGGAAAGAGATGGCAAAATACCTTAGTGATTTTCAATTCGGGGTGGGGGTCCCGAGTGGAGTGGAGGCGGTGCTTCATAGCGCGAATAGATTTCTTAATATGTTCCACTCGGATGGGTCGTTGGCTTTGCTTACAGTAGATTTTTCTAATGCCTTCAACCTGGTGGATAGGACCACCCTCCTGCAGGAAGTTCGTGCAGATGCCCATCTATTTCCCTATGGGTTAATTTTCTTTACGGGCAACCTGCAAGGCTATATGTAGGGAATGATTGTATCCAGTCAACTACTGGGGTTCAACAAGGCGATCCTTTAGGACCCCTTCTCTTTGCTTTAGCTTTACACCCCCTCATTCATCAAGTACGAGATGGTTGCAAGTTACTTTTCCATGCATGGTACTTAGATGATGGCACGATTATAGGAGACGCCATTGAAGTGGCTAAAGCCTTGGATATAATTAGATCTAAGGGGCCAAGTTTAGGGCTTGAGCTTAATATTAAAAAGACAGAAGTATATTGGCCGTCGTGCAATGGGGTAAAGACAAAAGTAGGTTTATTTCCTATAGGGATTGGGAGACCGGAGTTAGGGGTAAAACTCCTTGGAGGTGCGGTTAGCCGGGATGCTGGGTTTATCAGTAGTTTGGCCATTACCAGAGCTTCAAGAGCCGTGGAACTAATGAGATGTCTTACTCGTCTACGTGACCCTCAATGTGAGCTTCTCTTGCTTCGCTCATGTATGGGGGTGGCTAAATTGTTGTTTGGACTCCGAACATGTCAGCCTATGTTTGTTAAGGAAGCTGTCTCTGTTTTTGACAAAGGGCTTCGAGCGGCGATTGAGGATATTGTGGTATGTGGGGGTCCGTTTTTTGGGGATTTTCAATAGAGACTAGCCTCTCTCCCTATCCATTTCGGTGGTTTAGGGTTATATTCAGCTGAGGATGTTTCCACCTATGCTTTCGTCGCCTCGAGAGCACAATCTTGGAAGTTACAGGACCACATTTTGCGTGATTGTGGTGGTGATGGGTTGGATTCCGATTTTGGGTATGCGATGGATTATTAGCACAAATCTATTCCCGATTTTGATCTTGGCGGGTTCGCTAATAAGGACACCCCCCCTAAAGCCCAAAATGCTTTGGCAAGTGCCCTTTATAGTAAAACCGTCCAAAGTTTGGGAGAAAAGTTTGGCATGTCCTCTCGTCAAAGAGCGGTATTAGAATGTCTTCAGGCTCCTCATGCTCAATACTTTTTGACTGTCACCCCAATCGAAGGGTTAGGCCAGCACATGTCAGCAATGGAGTACCGAGCCATTCTTAAATATCGTTTAATGATCTCACTGTTCCCAGTTGATGAGCCATGACCGGTCTGTCGTAAGGTTTGTTTAGATAATTTTGGTGAACACGCGATTCATTGCAAAGAACTCCCTAGGTTCAAATATAGACATGATTTGGTCAGAGATGTCCTTTGTGATGTGTTAAAACGGGCGGGAATCTCGGCAAGAAAAGAGGCTCCTGTGAATTTCTTGTCGGATCCACGTGAAGGAAGGTCTACTCTCCGACCAACGGACATTCTTTTGTTTGGATGGGCGGGGGGGAAACATGCTTGTGTGGACCTTACTGGGGTGTCCCCTCTTGTCGGGCTTAGGGACACCGGGTTTGTTGCTAGGCATGCCGTGCTAAAGGCAGAGGCAGGAAAAATTGCTAAGCACGAGAAGGCGTGTGTGGAGAATCAACACGCCTTCATTCCTTTTGCTTTTGACACATTTGGGTCTTTTGCCCCCGATGTTGTTGCGTTTCTAAAAAGAGTTCCGCGGGTCGTGCACAGTAACTCATCGACGCCGAAGAACGATAACTTTGTTTTCAGTAGGATCGGTTTTGCCATTCAAAAGGGGGTGGCGGCGCAGCTTGTTGCCCGCTTACCTGCCTCTTTATTGTAATTGGAACTATTTTTAATATAATTTAACTCTTTGAAATTTAAAAATAAAAAATAAAAATAAATAAAATAAATAAACTGTTGTTACTTTTGTGCTTCAAATAATACCTCACTTTTTTAGTTTTGAACTTTTTGTTATATTTCAAGGCTACAAATTGCCTGTTTGCTTCATTCCAAAATAAATATGCACAGCCAGTGGATACACCTTGTCCTTGTGTGTTTGGTATATGTGTGGATGCATCTCATATGATAATGCACAACCTAACCATAAGACATAAGGCCACACGGAGGGGAAATGGTGGGAAAAAATAGGGCCAACGGGGAATACCATCCCTAGTTTGTCTTGTTTTTTCCCCATCGGATCCGTGGAATTTTCAACGGGTTCTCTCGAGGATTTTGGTACTTTTTGTACCTTTTTGATGAGAAATTAAATCGGGAACTAGGACTGGCGAAGCTTGGACGAAAACATTGGGGGTGGCCAGACTCAATACGTATAAAAAGGTTTCATATACCGGGGTGGCCGAGCTCCAGATTTTTGGACAAAAACAGGTAAATTACACTACGTATAAAAGTTTTTGGATGAAAACGCATAAATTTACACTATTTAGCAAAAAAAACGTTGATGGTCAAAGCCACAACACAAACTTTACCATTGACCAGGATGGAGCGGGACAACTCCTTCCCCTCATAAGTCCATCTAGCAAGTGACATCATGTCTATGTTACTCATTCTGTCATTCATCGTGCTTTTGGTTTAAGTGTTAAAAATATAAATTTACAAAAAGGTGTTGTACAATGGCCGGTGCTGCTTTAGACATGTCGCTTGATGATCTCATCAAAAACAACAAGAAATCCGGCAGCCGTGGTCGGGGCCGGGCTTCTGGACCTGTACGTCGCGTGAATAACCGCGGTGGTAACAGAGCCACTCCTTACGGCGGCCCTAAGGTTGATTGCTTTATATTCGATGCTTAATTAAATTAATTTGGCTGCTTTTAGATAGATATAAGTGATGGTTAGTGTTATGTTTGTAAAGGGTTTTTTATACGTTTGATTTAGGCACCGGCTGCGGCTTGGAAGCATAATATGTTCGGTGCGGATCAGAGCATGGGGAAGCCGTCTGCAATTGAGACCGGGACAAAGCTTTACGTATCGAATCTTGATTACGGAGTCTCCAGTGAGGATATTAAGGTAATTGCTACTTTGTTTACTTATCGGCTTTTGATTAGAAGGTTGGTTGAGGTGTGTGGTTCGGTATCTAGATTAGCGCTTCCGTTTGGGACTTGATATTTGATGATTGAGTTGCGTAGGGGTGTTCACGGTTTGGGTTGGGCTAAAACGTTTAATTAATAAATTTTTGAAAACTGTTTGGTTTTTTCGGTTTTTCGATTTAAAGAACAAAAATAATTTGTTTGGGACTAAATCATTTTGTTAATTAGTAACTTATTGTTTATTATAGGCTAAAGGAAATATCTCATAGAATAGTAACCAAGTTTCAAAAGTGTTTCAATTAGGTTACTCATACAATTTTTCTTCAAATCGGGTCGCTAAATCTTCAAATCGAGCCTCATTTTGTGCGTCTAGAAAGCAATGAAGGAGAAGATGTGGGTGTCGGGAATTGCAATATATGTGGTTATGTTTAAAAACTTTAAAAAAAGCGTTAATTGTATTAAAAATAAAAAATAAAAAATAAAAAACAAAATTCACGTTACCACTCGACATCAACATGAAAAAATAGATAAAAAGATTTCCTCATTGAAACAAAAACAAAACATGATAAAAAAACATGTTAAAACGTATAATTTAATAAAATATGAAAGTTGAGTGAATTCATTGGAACACTTTTTAAACTTAAGTGACCTAATTGGAAGACTTTTGAAATTTGGTTACTATTCTACATAAAAAAATGAAAATCTATAAATTCGGTTTGGTTTGTTTTTTATTACATGCAAAACCAAAAACTTAAGTTCGGTTTTTGCGAAAACATAAGATGAAATTGTCAGTTTTTGTTTCGCATTAGTGCTTTTGGTTTCATGCACACTCCTAGTCATTAAATTGATATTATTGCTGCCTGCCATTGATTGAGCTAAGAAATACAAAATTGATGTATACTTTTAAGTTTGCTAGGATCTACGTTATGAAAGGATTTTTGCTGAAAATTAGAGAAATACTTGGTTAATCTTACATGGACGAGCTTAATTTGATCTGCAGGAGCTTTTTGCTGAATTTGGTGATCTGAAAAAGTATTCTATTCATTATAACAGAAGTGGGAGATCCAAGGTACTGTTTAATGCTTGTATATTTATGTTGGAGAAGATTTTGCTATATTTTTTGCTATAAATTATAATTTAATTTTCTTTTAGGGAACTGCTGATATTGTGTATTCAAGAAGACAAGATGCGTTAGCAGCTATCAAGAGGTATAACAATGTGCAGCTTGATGGGAAGCCGATGAAAATAGAGTTAGTGGGAGTAAATCTTGTAGCTCCTGCTGCAAATGCTTCCTTTTCAAACAACTCGACTGGAAACATGAATGGTTATCCTAGAAGGTATGATTTTAATTGTCATTAGATAACATGAGTTTACTTCTAGTTTTGATATCTCACTTTGTACAATTTTGTTGCATATCTGAAACAGTGGACAAGGTAGGAACGGTGGATTTGGAAGGCCACATGGCGTTGTTGGTGGAGGGCGTGGGTTTGCTGCAAGAGGGGGGCGTGGTGGACGTGGAAGAGGAGGCCGTGGAGAGAAAATATCTGCAGACGATCTTGATGCTGATCTGGCAAAGTACCATGCAGAGTCAATGGAGACTAATTAAATCGCTTCTCGTGCTTGTTGATCTTCCTTGAAAGCGTATGCGTGTTGGAACAAGTATTGTCTGTATTCTATGAACATCCAAGTCTCTAGGCTAAGGACAAAAGCACTAGGGGAAGGATCTAGAACCTTAGTTTTTCTTTGGCATTGTTGCTGTTTTTTGTTTCAATTTGTGAGAACATTTATCTAGTTGATGGACCGTTGCAATCACTATGAGTTTCGGTTTGTGAGCCCTACTTTCACTAGCTTCTCTTTTTCCGAGGCATTAAAAGAACATTCTTGTCTATATCTTCAATAACTTACCTGGAAGATGATGGAAGAGACTGTTACCATCAACTGTCTGTCACGTATCATACATCAGCATCACTCTGAGGTAGCTTTCTACTTCTTTCTATGTTTATATTATTGTGTGTTTAGCTCTGTAATTTGATGTGTAGTAGGTGATTTGGTCTTAGTATGTAAATATATGGTCATTTTATTATGCTGATGAAGTTTGAGTTTTTAGCTTGCACTAACCTGTTGACAATTTTGGAAAACAGGTATCTAGAACAAGATGTAGATGCCAGCATATGATGTTACGTTAGGGCCTAGGGGTCTAATCTCATTAAGCTAGTCAATTTCTTTATGCTGGTGAATGGTATGGCGGTCTAATTTTTTGAATATGGAAGAAGAAAGAAATATGTGATATTGGGCATGCAAGCAGATACTAAACATCTGGAGCTGTGATGCAGGAAGTGAGGAAACTAGCATGATGATTTAGCCATTTAGGTAAAGATTTTATTCTACATTTGGACGGTAACATCTACTTATAGGACCTATGTGAGGTGAGGTTTAGTTGTTGGAAGTCACCCCCAGATTGTTCATCTTTATCCTGTGAATTAGGTCCTTATTTTACCCTCTAGTGTAGAACCACAAAAGACAAGATTTCTGCTTTTTTAGGGAGTAGGGTCATGATATGCAAGGTCACCTTCACATCTGCTTATTGGTTTTTCTAGTGGCAGAGTTGATGAATATGTTGATATTTTAAATGGTACACCGCGGTTATTCAAAACGATGGAAGATTTTGCCATTTCGGTTGATGGCAGGATCCCCATAAAGGTGTGATGCCTACGGCTTTCGACTTTTCGAAAGCATTTTTGAGACCAGTCTCTTTCGGATGCGAAGAAGTGTTTTGATTGAAGATGATAGCGTGCTCTTCAATCGACGATGATAGTCTTATAGGTGATTCCAGATCTTTTGAAGTATGTTTGATTGCTTGGTTTGACAAGAGTTTCTACCTAGGTTATGATTTGGAAGGGAAAACTTCAAAGTCCAGGTATTTTCCAAAGGGTAACCATGTCTCCCAACTTTTTAACATGGAGAAGATTTCAAGGAACCCTTTAATTCTATAAATGTGGAAAAATGTTGTGTTTCTTTATATCTTAGTATGCTTTATGTTAGACGGCTTGCTTAGTAATTGTCATGAAGAAACACTATTATAAAAAGTTGAAAACACCAGAACTGGAGTCAGTTTTGACTCCAGTTCTGTCATAGGTCAAGAAAGCTTTGTTGATGGTCATTTTAAGATGGAAGGGTGTTAAAAGAATATTTTAAGTAGAGAACTACCAGACTCTTATAAACACATGTAGTGTATATGACCAGAACAAGCAAAGAAAAATATGAACAAAGCAAGGACCGAAGCATGATAAAAGGTTTTTTTTAATTGCATATATGTATTAAAGGAAGCAAAAGTGTTGATTTAAACTTTGTATAATTTGGTTCGGTTCAAAATGTGGTATGACTATAAAAGATTTTGGGTCAAAAGCCTGGAGTTGGAATTGATGCGATTATTAGTAAATAGTAATCAACCGTTGAATGATTACTTTGGATTATCTAGCATTTATATGTAGTTTCTGTGTTAAGAATTATGTTTCTTCAGTTCTTGTTGCAATTACAGAGATGTTTTAAGTGGTCCTAGCATACATGGTAGCGGCTTAGATTATAAGGGGTCTAAATGGGTGTTATTGTGTTTTTAGGCGAATGGTATAGTTCTGTTTTTATATGTGGGATGCCGGAAAGGTATACGCAGATCACTTCCTCTACAGACCCCTAACAATAAGTTTGCTACGTGTGGGATTTACATGGTATGGTTGTTGTAACTTGTAGCATACATGTATAGATAAAAACCGTAGTATCTTGTCAAAATTTGTGCAAGTGATAACACATGTTGTCTCAAGTATCCGGTGTAGGAAAGGTTAGGCTGAAAATGTATTTTTGAGTTTCAAATCATGTCTCACTTATTTTCACTCTTGAAATAGCCTAGAACACGTAAACCTACTGTTGATTTATATTAACATGTATAAAACATGCCAAAGGGAGTAAGATTAATGCTTAAAATTGGGTTCTTGGCTCAAACCATCAAGGAAACTTAAAAACCTTATTAGTTTTTGCCGCCACCGTCACCACAACCTAACCACCTTCGTCGCTGCCACCGTCACCGTAGCCACCACCTCTGCCATCATCATTTTGTTATTTTGGATATTTTTCCTTCTTTTGGTAATTTTAGTTTTATTTTGAGGCAAATGTATTTTTCTTATTTGTATTTCATTCGTTAGTTATTTCCTACCTTCCAAACAACACAAAGGAATTAGACTGTCCACAACACTAACGAGTGCACTTCCAACATGATGCACATGTTACCCTCAACGCCACCATGCTCATCCTTTTCACATACAACCTTATTATTTTCACATCATTATTATACTTTACATTTTTATTCAAGAAATAATTTAAATAACCAATTAAAATTTGGCTTTCTTGATTGATACCCTCGTTTAAGAGATCACTGTATGATCGTCAGGATCTTTGGTCCATTTTCATTATTATACTTTACATTTTTATTCAAGAAATAATTTAAATAACCAATTAAAATTTGGCTTTCTTGATTGATACCCTCGTTTAAGAGATCACTGTATGATCGTCAGGATCTTTGGTCCATTGAATTGTTCGAACAATATGAGATATTTGAAGATTTTATAAAGTATGAGATAGTTGTGTGAGAATTTGATTGAATTTTGTAGTTCTATTTATAATGGGGAAAAACTAGCTATTAGGAAGAAACAAAAAAACTAGCGTTAGGAAAAAAAATTAGCCATATTGAATTATTATTTATTTAATACTATTAATATGTATGTTTCTTAGTTAGATAAGTTATTTATAACCGTATTTATTACTTATTATAATTAATTTATATTTATAAAACTTATTGATGCAAATTAACAAAAGAGCCGTTTAAAAAAATTAAACACTTAAATGGTGTTGGTCACATATGAATGCATTTGGACCACACGTTATGACAAACATGTTTTCAAATGTAAAGATGGATCAATGATGTCTGTGGGATACGCATTTGCCAACTCAGCTACGTGCATGGCTCAAACCATACGTTGGAGTCAGTCTAATTCATTACATTTCCGTAGTTTAACCATACAAAGCAATAACATATTTAACATATTTTTATTTCTGACTTTAAAATTGTTTTTTGGTTAAACATATATATACCTAAACTTTTTTATACAACTGGGATGCAAAGTTTTACTTTGTAGTATGTATGTAATTACACGTAAACTTTTTTTTTTCATTATGGTGATGAGGTGGGTTCCGGTTTCGTCGGGTACATCGGTGCCTATGTGTCGGGTAGCCTATCAAATTGATTTTTATTTGAGTGCAAACAAAGTAATAAAGAAAGGGTACTAAAACTATAATAAAAAGGTTAAAAAAAAAAAAATGGACACGTGACTCATGGGGCAAACTTGTGGTTTAACCCACATCAAATTGACCAAAATTTCATTCTACCCTTTTAGAAAAGAAGCTTAGGTATATAAATTATTTGTTGAAGTTGTCACTTGTTTTTTGACAAAACAAAATGAAATTATTAAGAAAAGTAATAATTATATCCGGGCATCATTTATCAACAACTTTGAACGAGCAAGATAAGATATCAAAAAACCAATATATACATGGTGAAAAGTCACTGAGAACATGATAATTTATTTGAACTACATTTGTTGCAACGCGATCAATGTAGGTGTTGTGTTTAACCAAAACCTTTAGTTTAAAACATCCTTAAAAACCACTAGCCTAGATTTGCCATGTAACATATAAAAACATAAATATATTTGCATAATGTTTGTGTGGTTTGTTAGTTACCTTTCATCCAACTGCTTTTGCATATGGTATGCAGGTTCATTATATTGATGGGGATACAGGAGTATGATAAATAGCCTTTTAGATTTTAACTATCTTAGTTTGCTATTCTGTTAATAATGACAATTTCAAGCATTTGCCAATTGCCAGCAGCAACCAAGTTGAATATTGTTTCAGTTAAATTGTTCTGGTCAAATTTTCACCTGTTAAATGACTCTTAACACAAGTGCTGGTACCATTAACTCATCATCCATTAAGACATAGTTAACCATATAGCAAACAAGCTCATAACCAACAACTAACAGGATTCACCATCCCATGAGCGTTCTACGCACTTTGTCCACAATCTGGTTTTTAACCGCCATGCTTCCCAGTTTGTATTTGCAATTCTCCTCCAGAAGAAACCTGTACACTTCCCATTCACCATTCTCTGTTGAATGTCTTCCGATCTCAGCCTACATTCATATTCACAATTCATCATCTTCATCTTCATATGCTACTTAAAACAAACTAAAAGTTTCTTACCGAGAAGACGCATATCCCAAGAACCTTGAGTGCAAGTGTCGTGTCATAGAAAACCATCGGACGTCCCCTTCCAGACAACTCAACTGGATTAGCCACCACAAGCTCGGTATCCGGTCCACGGTTCGTTATAATAACACGCAATGGATGAAGCATTTCCAACTTCAACCGAGATATCACTTCTTCTTGCTTCTCAACATTCACAATCTTCAATCCGTCCCTTTGCCGAATAAACAGATCCAAGTCACGGTGCCCCTTGTTAACCGGTGAGAATCGCCCGTAAGATATCTGTTAAAAAAAAGTACAACATTTATTGCTGTGACATATATTAAATCTAAAAGTAACCAAGTATGTGTAACCTGTATATCAAAGTCTTTTAATATGCACATGATGTCATAGAGGAAGCCTTTGTGATCAACACAGTTAATTTGAAGGAGTGAATGAGCTGGACTCAGTGAGTTATCAATCATGACAGTTGCATGCTTTAATTTTTTGACATCTGGACTAAGAGCTAGTGAAAGCTCTTGTTTTTCTGTTATCTCGGATTGAAATATTTCTGCAGCAGCCGTCTGAGAAAGAGAAGAGATACGTGGGACACTATCATTCTTGTAACCTGCTGAGCGGATATCGACACTTGTACATGATTCGCCTAACACTGCAAGTAATTTATCGCACGAGTCGTCTCTCCTCTTTTTTGTATGTAATAGCTCCCTGCAATTATCAGTTTAAATTAGCAGCCACGTTGTTGTATAGAAAGAAACATGCCCAATCTGTATTCTATGTGATGAAATCTAGACAAGCCCACCACATATGCAGTTTTAAGTTGATCTACAGCTACATGATAATTTATATTATTGGCTGTGATTGCCAATGTTAGCTAAAAGAGGAACTCAACGTGCACGCTCTTAGATAGTTTTAACTAACTATTGCAAGTTAGTAATCGTTGTTAGAAATAGAGGATCAACTCTGTAATCAATCATTCATGATAACTTGAGACATGCCATTTGTTCAACACCTCTATTGACTTTAACTGACTTCAGTAAAACCTTTGTAGTGGAAGCTGACATGTCTTCTAAGGGTCTAGCCGCTGGTGTGATGTTAATGCAAGAGGGCCATCCAATAGCTTTCCTTTGTCGAGCTTTATTCACTAGACAGCAGCTCTTGTAGACTTACCAAGTTTTCTCTTTTTTCTTTTACCTATATGCCATCCTTCCACTTTGACCCATGTAGCTTAACTGATGTTGAATCATGTCTTGGAGTTTCACGGTTGTCCATCAGCCATCGTTTCTGATCACGATCAGATCTTAATCAGTCGATTTTGGTGAGATTTCTTACAAGGTATATAATTAACCTTGTCAACAGCTTACCTTTAAAAAACGGATTGATAGCCAAACTGAAATTTTATACAACTGTCTTAAGGTATTTACAGATGCATGACGATGGATGAACCTAATCAGTGGGCAAAGAGGCTAATTTTGGCTCAATGGTGGTACAACACTACATAGTGCATACCATCCAACCATCCAAATGTCCCCATTTCAGGAATGAAACAGCATGCAGCTGCTCACCGTTATGACCGCACATTTGATATTGGTACTTGGGTTTACCTTAAACTACAATTCTATGTCCAATCTACTCTTTATCAACACAAATTTTTCAAGCTTGCACCCCGTTACTATGGTCCTTGTTTGACTCTAGATAAGATCAGACCCGCTGCATATCAATTGGACCTTCCCTCAAAAGTGCTCATAGTAAAACGAGCACATGGTCTCGTGGCCACAACCCACCCCGCTTCCTTCTGCCCCTCGTTCCTTCTTGGAACCGAGAACCATTCTTGATCGCCACCCAGTCAAGAAAGACAAGAAACCAAGTTGCTCATATTTTGGTCCACTGACAACAACTTCTGTCAATAAAGCTTCTTGGGAGTTCATTATCAATTTCAAACTTTGTTTTCCTCTGTTCCAATCTTGAGGACAAGATTTTCGTACAAGGGGAAGTATTGTTAAATGATAACAGAATATTGGCAATTTGGCTGTAAGTGTCAGTTAGCTAATAGAGGAACTATATAAACTCTTAGATAGTTTCAACTACTGCAAGTTAGTAATATTTGTTAGAAATAGATCAGTTCTGTAATCAATCACTCATGATTATAAGAAGAATCCAGTCCCTGTCTCTTTAGACTTTCTCTCTATATCCTTACATATTGAAGTAATGCACAAACAAAATTGCAATATAAATAACTAGAGTGCAGAGTCTAAAGAAAGAAAGAAAGAGTACTAAGAAACAAACCCTCACAAGTTATCGGTGATAAAGAAAAGGTCCATGACACGACCATCAGGGGTGGTTGTTACTTTCACTCTCTGGATCATAAGCTCAAGCTCACAAAGAACTCGAGTCACATCTAAATTAACCCAAAAAAACAAACAAGATAAAGATAAATAAGCTGGAAAATGTCATAATCAAATTGTAAAATTAAAACAGAAATGCAAGTACCATTCAATAGTCCCTTGCGATCTGTGCTGCAAAATGTGAGAAGATAGACTTGAGAAGCCTCGGGTTTGGGTGGTGTCTCGTTTAAGTAAGCGGATACAGAAAAAGCTGGGCAGACTGCTAAGAGGCGTTCTTTGATGTTTGACCATCTTACAGTAGGTGAAGTTGGGGTAGGAAACACCCATAATACTATGTAGCACCATATTCCATCCGTTGTAATATCTAAACCAAATACACAAGTTCCATTAACCAAATTAATATATATGTTTGAATCACATACAAATGTAATTACACATTTGATCACAAACTGGTCACCATAATAATGCAAATAGTGTACAAACTGCAGATAATGTTGACTAATGTCCCAAATCATTGATCACAAATTCACAAGATTCAGATTTAAATTCCTGGTTTATCTTAAACAAAGGCGGGCAAGAAAACTGGTCCCGGACCCAACCCAGCGGTTCCTACCCAGAACCGGACTCGATCTGCACCAGGTTTTAGCTCCTTAGAAAAATCATACCCCGAACAGCACCCGACCCGGACCAGGTTACACCTGTACCCAGTCAAAACCAGGGTATGACCGGGCCAAAACCCGATAAAAGCTCGGCAAACCCATCCAGTCAAATACCCAACTATACCCGGAACCAGTTTCAACCCAACCCAATTGTGACTTTTGTTGACCATACCAGAACCGATTCCTACCCGGTTCCAGTTCATAATAATACCTAATTTGTGCACCTTACATATTAATTTACGAATCATAACTAATGCATGTAGCATATTGTTCACTCTAAAAGACCCTAATCATAAACAACAACTGACAACTGGCTGATATTTGAAGAATAAAAACAATTACTAACCTCCTTTGACAATATAGAGACCAAAATCAAGAATAATCCAACAAATATCACAACCAAGCCCAGCTTTATCAGGACAATTCACAGTTATCACAAACGGGTCACCCGGTTTCTTCCCTTTCTGGATCACCACCGCATCGTCACTCGGCCTACCCATGTCAGGCACAGCACCAGCCGCCTGAAACGACCAGCATCCTCCGCTGTTCGCCTCAGTCGCATCGCCTCTAGTAAAATACCTCGCCAGCTTGAATGATTAATATACACCACCCAATTCACTACACCTAGGGTTTGGGTTTGATATGAACCTTGAAAACACTAGTTATTATTGTTATTATTAAACTAAAGCAAACCATATGTGACAATCAGTAACCATCAAAGATGTGAAGCCAGCAAACATTTATTTGGTTATGTTCGGTCCCACGTGGCACGACAAAGACAAACATTTGTGGAAAACAATTTAAACACCAATCACTCGTTGACATTATTATTATTTATTTAAAAGTACACAATTTTTAATTCATCCCAGATCAATAATTGCACACACCACATAAACAAAAGCAAATAAAAAATAAACAAGAACACATAACACCGATATGAAACTCAAAACGACGTAGTTTTGATATTAATTTTTTTAAAACATAAAATCATTACACCGAGATGGAGAAATGATATAATAACAACAAAGCTAATAAAACAAGATTACAAATTAATAACCTAAACGACGTAGTTTTGTAACCCGAGATCTAACTACCTAACCACCGAACCCGTATAGAGTACGGCCTTGTCTCTTCAACGCATACACGACATCCATGGCAGTAACAGTTTTGCGACGAGCGTGTTCAGTGTAAGTGACAGCGTCTCTGATAACATTCTCTAGAAAGATCTTGAGGACGCCACGTGTCTCCTCATAGATCAAGCCACTGATACGCTTGACACCACCTCTACGAGCCAACCTACGGATGGCGGGTTTGGTGATACCTTGGATGTTGTCGCGAAGGACCTTCCTGTGACGCTTGGCTCCGCCTTTTCCCAGACCCTTGCCACCCTTACCACGGCCAGACATTGTTGTTGTTTTGTTTGGGGTTTGTTAATTGGTGGTTTGGGTGGTGATGTGGTAATGGGTTTTATAGATGTGGGTTTGGACTTTGGATGAAGGCGGGATGTGAAAATTTTGAGATGTGTGGGGTGTGAAGATTGTGGCGGCTTTGGGAAGGGTGAAGTGAAATTAGGGCCGTTTGATTGGGATTGAATGGACGGTGGATGAGTGGTTTGGGATGGTGATCCGTGTGGTGTGCTTCTTGCGTGAGTGTAAAAACACTATGGTGCCTCACTTTTATTAGGGAATCTATTTTTGAGACACAAACTAACTGAAATACGAAAAATTTTCCCGGGCTTAACAAGTTTGTTACAAAAGATCTTATAATTTGGTCACGAGAACTTTTATAGTATGTTTTAACATCCAAAAACTAGTTTCAACCATATCCCACATATCCTAAAAGTTATGTTAGCTTCATCAAACTCGAGTCTTCATCATGACTGGAATCATAATCAAAACATAAGAAAATACGATCGAAGTAGCCAACCCCAACGTACCACACACTGGCTGACTTATGGTACACCGCTATGTCACTCCTATTCGGTGTATGGGGCCAATGTATACAGTGGGCATGTGACGATGCAAACCAACATGCTAGCGTATGATGCAACTCGTGTATCTTTTAAGTCAAGATCTTGTTTAAACGCAATTGTTTAGCATCCTGGTTTCTTCCAATGTTATTCTCCATCATTAATAGCGTCCATAAAATACCAAAAAAAATCTAGCAAATGAGTTTAACCCCATATTAAGGTCCATAATACACGTATCTGGACACAATTTTCAAGTTATCGAGGCAAATAATTGGTGACTCTTTCAAACGGGATGTGGATGTAAGTGTCACATGTTACGAACCTCGTTCGTTAATCAAATGGTCCAAAGAAAATAGATAAAAACCAGATTATAAATCATAGATTTTCCGAAGAGACTTTGATTGTTAAATCATCATTTTTCATTCATACTTCAAAAGTTAAACATGCATGGCTTTTTAAAGCCTTAAGGAAATAACTACCATCACCACTACTAACACCACTATCTAATAATAATAATAATAGTTATTGATTGATCCATGTTCCCCACTACTATGGAAGTGCATGGATGTAAATCAAGGCATTTAACAATCCCGCCCTGTTAAAACATCCTTGTCCTCAAGGATAAAATCGGAACAGGTCTTCTCGACACGCCACGACGGGCGCCACTCGAGCCTTCCAACGGAGTTCGGAGCAGTCACAACGGAGCGCCACGGTGGGTGCCACTCTGGTATCATGGCATGGTTCTTCTTGATCAATTTCCTTGAACGTGAAGCCATCCTCCAAAGGTTTGTGGTCTTCCTCGTTCTACAAGTCAAAATGGTAGCAACAATAGACTTTGTTGCCAGATCCGGAGATGGTGGAGGTCCGAGAACATACACTAAAGTTGTTGAATTTGTTCTTGCATTTAGTGCTGATGCGGGTCGTTTGGTGGCTGGGTTTGGAGCAAAAAGTGTGTTGTTTGTATGTGGGTGTGTTAATGGCGGTGCAGCGGTGGTTGCGAACAACACTGGTGGAGGTGGTTTGTTGACAGGGGTTGATTTCGGTGGCAGTTCGACAACATTTTGCGGTGGTGTGGCGGAAGCAGATGATAGGGCAGGTGGCGGAGTTGCAAATTTTTGGGCTGAAACTGGTGGTGGCGGTGTAGGGGTGTAGTGGGCTTCGAACAAGATTTGAATCGATCGGAGCGCGGTGAACACGGTTTGAAATTGGCACTCGAGTCTCGCAAATGATTCATTCACCCATTCACGGAACTCAATTTCAGATAGAGTTTGAGCAGCCATAAGTCCGGGGGGATCACGGCAGCTCTGATACCACTGTTACAAACCTCGTTCATTAATCAAATGGTCCAAAGAAAATAGATAGAAACCAGATTAGAAATCATAGATTTTTCGAAGAGACTTTGATTGTTAAATCATCATTTTTCATTCATACTTCAAAAGTTAAACATGCATGGCTTTTTAAAGCCTTAAGGAAATAACTACCATCACCACTACTAACACCACTATCTAATAATAATAATAATAATAATAATAATAATAATTGTTATTGATTGATCCATGTTCCCTACTACTATGGAAGTGCATGGATGTAAATCAAGGCACGCAACATCACGCTACTATAGTACTATGACTCTCAACTTTCACACAAAACATGTCACGCTACTTGTAGATTCAATCAACACCACATGTGGGTCATAATCAGAGGCGAATCTAGCTTAGGTTGATGGGTAACTCATGTTACCCTTCATCTTTCTTGACGAAGTACATTTTTCATGCAACTTTTTTCTTTTTAGTTTTATGTATCGGCTACCTTTGAACAATTTTTTTAATATATGCTACTCCTAAACTTTTCTTCTAAATCCACCATTAGCCGCACGTCTTATGACTCCAAACATCTAGGCGCACGGGACAACATACTTGTGACTCTAGTCAAACACCACATACATGTCACTTACGACTTCACATTTAATCAACTAGGAACCAACACCCCAAATACATAAAACAAAAACCAACACGAAAAAAACGAGAAAAACAGAAAATTGGTTGGTCGTCGCGCTATGCAACGAATATAATCCAAGTCCATTGTGTTATGCGAAGGACAAAGAAAACATATGAAATTGGGCGGTGTCGTGCCACGAAATGATGTTACCCATTTATCCATCGTGATACGTAATTACCCCATTAAGTAACTGGGGGGGCACGTGTTGAACCACGTGGCGAGTTGTCAAGCCACGTGGCAGCCCCCGGCCTTCACCGTAGCTTCATCGATGTTACCTACCAAATAAAAGGCTTGCTTGGGAGAACATCTAATTCTCCAGAAAGGATTAATTGAAAGCCTTTAATTGTTTCTGCTAAACCAACATATTTTCCTGGAGAACCCGTAAAGACTTCTCCTACGAAAAACGGTTGTGATAAGAAACGCTCAATTTTTCGCGCTCTTGCTACGGTTAAACGATCTTCTTCGGATAATTCGTCTAATCCAATAATAGCTATAATATCTTGAAGTTCTTTGTAACGTTGTAAAGTTTGCTTAACCTGTTGTGTAGCGTTGTGCTATGCGGCAGCCTGTTCTTCAGCTCGTCATGACACGCGACATATCACAATTTTAGCCTATAAAAAGGGGGCACGACATGAGCTCATTCCACACACCACAATCCCAGACACACTCTCAAACATACACTTTACCTCGTAAAGCGTGATGACGAGCTCAAACCCCGAAATTTTGGCGATTTATTCCCTGATACACGACGTAAAGTAGAAGTGTGGTCCAATTGATCTTAAGCTTTTCACTCCAAAGGGGTTTCACTTAAGATATTTTAATACATGACTTTGACACTGGTCGGGAGTATATCCTAAACCTTATAAAGTTTTAAATATGTGTTTTAGCTTTTTATATTTAAAAGTTATAGTCAAAATGATTGCCTTCATGACTAAGAAGCATAAGGTTTTACATACAATGGATATTCCGTAGATATATTCGTATTCGTTTATCCGACTCTGGAATGTAATTTAGATATTTTTTATTATTAAAAACTTGTATTTATTGGCATTTATATTGGTTTAATTTAGTTTACACTCTCATAACTTTAAAACTCGTTAAACAACTCTTAAAAACACTTAAAATCGCTTAAAACAGCTAAAATCGCATTTATCGAAGTTCATGGACTATTTTTTGCCAAAAATCAAGAAACTTAAGCTCCAAGTTAAACCTTTTAATATTATAAAATGTCCAATTTCATTTCCTAAATAATTAAAAAGAATGTTAATAGTTATCATACCCGATTTCGTCATTAATTGATTATTTTGTTTCCTAAACGAGTGCGCTAACCAAATAAACAAATTCTAACTCTTATTATTATAACCAACCTATCAAGAAACCCTACATACATCTATAAACATCAGCCTCCATCCCAAATTCGTGACTTAGGTTTTCTAATTGGTGATCTCCTTCAAGTTCTTCAACTTCTTGTTTGACTTTCAAGGCTCAAGAACCTTTGACTCGTCTTCTCCTTTAACATCCGGGTACGTTGTCTTCATGAAAAACATTTGTTTTTATCTCTCAAACAAAAGCCCTCAACCAATTTCACTTATTAAAGGAGTTTAGTGGTAAATTTGATCCCGACCTGTTTAGGGTTAATAAAAAGTCAATTATCGTATTTAATCAATTACTATAGCTTATGGTCAAAATTAGCTTTCGGGCCAGAAAACTTTTGTATTTATTTTGAGATTTTGAGTGCACTGCCAAAAACCTGACTGCCGACTCACTGTTCGGATTTTGGTCAGTACCAGCTTGCTTATTTATTAAAAAATATAATAACCGGAGTTCTATACATCCGTTTGGATTGATTCCAGCGGCTATGTTCTCTGCTTTTACTATATTTTATTTTGTATAAGTCTCAGGTCTATTTGAATCAGAATACTTGTCACGATAACCTTGCTCGTTTATTTTATCTCACGTTTTGCTCTTTTAATCATCAAGGTGATTTTGTGAATAACTAAAAGTAATAATCTTATAAATAAATTATAAACAATAATATTGTTTTTTCAATAACAACAACTATAAAAATCAATCGTCTAATCAATAACGTATTAATCGCAAACATAACTCAAATCACATCGAAATCTTAATTCATTAAATAATGTTATATCTTTTATAATTAATTTAAATTGTATTATATTTAACTAGGAAATCGTTGTCGGTGCATTCCGAAGGGTTTAACTGTTTACTATCCCATCATCATCATCTCTTATACTCCGTTCATTTAATCAAGTGAGTAATCACTCCCTTATTTTACTTGTTTTCAATGTTTTGTGGACTTATGCGTACCAACTATCAATTTATACATTTTATTATATTATCAAATGCAAACTCTTAATATTTGTGTTGTATAACAATTGAATGACTACATGTTATTTCTTATTTGTTTATGTGTTTATTTACCACATTTGTAGAGGTACATCATTATATTCACATCATGTCGTACTCGTCGCTAAGATTGATGGCTCTGATACCAACCTGTCACACCCCGACTTAGGGCCTAATCGTGTGACCAATAGTTGGTACATGTTTTGTAAATACATCAGAGTTGCGAGTTTTATTTTAGCGGAAGTTTTTTAATAAAATATTTATATTGAAAACTCGGGTCTAATTACCCGTTTATTAATACAAATACTATTCTTTGGAAAACATAATTCCTTATAATATTTTCAAATAAAATATCTGAGCCACCATATAGCATCTAATGACTATAACTCCAATCTTCTATTTCTTCTTGCTTTTATGTTTTAACCTTTCTTGTTTTCCTGTAAAATGGGTTAGAAAATACGTCAGCACACAGCTGGTGAATGACGCTGACTCTTAAAAATCTTTTCAATACATTTGTGAAACCAACAATAATACTTTTGTGACTACTCATTAGGCACCCAACTAAATTGGGATCAAATTACCCTAAGTACCTTGTACAATTAATTATATACACAATATCATTTATCTGAACAGTCCCGTAGACTTTCAGAGGCATGCTGATGATATGCATGGCCTCGGGGAAATGCCGAGTCAACATGTATGAAATAAACTGCCAACTACTTAAGGGGAATAAAATATTAAAAACTTAAATAGAAATAAAAGATAAAAGGCTAAATTTAAAATATGATAACTATAGGCAATAGGGACGTGGGACTACAAGCTGCATGAAGTTGGGACCTTAGCCACTTTTGTTTTTATCTAATCCAACTTAGCTGATCCAACCATTTGCTGCTGACCCGGATAACCCGTCTTCAGTGATATCGGCTAGTGACCCAACGACTCTCGAATTTGAATCTCCTATGAGGTTGCTATCATTAACGAGAAAAAATTAATATGAAATCAAGGTAAATGATTAGAGTACAATACAAAGAAATAAAATACTTAATTCCCCTTTTTTTTACTCAACCTTGTGTTTTACCCACACTAACATTTATATATTTCTTTTGAAAGGCTAACAAAAACAAATTTATTAAAGTTAAAACGATAGGTACAAAACATTCAAACTAGCAAGACACTAGTCAACACAACATTCTTAACAACAATTACACTTTAAACTTACATTAATCCTTTCGTAATCCAGGTCTATTTTTAATCCAAAGATAATTAAGACCTTTAATGTACTCACAACATCACCCACTGTCACCGCCGAATCTTGAACAACATGTCATTACGAGCCTTCCATAAAAAACCACAACGAAGCAAGACAAACCGCATGAAAATACTTCATCTTTTTCCTTGAGCAAATTTATGAAGCTCAAAGATATCCCGAATATTAAAGGCATAAATATGAAGAACCATGCACCAAAGTGAGATTGCTTACCAAACCACTTGAGCTAAACCACATGAAACAAAAATATGCTCGGTCATCTCCTCCAACTCGCCACACACCAGGCAATCTACGTAATCCACAATAATAGTTCTCTTTGCCATTAACGTCAAAACCGAGATCCTATCCAACTCTGCCCGCCAAGCTAGAATTCCCGCTTTCCATTAAAAAACAACTTAAAAATAAATTTCATTATAAAAGTTTTTTCATTATACAGGCTCGAACCGGTTTTCACCCGGGGACTTGACCAGTCCGAACCTAATCTTCTCTAGTATATATAGATTAAGGCACCACCGTAAACCCGTAATCGGTGGAGGCAACAACGCAAGACGAAATGAGGAAGTTCGATCCGTGGCCCGTGTTCTTCAAAAGGGAGTTCAATCGTAACTGGCCGTTCCTCGTTGGATTCGCCATCACCGGCACCGTCATCACCAAATTCTCCCTGGGCCTTACTGGTCAGTTTTCTTTCATTTACTTTTCATCCCATCACCTGAAATCGGAAGATTTACTAATCTTAATTAATTAATTAATTATTTGTAACAGAGGAAGACAGGAAAAACTCAGTCTTTGCCCAAAGGCACAAGAGGTACCGTACCCTACCCATACCCATACCCATACCCGATTACCCCCAATATCTCTAACCCTAGATTTCACTATTTGATCCTTACTTATTTTGATTGATTTATCGGATTGTTATTTACATGCAATTTTTCAAATACACACACACACCAAATTTTACATATAAAATTTCAATTTTGATCGATTTTGACTAAATAGCGATTAAACAGCGCGTAGGCGGGATTTTTACAACTATGACTGAGGGACCGTTGGATGAACATAAGGATTTGGTCCATAGTTGGGTTTGAATTAAATAAAAGTTATTAATTTTAGGGTTCAATGTGACCGGTAATTTTTCAGAACACAATGCAATATTTAATTTTGCCTAAATGCATGTGCATCATAACTGAATTACAATATAATCGAATTAGCTAATAGGAAAAAAGGATTTTTGTATAGCTGCCTAATTTGGATTGTCATCATCAACTTGGTCAAAACTTGATCTGTGTTCAGTTAATTCATTCTTTCACTTTCGTAGGCACATGTATATTTATGACATGTCTGATATCTTTTGGTTGTTATGCTTCTTGCAGTTGAACATGCTCTATGCTGTAGAGGTGAAAATGGGTGATTTTTGGTTGTGGTAATAAAGATCTAAGATTGCAGCTTCTTGATGAACTTGCATGGTGATACAATATGTTTCTTGCTTTTCAATGTTTTGAGACTTGCTTTTTTTTATTGGCATTTGTTTTGTGAACCGTTCTGAAGGCTTCATCGGAAGTCTAGTTGAATAACAAAATTACCAAGTTTAAGTGCTTTATAGCTATGAAAGTATTCTGACCTGTTATGGATGGGTTCCCTTTTGTTCTTCTTAGAAAACTGTTTTAACCATTTAACTTGGTTTTTGCTTTGAAAATGCCTCCATGATAGATGGTTCAAAAACTGTTTTTAATAATGTTTGCAAGTACTTCATACACCGTTAGACTATTATGATTAATACGGTTACACGCCTATAGTTTTTTATACTGTTAGTATCTTGTCATAATATTAACACCAGCACACGGTCTAGAATGTAGCACACCAGGTATATAAACATTTTATGACAATAACAATAGGATTGCTACCATAAAATGTTCTGAGTGCAAGAGAAACATACCTAGGGGTGAGGAGTGGGTCGTAACCGCCCCGGACTGGGACAGGAACCGAAAGTAGAAAGACGGGGAAACAAAAACCCCAGAAAAAGGCTGTTAGCAGTTGGGTCGGTCTGGGTTGTAACAGTATTTTAGGTTGGTCTAATAACTGGTTCTGGGCAGGACAAATCAGCATCATCAGGTTTCAACACTATACCATAATAAAGGGTTAATCAAAACAACAAACATTTGGTGGGCATGAGAGTAAAACAAAAACAAAGGCTGCTATTTGAACCTATCTTGACAGCAATTCATGGATGTAATCAACACCAATAACCATGTATTTAGATCCAAGTTCATGAAAGAAACAAAAAAATCAAACTACCATTTGATCTCTGAATTGCTGTGACTTTCTGAACCATTGCTAAGGGATAAGTAGAAGAGCAATTGTGATGAATGAAACCATTCCTTGAACGCCAATTTTTTTTCTTATATCATTCTGACCAGGACCGAACCACCAACTGTACACGAGTTGGTTAATTGGGTTTACATGAGTTGGCTTGCCTCTAATTGCAACTTTTATGTGACATTTTGATTTTTGACTGAACATTTAAATACAAATAAATTTATATACTCACAAATCACAATAAAAGAGACTAGTATAAACCCGAATCGATAATACTATTTTGTCGACAACAATTATAACATCTCGATATATTGTGAACATTGCTAGCTTGAAGAAACAAATTATTCAATAAAATTTCAAAGATTTCCTCATTGATAACAAACACAAAAGCCAATCGGCTAAAGAAACATGTAAACTGACCCCTTGTATGGGAGCAAGTAAAGATACAACAGGTGTAGTAAAAAAACAAACTGACAAAACCAGATATCATTGTGGGCTTGCTGTTTGCTTATAGCTTCTTTGCAACCCCGAGCCTCAGCCTAAAATCAGCTTCCATGAGCGGAAGCCCATCACACAATTTGATCTTCGGCTCCCATCCAAGCAATTTCTTCGCATTCGTGATGTCGGGTTTCCTCTGTCTTGGATCATCTGGTGTGTTTTCCACCATCTTAATCTCTATTTTTGGGTTTATAAGCTGCATTTCAACATATATATCATTCAAATCAAATGAAATTTTAATATAGTAAAAAAATTTCAAATGAACTAAAGACCCAACCTCTTTCACTGTCTCAGCGAGTTCAATCATTGTAAATTCACCGGGATTACCAATGCTGATTGGTCCAGTGTTCTCCCCTCCCATAAGCCGAATAAGCCCATCAACCTATTACCATTACAAAAAGTCAACGTTTGACCATGATCCACCAATTATATATATGCATAATGCTATTATTTTTCAAGATACCATATCAGAGACGTAACAGAAACCGAGTTTGGGTTCCAGGGGCCTGAACAGTCAAAGGTTCATCGCTGCAAGAATTTAACCCAATTTATATTAAGAGATTATTAAAATGAAAAAAATATTGACTTTGATTACAATGGAAGACTGACCGAAGTGCTTGAGCTATAAAATTACTCACAACACGCCCGTCATCAATATTCATCCGAGGTCCATATGTGTTAAAAATACGAGCAATTCTTATTTCTGTAAATTAAGACAGATTTAGAGACACATATTGACTTGGTCAATTATCATTATACATAAGTAAATATATAATAGCAACATGTTACCTATTTCATGCTGCCTGTGATAATCAAACATCAAAGTCTCTGCCACACGTTTTCCTTCATCATAGCAGCTACGAACTCCTGAAATACATTAAAAAAAGCAAAATGTAATTCATAGTTTAAATAAACATGAAAAACTGAATATACATAACGGTGTGGGCTTACCAATCGGGTTGACATTACCCCAGTAACTCTTGGGTTGGGGATGCACAAGAGGATCACCATATACCTCTGAGGTTGAGGTAAGCAAAATCCTAAAAGGTATACATTAATGTCTTAAATAAGTCTAATTTGAATATTAAATTTGAACTGATAAAATAAAATAATATTCCAACCTTGCCCCGACTCGCTTTGCAAGACCAAGCATATTTAGTGTGCCAATCACATTTGTCTTTATTGTCTGTCACATGTTACACATTCCTTTAGGTTCCATTTGTAACCATGAAACCAAAATGAAATGAATAACCAAAGGAGTCAAATGAAGATACCTTTACAGGATTGTGCTTGTAACAAATTGGCGAAGCAGGGCATGCAAGATGGTAAATTTGATCAACCTCGACTAGCAGTGGTTCGGTGACATCTGCAAAATAATACATAATATAATAAATCATACATTTAATATAAATATATTTCACAAACAATTACTACAGCAGGTAATAAAAAATTACCATGACGAATAAGCTCGAATCTCGGATGGCCAATCCACTTTTTAAGATTGTCTTTTGAGCCAGTGAAATAATTATCAGCAACAATGACCTGAGATAAGATGTAAAGTCCTTGTGATATAATGCTAGAAGACGTGCTATAAACGATAATAATTTTGTTTAGAAAATGACCAACCTCATTCTTTTCATTTTCCATGAGTTTATCCACTAGGTGAGAGCCGATAAATCCAGCACCGCCAGTAACCAATATCCTCATATTTGACTGCAATAGCAAATGCAGTAAGCATATGCACAAAAATAATTATATCAATCCTGCAAGACGTATAATACCTGAAAGAATTTGGAGTTACGCAGAGGAGAAGGGGTCGGAGGTGGTTTTGTAGCTTTATGTTCTCCATTGGAAGCAGTAGTATTTGCCATTTTCAAAACCTGATTTCTGCAATAAAGTCTAAAATAACACTTGAGCAAATGGTTTATTTCCTGTGAAAACTGAACTAATACAACAAGATTGACTGCAAATCAGCTGAAGATTACATTGATAACAGTTGAAAATAAATAAATAAATGCTGATCATTAAATAAACTCTAACAAAAAATTTGACCTTCAACATTAAAAAAAAAGGCAATCACCTCTGTCCCAAAAATTCCAATTTTTTAATAGCTACTCTAAACCATTGAAATAATGATATTTAGTTGTGTCTGTGTGGGAATTCACAGATGCAAACAAGCCATCATATAAAGAAGGAAAAAAAATATACAATCTCACCAAACGATGGCAGCTGGAATTTAGATTATTATTATTAAAAAAATACCACCTAACGAAAGGCTTTGAAATCACGTTATGCATAGGAACCTAATGATGGGTTATCGATAACAAACAGCAAAAACATATAAAAATGAATAATAATAATAATAATATGTTTAGTTAATAAGTAATACTTATTAACTAAAATGAAACGATGATGAGCAAGTACGATGAAATCGGGAATTGCTGTGGTCACCAGTGAGGGGGCAATCTTTGAGTTTGAAATTGCGTAGAATTGAAGTTTGTGTTTGGTCTTTTTGTTTTTTTTTTTTGGTATAAAGTAAAGGAATCTCAAAACTGATTTTTTTGTCCGAAGAGAACAACGGAATATGCTTTTTTAATATAAAGGAATCTCAAAACTGATTGTCGGCCACCATCACCGTACTCCACCCACCGTTCACCGCCTACCACAATCGTTTACCACCACCCACTTCTATAGTTCGTACACCACTAACAATTATTTTAGCAGTCTACAAACGTTAAATGACTTTTATCTACCATAATATATATGATAGGTAACTAATTTTCAGCTTATGCAGACGATATCCAGTTTATAAAACAAACAATATTATATTTTTAGATTGCAGACCTTCAGACCACATCTTCAGTTGCAGACATTAAATCAGATGAAATCAGACTGCAGACAATTTTTATCTTAAAAAACAAACAACACTGAAGTTTCAAAAGTGTTTCAATTAGATGACTCAATTTTAAAAAAATGTTACAATTAGGTCACTCAACTTTCATATTTTATTAAATAAAGGTTTTAACATGTTTTTTTAACGTTTTTCCTTTTTGTTTCATATATGATATCTTTTTATCTTTTCTTTGATGTTGACGTTGAGTGTCGACATGAATTTTATTTTTTATTTTTGAATTTTAATATAATTAACGTTTTTTAATTTTTTAAAAATATAGCTACATATATTGCAAATTCCGAACCCTCACATCTTATCCTCCATTCCTTTCTTAACGCCCAAAAAATCGGTGAGACTCAATTTGAAGATTTAGTGACTCCATTTGAGAAAAATATACACGAGTGAGTTAATTGGAACACTTTTGAAAGTTGGTTACTATTCTATGAGGTATTCTCATAAAAAAACTTAATTTGGTAATACGAAAAATCTTTTCAAATAACACAATTAACAAACCGATTTTGATTTTTTATTATCATAAAAAATATGTATTCTTTTTTTTTAGAAGTGTAGAAAGTATACTAAACTTTGATCGAGATAAATCGATAAATCGTTAGCTAAGATGAATGGATGATAATATTGTAATAAAGTAAAAGCAAACTATAAAAGAAAGATTTATGCATTTTCTATTTTTTAAAAACTATACCATAAATACAAGCATTTTATATTTTATTTACTAGAGTTATAGCATTTTTATACATATCTTATTTTATTTTTTTTTATCTTTTGTAAGCGATGATATATGGTATATAAATACGTATGTGTTGTGCATTGTAAATGGTGTGAAACTATGTACTATAATAAGTAATACTTATACTAATAGGAGAGCCCGAACGTTACGGCGGGGTTGAAACATAACTTCGGTTGGTAGTGTTTCGATCTGTTATGGTGCTAGCATTAGTTGCAAGTGTGTGTGTGTGCGCGTGGTAAGGGGGGGGGGGGGAATTTTACATATGATACACAATAGGTCAATCACATGTTGCATTACTTTTGGTTACACGTTACTTGATCCCACATATTTGGATGGTTAAATCAATATGATGCCAAAATTTGGTGAAAAAAAACAAGTCATGAGGCATTTTCAACCAAATATTAATGGTTTGGTACCATTTTGTTTTATAACCTTCTTGAACAACCCAATCAATTTAGTGTTTCAAGTATAACACTTGATACACAATAAAATTGACATTTTTATTAACTCTTCATGGGTTCGTGATAGCCTGATAGGTTAATAATAATAATAATAATAATAATAATAATAATAATAATAATAATAATAGCTTTGTTTTCATACCCTAAAGATAAAAAGAGTCAATAATTAAAAAATTAAAATTTACAGCAAGATTACGTATTCAATCTTTCTTTTTATAATTTATCTTGAAAGTGTCCAAGGCTTAAAAAACCAAAACACATCTAACTCCTTGACTTCATTCTGTTTTAAAATAAGAGTACTTTAACTTTGACTTTTAGTTGTAGCAACGTGCCTCTGACTTCCTTACTACTATTTATTCCTTCAAGTATCAATGTCTCGTATCGATCATAATACACATCTTATTAGACATTAGTTTTGAACTCCAACAATAAAAAATTGATCCAATGCGGATCGCAGTAGGGGTGTTCATCGGGTTGTCGGGTTTGAGCTTAAAACAAACTGACCTAAGAACCAACCCAAATAAGTTCGGTTTGTTTGGGTTTCGGGTTGAACGGGTCGAGTAAATTCGGGTCGGGTTTTGGGTTTAACAAATTAAAAAAAATGTATCCAACTTTAACAATATCATAAACTAAAAAACCATATTCCAAGCCGTTAAAAAACTATAACATACAACCATATTCAACAATAACATATATTATTTAGTAAAACATAAAATTTATCATACAAACATGCATTAGGCGGGATGAAGGAGTGTACGCAGTAGCCTGTGAATCAATACTTGTGTAAATTAAAGAAGCATGCTCAATACATATTGGTTTAAATACCATACTATTCTAAGTTTTTGAATTGAAGATATACTCTTAACATGCTTTATGGTAATTAATATATTAGGATGTGATAGATTCAATATTAATTGGAGTCTTGAGAACAACCGGACAAGAATACATCAGGTCACTTTGTTACTTCGTCGCTAAACTACCCTATAAAACTTAGGGATACATGCATTGATGTATTATACTTCGGGTTATTCGGGTCAACCCGAATTTGGGTTTTTCAACCCAAATATCAACCCGAATATTTTATCTCGGGTTCAGGTGAATTCGGTTCGGGTTAATCAGGTCCCGGGTCGCTTCGGGTTGGATTCATTATTCGATACGGTTAAAAAACACCCCCCTAGATTGAAGCCATAACTTCATCATTTCTCTCATGATATTTATCCACATCAATCAATACACGACATGACATCAATCAATACAACTATACAAGGCATGAAACGAGTACTGTGATGTTTAGCACTAACCATGATGAACCCTTTGTACCCTAGAAAACAATTTTGACTATTAAAAAGTCAAACTTGACCAATACTCAAAGTTGACCAAATTCTTTCCCAATTTAATACTTTCTGGTTTCGTTTATGTTTTAAGAATTTTCTTTTGTCTTTGGTTCCGTTTTGGTAAGATTCTTTTCATTGTTGTTTCAGTCATGTGTTTTTCTCTTTTTGACATGTTTTGAAAACCATACATATTTTATGTTCAAATAATTAATATAACATCCCCTACCATGTGTGAAGGTGAATACTTCACTATTTTTTCGTTTTTATTTTAAGTTTTAGTTGTGTTTAGTTTCTTCAGTTTTTGGTTTCTATTTGGTTTTAGTTTTCTTGGATTTGGTATCATTTCAGTTTTGATTTCTTCCGATTTTTGTTTCGGTTTAAGTTTTTTTTGGGATTTGGTTTTGTTTCGGTAAGATTCTTTTACTTGTTAGTTTTGTTTTAGTTTTTTGGGTTGTGTTTTTTTTGTTTCTTTTCAGTTTGGTGTAGAAATTCACTTTTGACGTGTTTTGAAGAGCATATATATATATATATATATCCAGTTCAAAAACAACGAAGATGACGAAGAAGACGAAGACAAGTAATTTCTATGTGGTTTTCAATTTTAATGTAAAATTTATTTATTTTATTTAATAAAATGTTATTTGGATTATTTTAAATAAAAAAGTAAAAAAAAATGATGAGATAATGATGATAGGGGCTCCATTCACAACACCCTTTTTAGCCAAAAAGCCTCTTTGCTGACGTGGCGTCACATGTCGCACAACGCCCACAAAAGGGCTCCATCCGCTACACATGATCTTAGGGATTCTGTAACATTATGAAAATTTCGAGTTCAAAATGACAAGCTTTCCAAAGTCTAAGGACTAAACTTGCCAAAATCCAAACCTGAGGGTTAAAATTAAAAATTCTGTTTTCCTGACCCATCGCGCTACGCGATGGATCAGAAGAGAGACTCATCGCGTACCGTGATGGGTTATTTGACACGTGTGCCACGTGGCACACGGTGGCATCGTCTGCCGCCACGTGTCACCACGTGGCAACACGGCCGCCACGTAACTCTGATTTATTTACAAATGTGGTACCAACATAAGCGTCACACTCCTAGGCCGTAGTTTGGGGTGTGACAAGTGTTGGTATCAGAGCCATCGATCTTAGCGAATTGGGTATTATAAAACAATACCCAAGCTTCGATCCAAGTATAGGAAATAATTGTTTATTTGTCTTAGGGATAAGATAGGTTGGTAACCTTTTCTTTCCCTCCACATTCTAAACCACCCATAATGTTAGATGTCATTCAAAGCTTTTATGGAGAACTTTGTACGCAAGGCTAAAGAAGCTGGAATCGCCGAACCTTACCCCGAGGATAATATGAGTGAGGGATACTATGAAGCATACTTTGACCAAGATGTGGAACATGACTTAACCAAACCCGTATACTACCCCGGAAGTAAACACTATCCAATAGACGTTCCCGATAGTTGACCGAAACAAAGAATTGAGCCATCTAGGCATTCAAGTTACCATCCACCAACCATACCAATGTACCATCCCTCTGAAGTACCGACGTACCATCCAACGGAAATCCCCATATACCGATCATCAGAAATACCGCAGTACTACCCAACTGGATACTTACCACCAAATCCTCATCCATCCTATGCCTTTCTTTCCAATTTACCCATCAAAGAAGAACCAAGATCCCCATCCTTCGACTGGATGAAATGCCACTCCGATCAACGACGATGGCATACCGGAAGCTCCACTTGCAATGAAGTCAACTCTCAACCCAACAATGACGGAGGGGCATCCCGCAAACCTAGAATGAGAGTAATGATGTCCTATGAAAGTTTCCAGATGCCCCCGATAAACAATGAAACCACTCAGCATATGGAAGAGGAAGTACCTGAAGAAGAGGAAGAACCCGAGGAGGAATAAGAAGACCCCGAAGATGAGGAGGATCCTGAGGAAGAGTCTGAACCGGAAGAAGAACATCCCGATAATCCCAATGAGATATCAACATCAATGGATGGATCACTCACTTCCCAAAACCCAAGCTACGGTTCTTTTGATCCATATGTCCAATATCTCGAGAAACTCAAGAACCAAGCTTCATCAAGTTTTCCACCATTCCAAGGTGTAATCCCAACAGAAGAAGAGCAAGCCGATGAGATCAGAGAACAAAACAAACCTGCTAAAGCTTTCTTCTACCTTTCATCCAACATGACTGAAGTTCCATATCTAGAACCAAGGAATCACTATGAAATGGTGACATTGGGTTACCGCGACCCACCTCCACAATATGGATACCCCAACGAAATTCCACAGTCGTATGAAGAACACTTGGACCGCGCTCTGCACAAAACAGATGATTGGAGGAAGAAGATGGCCATTGAAGGAGAGAAAAAGAAGAAAATAGGGAAGACACTTCTTCGTAAGTGCAAAAAGTTAACGAAAGTGGTGAGGAAGTTCATGAAAGATTGAAGATGGTGGAGAAGGATGCAATGTGAAGTTATGTGTATAATATAATTTCGTATGTTATGTGAAATATATGTGTAAACAAGAACGTTGAAACGTTCTTGAAATAAGGATAGGATGATCAATATATATATATATATCTAACAAACGATGTATATATATGTGTATGTAATGTAAAATAAATATATATATCCTTTTGTGATATATATATATATATATATGTGAAATAAGATATATGTTTAATAAAGGAAACGTTGTTAAAATTTCAGATATAAAAAGATATACTAAAAAGAAAAATGTCTGAACAAAGTAATAACAACGAGAATGCACGAAAAGAAGATGAGATAAGAAAGGGGAAAGATCCCGTAAATAACCAAGATGAACCAATCCCCGATAAATATAAGATCCAAATATAAAAGATGATTAAGGATGCGGTTAGAGAAGAGTCTATGGCTAGGTCTCAATCGAAAACACAAAACATTCTCATTCCGTAAATCCTTCCCCAAAATCCGTAAAATCTCGTCCGAACCCATCTCGTGTCGTGGAAAGTGTTCATGAGTCTAACACTGATGGAGGAGTTAGGCAAAAATTTAAGAAGCTAAAGATTAGTGGGTGTTCGTTGAAGGATTTCAAATACTATGGACCGAAGGAGTTCCACGGGGATAAAGGAGCTATCACAGCCGTGAGGTGGCTTGAGGAGATGGAGACAATTGTGATTACAAGCAAATGTTTTGATGAAGAAAAGATCCAATATTCTGCCCTTATGTTTAAGGGTGAAGCACTCGAGTGGTGGAATACATTGATTCTAAGTAAAGGGAGGGAAGTAATGTACAATCTAACCTGGAACGAGTTTAAGGAGTTGTTAATGGCAAAGTTTTGTCCGATGCATGAGACGGACCAAATCCAAACTAAATTCCTCAACCTCAAGGTTGTAGGGACGAATCTTCGTGAATACAATACCAAGTTTCATGAATATTGTCGTTTGGTTCCCCAGCTGGTGAATCCTGAATCCAGCAAAGTTACCCGATACATTTGGGGACTTCCGCGGGAAATCCGCGATATGGTGAGGTCACATTTACCTCAAACCGTTGATTCAGCGATGGAGTTAGCTGGTTATCTGATGGGCGGTATGATCCGCAACAAGGAAGAAGATAAGAAGGTTACAAAAACAACTGCTCAAGGAAGAACTGGAGGAAGCGCCAATTTCAAAGGCAAAGGCGTAAACCAACACCAAAACCGATTCAACTCAAATGCTACACCATGCAAAATATGTAGAAAGTATCACAAGGGTCGATTTAACTTCGCTCCGCCTCCTAAAGTTTGTGAGTCATGCAATTGTACGGGCCAAGCTGCAGCTGATTGTTGGAAGAAAAAAATGACATGCTATAATTGCAAAGAGATGGGTCATCTTAGTTTCGAGTGCCCAAAGAACAAACCCGCGACTGGTGGTGCGGGTGGAAGTGGCCAGAACAAGAAGGGAAACGTGAGAGTCTTTGTACTTGACACAAAGAAGGCCGTTGACATGCCGGAAACCATTACCGGTACGTTTCTAGTCAACGACACCTATGCTAGAGTTTTATTCGATTCGGGTGCCAATTTAAGTTTTATAGATTATAGATTTTGTAGTCTATTAAACGAACCTTTAACAAAGTTAAATAAAACTCTAAGCGTCGAGACTGTTAGTGGCGAAATCGTTAAGATCTCTGAAGCCCTTGAAAACGGAAAAATTCACTTAGCTGGTTATATTCTGCCCATTCAACTTTTACCAATGGCACTTGCTGGTTTTGATATTGTACTTGGTATGGATTGGTTATCCGATAACCATGCCCGTATCATCTGCAATAGCAAAACCGTTGAACTTCAAGCCCCTGATAAACGAACGATTCGAATTGAATGGGACAAAGATGCTGGCCAAGTTAGCATAATTTTCATGATTAGGGCTAACAAATGTTTAAATCAAGGATGCTTAGCATTGATGGCCTACGTCACTGAAGAATCAAAGCCTTCAGTACTGCTCCGATCGCCAAAGCTCCGTATCGCCTCGCGCTAACCGAGATGAAGGAACTGAAGAAACAACTTGACGAGCTTCTCGAGAAATGTTTCATACGACCGAGTTCGTCACCATGGGGAGCACCAATCTTATTTGTCAAAAAGAAGGATGGATCTATGAGTATGTGTATCGACTATCGTGCGTTAAACAAAGTCACAATCAAAAATCGTTATCCACTCCCTCGAATCGATGATCTTTTTGAGCAACTTCAAGGTGCTAGCTTCTTTTCTAAAATCGATCTTCGTTCCGGCTATCACCAACTCAAAGTCCAATATGAGGATATCCCAAAGACCACTTTTCGAACGAGGTATGGACATTATGAGTTCACGGTCATGCCGTTTGGACTTTCTAATGCTCCAGCTGCGTTCATGGACATGATGAATCGTATTTGCAAGCCTTACTTGGATAAATTTGTTATCGTATTCATCGACGACATACCTATCTATTCTAAGTCTAAGGACGATCATGAAAATCATCTTCGAACTTTGCTCGAAATTCTTAGAACTGAGAAGTTGTACGCTAAGTTCTCAAAATGTGAGTTCTGGTTACGCGAAGGGCAATTTCTTAGTCACATCATCAACGTTAACGGTATTCAAGTTGATCCCGCTAAGATTGAAGCTATCTCTAAGTGGGAGATCCTAAAATCGCCAACCGAGATTCGAAGTTTCTTAGGTTTGGCCGGCTATTACCGTAGAGTCATTGAAAACTTTTCCCGGATCGCTGTTCCCCTAACCTCCTTAACTCGCAAGAATAGCAAATATGAATGGGGAACAAAACAACAAGAGGCGTTCTATATACTCAAACAAAAGCTTACCCAAGCACCTATACTATCCTTGCCAGAAGGTACTGAAGATTTCGTTGTTTTTAGTGATGCGTCTAATTCCGGCTTGAGATGTGTACTAATGCAACGAAAGAAAGTAATCGCTTACGCCTCTCGTCAACTCAAAGTGTCCGAAAAGAAATATACCACTCAAGATCTAGAGTTAGGCGCCAAAATCTTTGCACTAAAGATATGGAGGCACTATCTCTATGGAGTAAGATTTACCGTGTACACTGATCATAAAAGCTTGAAGCACATTTTCGATCAAAAAGAGCTTAACATGCGCCAACGACGCTGGATGGAAACTCTCAACGACTACGACTGCGAGATCGTTTATCATGAAGGCAAAGCCAACGTTGTGGCTGATGCCTTGAGTCGTAAAGAGCACGAAAAGCCAAAAAGAGTCCGAGCGCTAAGGCTAGAACTTCAAGTCGATCTCTTCAAACAAATCAAATCTGCCCAAACTCAAGCGATCAATGAAAACCAAATCTCCGACGAAAAATATAATGGCACCAATGACTCGTTAGTCAAAAGTGACGATGGTATTTTTAGAATGGGAAACCGGATTTGGGTACCAATAGTTGGGAACTTGAGTGAAAAGATAATGAATGAAGCTCATAAATCCAAATACATGATGCACCCCAGTAGTGACAAAATGTATCAAAACTTGAGGCCAAATTACTGGTGGAATGGAATGAAAAAGGGCATCGCTTCGCATGTTGTGAAATGTCTAACTTGTTTAAAGGTCAAGGCTGAACACCAGAAGCCTTCAGGATTGCTCCAACAACCTGAACTTCCCGTATGGAAGTGAGAGTTAATCACTATGGATTTCATTACCAAACTCCTTAAAACGGCTCGACAACATAATGAAATTTGGGTCATTGTGGATCGATTGACAAAATCCGCACACTTTATACCCATCAATGAATCATATTCAATGGATAGACTAGCGCGTATTTATGCGAACAACATCGTTGCTTTGCATGGAGTACCGCTGTCTATAATTTCTGATCGAGACAGTCGTTTCACATCTCATTTTTGGAAAATCTTCCAACAAGCCTTAGGCACAAAGCTTAACCTTAGCACCGCCTATTATCCGCAAACCGATGGGCAAAGCGAAAGGACAATTCAAACGTTGGAATACATGCTTCGGGCTTGTGTGATTGACTTAGGTGGAAGTTGGGATAACCACTTACCCCTAATGGAATTCACGTATAATAATAGCTATCACACAAGTATTCAAGCCGCACCGTTCGAGGCGTTATATGGTAGAAAGTGTAGAACGCTCGTGTGTTGGTCTGAAACCGGAGAAAATTAACTATCTGGACCCGAGATAGTCCAAGAGACCACCGGCAAGATTCTCCAAATCCGAGAACGACTTAAGACGGCACGTGATCGCCAAAAGAGTTACGCCGATGTCCGTCGTAAACTGTTGGAATTTAAAGTTGGTGACAAGTTCTCTTTAAAGTCTCGCCTTGGAAAGGCGTTGTTCGCTTCGGTAAGAAAGGAAAATTAAGTCCTCGATTTGTTGGACCCTTTGAGGTAGTCGAATGAATCGACACTGTTGCATACCGTTTGCAGCTGCCAGAGGAAATGTAAGGGATACACGATGTATTCCATATTTCGAATCTGCGTAAATGTTTAACTGATGAATCTTTATCTATGCAATTAAAAGTCGTTGAAATAAATGAAAACTTAAAATTCGTAGAACGTCCAATTCAAATAGGAGATTCGAAAACAAAGAAATTAAAAAGAAGAACATTGAAAATCGTGAAAGTGAAATGGGACTCACGAAGAGGACCCGAATATACATGGGAACTCGAATCGGAAATGAGAAAGAAATACCCCCACTTGTTCTCGTAAAGCAATCTCGAGGACGAGATTTATTTCAAGGTGGTGTGGATGTAACATTATGAAAATTTCGAGTTCAAAATGACAAACTGATGCGGGTGTGTGTGTGCGTCTTAAAATATAAGAGGTGGAATGATTTGTTTTTGCACAAGATCGTGTTTTAAATTTATAAAAGTGATTTCTACAAAGACTAAACACACACAAAATAGGCAAGTGTACCTATCGTATATGCAGAATAGTATTGGTAAGAACCAAGTATCGATCCGTTGACACAAATGTTTCTAATAATAAATTGTTGTTTTACTTCAATCGGAGGTTTTAATCATTTTTGGGGTTAATTTTTTAAACTTTTATAAAATATAAATACTTATATATATATAATATATAGGTGACCAAGACAAGAAATTCTAAACGAGTTGTTCAATTATGAGAAGGTTACTATCTAATATCTAGAATCCACTCCATTTTAGCATTGACAATTAATATGTAGACATGTGATAAACTTGCCGTAGCAATATATGATAGATAGCTCCTTAAACCTTAAGTGAGCATCTTTGGCACTAAGGAGATGGTATGCGCATTTTAAAGTCCACCATTTCCTAATGTCATACCATCTCAATGATGTCAATTTAAGTTGGCAAGTAGTTTCATAAAGTAGAAAGATTATGATTGACTTCGATTTCTCAAATACCAATTCTAACAACTTCGGGTGGTTGTAGTTCATCTCACAACCTCCCCTTGGTTGATTTATGTAGGTTATAATTACACATTCCGTTAACATATGGTTTCTTTAACTAATTTGATATCCTAAGCAAAGCCATTTTCGGATTACCAAGGTTTAGAAAAATACACCTGTAACATCCTAAAATATTATAACGTTAAATAAAGAAAGTTACGTTTAGTGATTTCGCGTTATTAATTAATTAATATCGAGTAAGGAACGGATCATGGACTTAGATTAATTAAGGTGGATTAAGTGGTAATGGGCTTTAGGTCCATGGGCTTCAAGAGGTATAAATACCCTCTTAAACCAACCTAAAACCCTAAACCATCATTTCTTTCCATCCTAATCTCTACACACTCAAAAACACACACATCCTTCACCATATTACAGCCAAGAGAGAGACGAGAGGGATTTGAGACCAAACGGACGCTGGCTTGTAGTAGATCTTTACCACACGAGCTATATACAAGATCTAGAGTTCATAACCAAGCTTAACAAAATCCAAACGAGCACTAAAGGTACGTCTTTTACCTTAAAGATTACGTTTTTATTAACATTTAACCTTGAAACTTATAACGAGAATGGATCGGGTGTAAATGAAACGTAAAGTTGTAAACTTGAGGCTAAAACGAACTTACAGGACCTGCGATAGGTGCGGCTCGTTTAAAGATAAACCTTAGACCTAATATTAAACGTTTTAATCATAAAGGTTCGAACTTTATATGTTTTCGAGTCAAATTTTATCCGAGAATGAACACGAGAACGTTTACGGGTTTGATCCGTGTCATATTCAAGGATTTCACGACAAAACGATTATGATTAAGGGGTTTTAGAGCGAACAGTAACTATTGCTGAGCAACTTCGCCTGCAAAGCTAAGTTCGCTCAAGGTTTAAGTTCGCTAAAGACTAAGTTCGCCGAATATTAATTTCGCTCAAGTTAACTTCGCATCTATACAAGTTCGCCTACTATGAACTTCGCCTATTACAAGTTCGCTGATGATAAGTTCGCATGACGTTAAGTTCGCTTAATGTTAAGTTCGCTTATTGTTAAGTTCGCTTAATGATAAGTTCGCTGGAGTCAGCTCGACCCCAGCCAGGGGCTCTGCCCCTTGGACCCTGCTAGGGGCTGCCGCCCCTAGAACCCCCGCTGCCAGGGGCACTGCCCCCGGACCCCCGTTCGTTGTGGGTTATAATTAAACTAGAAACACAATATAGATAGCGATAGATGATTGATACGTGTATTGTTATACAGTTAGCTGTGCACATCTCAAGAAGGGAATAACAATTAACGGTGAACGTAACCGTGTTCAGGTGAGTTTTAGCCCCATTTATGTGTTATGTTTTCGGGGCTGTGTGCATACTCAATATGTTTGTTAATACGCTTATCCTAAGAGATAAGTGTATGCCTTATGTGAATAATGTGAAATGTATGAATGATTGCTTGATGGTACGTGAACGATCTTCGGATATTGCACGTACTGTCAGGTTGTAACGCTATGTATAAGGTAAGTATGATATGTATGCTTATGTGTATGAACGTGATAAAGTTAATAAAAGAAGGAAATGATGGTTGCATGGTTGTATGGTTACGAAAAGGGTACCGAGCCCTAATAATACTCGAGGTATGATGTATGGTTGTATGATAACGAAGAGGGAATCGAACCCTACTAATATTCGAGAACTAGGGAACCGAACCCTACTAATATTCGAGGAAAGAGGGTACCGAGCCCTAATAATACTCAAGGAAGGAGGGTACCGAGCCCTAATAATACTCGAGGAAGGAGGGTACCGAGCCTTAATAATACTCGAGGAATGTAGGGCGTAATGCTCTTTATAACGTAAGATATGAAAGCAAGTTAGTACAAAAGAAAGTATGAAAGTATGAAAGTATGAATGAAAGAATATAAGTTTGTGTGTACTGTATAATGTATGATTAACTAGAACTCACTCAGCGTAGCTGACTTTTAGTATGCACGCAGGTGAGTAGGATGAGGCAGCTCGCTTGAGGGGACACGTGGCGTTGAATAAGAGACTGGCATCGGAAGGCTCAGGGCGTGTTATGTTTTAATTACTTAGTTTTCGAAAGACAAGTTGGTTGTTTAAGACAAGTTTTGAATTGTTATGAAATGTTTTATTAAAGTTTTTATATTCCGCGAATGTTTTTAATTAACTCTGATATTAGAACTGCGTTTATGAGTAAATCCAACACGAAAGTAGGGCTATCGGTAACGGGGCCTTACAACGCCATAACTTATATCTCATCATTTCTAAGTACAATATAAGGATCCATGTTTTGATAATGTATCAAAGTATTTCTATCTTTCATGAACGATTGCCAATGATATTGACAACCACCAACTTTGAATTAATTATTTAAGATGGTGAAACATTTCTCATCAAAAGATAATTGTAATATAACCATGTACTTTACTAGACTACATCACATGTCTTGATTAATTATCAAGTAAAACAAAGCTTCTTCATAGATTTTAGATGGTAAAAGGAGTTTAGCTCATAATGAGCATAGTGATAAACATTAAGATGATTGATAATAACAAATACATGATTAAACTTGGAACAATTTAACCAAATGTAGATGAATCTTTCTTCTTAATGATGGTAGTGATGGTTGATGATGATGATTAATGGTGATGACCTCCAAACCTTCAAACTCTTCACTAGATCTTCAAAGTGAGTGTTAGTGTGTGTTTTTATAAGTGAAAACCGGAGAGAATTCTTTTCAAGGCACACCAAATGAGTGCAACATGAGCCACTATTTATAGGCATTTTGGATGGTGAGGCACGGCCCCGTGCTTGATGAGCACGCCCTCATGCATTTTTATGACATGTGCCAGATTTGTTTTGTCTTTTGTGTGAGGTGGCAACGGCCCCGTGGTTGGAAGGCACGGCCCCGTGATTTTTAGTGACATGTTCTCAATTCTTCTTTGTCTTTTCTGCGTTCTCGTCCACGGCCCCGTGCATGATGAGCACGGCCCCGTGCTTTTGCTTCCATATTTTGTCTTTTCTTGTGTTAGAAGCATGGGGGCGTGTTTCTTGAGGCACGGGGGCGTGTTTCTTTGTTTTCTTGTGTTTTCTTCTGTTTTTCTTCGTCTTTTTGCTTGTTTTTTCGTTTGAGGCTTGGTTTCACCTGAAATTATGTTTTATTATGATAAGTAGCCTTTTATGCTATGTTATTAGATAGAAATTGCAGTTTTTAGAGATTATTTGATGCCGAAAAGATGTATATTTTTATGTACATCACAAACTTTCCAAAGTCTAGGGACTAAACTTGCCAAAATCCAAATCTGAGGGTTAAAATTAAAAATTCTGATGTATGTATGTGAACACTTTTAGCCAAAATGCAACCTGTGATAAATAAGCTTGTAACAAGTTCAAATCTCCACCTTTTGAAGGGTTGCATAGATCAGAAGGTAAAAGGGGTTTCGGTTTAGTGTAAGTAGGAATTGGTATTTTGTGGTGGTTCAAGGGTTAATGGTAAATACAACTTCCACTGTTTGTCGGGAGTTTTGAGATGTCTTCGATGGTGAGCTCTTTTTTTTTTATATACCCAATGACTCTTTTAAGGTCAGATCGTCAAGACCAGTTTTATCGAGGATGTGGATCAATTCTTCTTCAATCCTATTCTGAATATAACTTCCAACTCTAATGGATCGTTCGGCTTTGAGCCTAATAGCCCCCACCGTCATTAGCTCGGTAAATTCATGCTGAGACTGAGTTTGACTTTTTCTACATCTTCCTTCGTGGGACCAGTTTCCGCAACCTAAACATCGTTCATATCTTTTTGCTCTTCTATTCATTGCGTTTTTGGAAATTCCACAGAATGGTGGCCTTTGTTCGTTTTGGTGCTACTTTTTCCTCACCTCATTGCTAAAGAGAAAGATTCTCTCCCTAAGTTCTGGAGGCAACCTAGGTTTTGTGAAGTGTATGCAGCAAAGGAAATTGAAATCGAAAGAATGCATTTCCAGTTCTTTAGGGTCTGCCGGTAAAAGACCAGTGTTGTATTTTAACGGTGAAAATGGATAAGGTGATCGGGTTTTTTGGGTTTTGTAATTTGGTAATGGGTTTGATGGAATTGTGTAGGTATTACCTTCTTCCTTATACAACTCTTCGTGCGGCCTTAAAATGAATAATTGCGACAATTTCTAAATCACACGATACATATGACTCACTCAAAGCTTCCGAAAAAATATTTATATGGCATGAGGTTTATCTCACAGTAACGGAGGAATTGGGTATTAACGCCATATTTTGCATAAATTTATTCTCAATATTACAAAACTTTCTTCTTACTTTTTTCACTTTTATGTAATGATTGGTTGTTTGCAAAACATTTTCTTGGTTTTCTCTTTAGGTTTTTAAGTAATCTTTGTTTGCTGCAAAAATATTTGTTTTAGAGAATTTTTATAATTAGTTGGACAAACAATTGGTCAAGTAATTCCCCTCCCCACACTTGAATCTCACATTGTCCTCAATGTGACAAGATTCATGAAAATATGAAAATTCTAATTGAGTATAATGGGTAAAAATGGAGAGTTACTTCCCTACGGGTTAACGAAATTTCGACAGAGCGTCCCCTGTTTTTCGTCAGTTTTCTTGTTTTTGTACCTGTATAATATAAAACTGCAAACATCCACAAACAACCAAGCATAAACTGCTGAAAATTGGGTATGGAATCATCCATCCCTTGCCCTATCGGGCTAAATTAGTCCTAACATAATTTCTTTGGCACTCACGGCCATAAAAAGTATCCAAACCAACATAAAAACAAATAAACAAGTACAACGGAAAGTAAATTGTTTAAAACACACATAATAAGTTCATAAAATACCGCCAACCCATGCCCTTGCCCGACCTACCAGTGCCGCCAGTCATTAGTTACCCGTGTCCGGGTCAAATGGTCCCCACTGCCTGTCCATGCGGTAGCCCAACCGATCGATCTCTCCCCTCGTCTCTGCATATTCGGCTGCTCGCTGTGCATCTGATGCAGCCATCTGCTCTGTAATCCTGTTAAATGAGGCGGTAGTGTTAGCTGAGAACTGATCAATAAGTCCATAAATACCCTCGAAAGAGTATCGGCTATCGTGTGACGAACTGGGGCCGGTCCCTGATGAAGACGGGCCTCCTCTCTGATGGTAAGTTCGGCGACGTTGTTGTCTGGGCGGTGATTGTCGTCTCTCATGCACATCCTGTATCATCATCTCTGACGGGGTCTTCTGGGTCCCAAACCTGGTTGTTCTTGTCACAAAATCTCCACACACCTGGGCTGATTTGCTGAACCATCTGCATGCTCTCACAGTAATCAAGGTTGAGAGCTATTGAGTCTGGGCTCGGGGTTCCTTCTGTGTCTGCACCAGAGGCTCTGTAGAGGTTGTAGATCCAGGGACCACCGAAGATTGGGGAATCCTCGGGCAGTGGCATTTGACATGAAAAGCTTGTAGAATAGCACAGTGATATTGCATGGTATTTCGTTTTTCATGCAATACAATGCCCAAAGATCCTTTAGGTTGACAACCCCTTCACTCTGTCCTCGAGCTGTGACGGTATGACTCAGCAAACGGTGGATGAACCTCATGAGCGGGTCACGCAGTGCTGTGCTTTTTGAGACTCTTGGTCTATACCTTGTTGTTCCATAACTCAATTGTTCCCAAGCTTCTTCCCTAATGGCACCTGCTTCAGCTTCATCATCATCACCCTCATCTGTAAACGTTGTTTTGGCCTCGAACCAGATGTTTGTGTCAGTTTCCTCGGCCGTGTAAATACCCAAATCAATTCCCAGTTGGGTGACAGAAGTTGTATGCCAAACACCCCCACATCGAAACTCGATTGCCTTGGTATCCCACATGTCGAACTTTTTCTTCTTCATGTTGAATGAGGCTAGGAACTCTTTTGTAAGTTCTGTCACTGAATCCACTGTCTGGTTAAAAACTCGTCTCCAGGGTCCCGTCACAATGTTCTGGTAGCGGTCCCAATGGTTAACTTGTTTGAGGGTTTCTTCGCATGCATGGAAGTGAGCTTCAGGATATCTGTTATTGAGGTAAGTTAATCTTTCATTTGCAGATCGGTCCCTTGTCTTCCGGTTTCCGAAGACTAGGAATGCATGAAACTCTTCCCCATACTTGGCCATCTGCAATTTAAACCTAAATTAGTCAAAACTCATGAAAAATTTTCAATTTGCTGAAACAGAGAGCAAAGCACGGCGGCGTGCTTTCAGAAGCACGGTATCGTGCTGCTGCTTCTGGTTCAGTTCCTTTGATGTTTGACTTTTGGTTGACCACGGTTCGTGTTGTTTTGTGCACGGCTCGTGTTTTTAATACCGATTTCTAACTTACTCAAACTCGAACCCTCGTTTCTAACCGGTTATATCAATTGGGTTTAATGGTGTGTCGGGTTTTTATGCTAACACCCAAAACCCGAATTGTTTCTTTCAATTAAACCGTAACCATCAAACATTCAACAATCTATTCATCATAATCAAGCATAATAACCCATATCCTTTTCGGGTTTTGACCCTGATTTGGTCTATTTGAACAATTTTAGGGTTAATCTAAACCTAGAGTGATGAATTTGAGTAATGCATTTGTTAAATTAACATACCTTAGGTTTAGAATCGAAGATTAGATGAAGAAATTCGCAAAAATGGTTGAAGGTCAGAGGTTTTCGGTTCAGAATGCAGTGAAAATAGGGTTGGATGTGTGAGAAAGTTATTTTATTAAGTTAAAAACTCGTAACTATCCTGACACCAAAAACACGGCCCCGTGCTTTTGGAGCACGGTACTGTGCCGCTTAGTGCAGACAGTACTGTTTTGTTTATTTAGTCGAGCTGGTTTGTTTTTAACTGGGTTTTTATTTTCTGGTTATTTTAACATGGTAATTAAAAATCCTAGATTTCATTAAAACATAAAATTAAAGACATAATTAAAGATAGATGAAATGAAAAGTACGACAACAACTCTCGGATCCTAACACATAGAACTAGCGGGAACAATTTCAACCCGAAACAAAGTCAGAACTTTAACGACCACCACCCCCGAACAAGTCCTGGATGTGTGGTGGTGCTCGTTTGGCTTCCAAAAGTTCGTCAAGCTTTTTGTTGAGCGTAACGATTTCTCGGTTGAGAAAGTTAAGTTTGGAAGTCACATCTTTGTGGTGGCCATCCACAACATGGAAATTCTCGAACCTAAGCAGGTCGACTTTGTTAATCAACTCGACATGTTGCTCTCAACTTGGTCTCTTACGATGCATTGGAGTTTCATGATTTGTTCCTCAAGGAAGGAAGATTCATGTTGTTTCCCCTTCTTCACTAGCTTCCATTCAACCCGTTTTCCTTCCATTTAGGTAGTTTTTGTTTGGTGTGAATGGAATAGTGAATTTATGCATGCATTATATAGAGACTGGAAAGTTGAACACGGCACCGTGTTTTTAGAAGCACGGCCACGTGCTGCTAAAGGAATAAATGTTTCTGAGTCAGAGAATTGTACGGAGTCAGCGCGTATCATGCTGAAGATTCTGGGGCGACCACGGCCTCGTGCTTAGGAAAGCACGGCCAATGCTTTTTGTCACAGTGATTTTCCTTTTAAATTTCAACACAATTCAAGATCCGGAATTTTTAGATTGACGTTTATTGTAATAATTTGGAAGTTTGGTTATCTAAAAATTACTTTTGATTAAATAAAGATCCTAGAACAATTGCGGGATAAGCCCGGATTTCCTAAGAAAAGAAAATAATCGGGTTAAGCCCGAAGTCCTAACACATTGTGCTTTATGCACTTGTTTACACATAAAAGCATAAAATTAAGTTTCCTAGAGCTCCCCGAATGGCTCTCCTCCTCCGAACGGTCTTGGCGGGGGAAAATACGTGAAACCGAGAACTTGAAACTGGAGTTGCTCGTTGATGTCTCGGAGTTCCATTTTCATGTTTTCCACTGATTCGGTGAGTTGCACGAGACGCATCTCAGCAAGGAGATTCATTTCGGTGAGTTCTTTCACGAGTTCTTGAAGTTTCAAGAGAAGCTCGGTTTTGGAAACATGGCGGGCATCGTTTCTCGGATGTCGGGAAACGGGAATTGCTTCATTCATCTCAGTTGGCATGCTGAATTATCAGAGGTTTTTGGTTTTGGTTTGTGCAAGAAATGCAATGACACAAGGTTCCTTTTATAACCAAACATGATACCAAGCACGACACCATGCTTTTGGAAGCACACCCCCGTGTCTTTACTCTGACAATTCTGTTACAAACAGTCTGACTGAGATTTTTGCAGTGTAGATGCCGGCCCACATTTTTAGGCACGGGACCGTGCTTCAGGAAGCATGCCCCCGTGATTTTTAAAATTTTATATTTTCTGTTTTTTTTAGATGGTATTTATTTACAAGGCCTAGTTTTGTGAAGTTTTTGGCCAGACCTTGTTTCCTTAATTTCTTATCTAAAAAGTTTGGAGGGTTATTACCTCCAAAACTTCTTTAAGTGGACCGTCGATGTATGGTTTTAATCGATGTCCATTTACTTTGAACTTCTGGCCGTTTGAATTTGAAATTTCGATGGTTCCATAGTCAAACACTGTCTCAACTACGTATGGACCTGTCCATCGGGATTTCAGTTTTCCTGGGAAAAGACGTAAACGAGCGTTGTATAACTGTACACGATCACCAGCTTGAAATTTTTTGTTTTCTTTTAAATGAGTGTCGTGTATGCGTTTAGTCTTTTCCTTGTAGGACCAGGAATTTTCATAGGCCATTGTTCTCAGTTCCTCAAGCTCACGAATTTGATCTTCCCGGTTTGCTCCGGCGGATGTTAGATCAAAATTTACTGCTCTGAGAGCCCAGTAGGCTTTGTGTTTTAATTCTACTGGTAGATGACATGCCTTCCCGTAAACGAGCTTAAAGGGTGTCGTTCCTATGGGAGTTTTGTAGGCCGTCCTGAGGGCCCACAATGCGTCATCTAACTTTTCTGCCCAATTTTTGCAATTCATCCCCACACTTCTTTCCAAAATTCTCTTAATTCCTCGATTTGAGACCTCTACCTGCCCACTGGTCTGCGGGTGATATGGTGTTGCTAGTCGGTGGTGAACCCCATACCGTGCTAAGACTTTGTTCATCAGGGTGTTACAGAAGTGAGTACCTCTGTCGCTGATGAGGGCTTTTGGAGTACCGAATCTTGAGAATAACTTTTTCAGAAATCGTACAACTACTCGAGCATTGTTGGTGGGAAGAGCTTGTGCTTCTACCTATTTAGACACGTAGTCGACTGCTACAAGGATGTATTTATTTCCGAATGAGTTAGGAAATGGCCCCATGAAGTCTATCCCCCATACATCAAAGATTTCACAAATTTGAATGCCTTTTTGAGCCATCTCATTTTTTGATGAAATGTTCCTGGCTCTTTGACAAGCATCGCATGCTTGGATCAAAGTATGTGTATCTTTGTATATAGTGGGCCAGAAAAATCCTCGGTCAAACACTTTCCTGACCGTGGTGGCAGTACCGTGGTATCCGCCTGTTGGTCCTTCATGGCAGTGTTTGAGAATGTCTAAGGCCTCCTTTCCTGCTACGCACCTACGAATGACTTGGTCCGCACCTATCCTAAACACGTATGGATCTTCCCAGAAGTAAAACTTAAGATCGGAGAAGAATTTCTTCCGCTGTTGATGGGTAAGTCCTTTTCTGAGGATCATACAAGCTAAGTAATTTGCGAAGTCGGCATACCAAGGACTTTTGTTTTTTTCTTCTATGACTCCTTGAATGTGCATGAGAACCTCATGTGGGAAATTATCATTGATAATTTCTTTGTGAAGTTCTTCGGGAGTTGGACATTCTAGTCGTGAAAGATGGTATGCGGCTACATTTTCTGCTCCTCTCTTGTCTTTAACTTCGATGTCAAATTCTTGGAGTAGTAGGATCCACCGGATGAGTCTAGGTTTGGCATCTTGTTTGTTGAATTGGTACCGTATTGCGGCATGATCGGTGTAAACTATGATTTTGGAAAGAACTAGGTATGATCTAAATTTTTCAAAGGCAAATACTACTGCTAGCAACTCTTTTTCAGTTGTGGTGTAATTTTCCTGTGCATCGTTAAGAGTTTTACTGGCATAGTAAATTGAGTGAAAGTGTTTTTCTTTGCGTTTTCCGAGTACGGCTCCAACTGCAAAGTCACTTGCATCGCACATGATTTCTAATGGAAGGGTCCAGTCGGGTGTGGTCATGATTGGTGCGTTGACAAGTTTGTCTTTTAGTGTATTGAATGACTCAACACACTCCTCAAAGAAGACGAATGGTGTGTCTTTCTCTAGAAGTTTGGTCATAGGTCTTGATATTTTTGAGAAGTCTTTTATGAAGCGGCGGTAGAAACCGGCGTGACCTAGAAAACTTCTAATGGTTTTGACTGAAGTTGGCGGTGGAAGTTTGGATATGGTTTCTATTTTGGCCCTATCAACTTCTAGTTCGTTTTGAGAAATCTTGTGACCTAGAACACTGTCTTCCTTTACCATAAAGTGGTATTTTTCCCAGTTGAGCACTAGATTTACTTCTTCACACCTAGCTAGCATTTTGTCTAGGTTCTTCAGACAATGATCGAAAGAGTCTCCAAATACTGAGAAGTCATCCATGAAAACTTCCATAGAGTTTTCGATCATTTCATGAAAGATGGCCACCATGCAGCGTTGGAAGGTGGCTGGAGCATTACATAATCCAAATGGCATTCTTCGGTAAGCGAATGTTCCGTATGGACATGTAAAGGTAGTTTTCTCCTGATCTTCAGGAGCAATGGGAATCTGAAAGTATCCGGAAAATCCATCAAGAAAACAGTAGAACATTTTTCCAGATAATCGTTCTAGCATTTGATCTATGAAAGGAAGTGGAAAATGATCTTTTCTTGTGGCGTCATTAAACTTCCAGTAATCAATGCAAACTCGCCATCCTGTGATGGTCCTCATTGGTATTAGTTCGTCATTCTCGTTCATTACGACCGTCATTCCTCCTTTCTTGGGTACTACTTGAACGGGACTAACCCAAGGTGAATCCGAGATCGGGTAGATTAATCCGGCATCAAGCAGTTTGATTACTTCCTTCTTCACCACATTTTGCATGTTGGGATTGAGACGTCTTTGATGTTGGACCACGGGTTTGTATTCTTCTTCCATGAGGATTTTGTGAGTACAAAAGGAGGGACTGATTCCCTTGATGTCCATGATCTTCCATGCGATAGCTTTCTTATGGTTTTTGAGAACCTTAAGAAGTTTGTCTTTCTCTTCTTTAGAAAGGTGAGATGAAATAATTACGGGAAGTTGAGAATCTTTCTCTAGAAAGGCGTATTCGAGATGTTTCGATAATTATTTTAACTCTAAGGCTGGTGGTTCTTCGATTGATGGTTTTGATTTTTCATTGTTTTCAATGATTTCGTATATCATTTCAGAATCTTCGTGGTAGTTATTATTGAAGTTTTCGTTTTGTAAAATGGGTTTGTTGAGTGTTTTCTCTAATACGTGTGTTTCTAAGGGAGTATTGATGGATGAATCTCGCATATAGAAACTTATGATGGAGTCTATGATATCAACACAGTATAAGGTGTCATCGTGTTGTTGCGGGTATTGCATAGATTTTCCTATGTCAAAAGTGATTGCCTCGTCATTGACTCTGAGAGTGAGTTTGCCGGTGCAAACATCAATGATAGCCTTTGCGGTGGCTAAAAAGGGTCTTCCAAAAATTAGATGTACACTTTTGTCTTCCTCCATGTCTAGAATCACAAAATCTACTAGGAAAACAAACTTGTCAATTTTGACAAGCATGTTTTCAACAATGCCCCGAGGATATTTAACGGATCGGTCAGCTAACTGAATGCTCATGCGGGTGGGCTTTGGTTCTCCTATCCCTAGTTTTGCAAAAACCGCATAAGGAATTAAATTAATACTAGCTCTTAGGTCAGCCAGGGCATTGCTAACAGATAAATTTCCTATGAGACAAGGGATAGTAAAGCTCCCTGGATCAGTCATCTTTGTCAGCAGCTTGCTTTGGAGGACAACTGAACATTCTACACTTAGGGTGACATGCGAGAGCTCCTCCAGCTTCCTTTTGTTTGTCAGCACTTCTTTGCGAAATTTGGCATATTTTGGCATCTGAGGAATAGCTTCGACAAAAGGGATGTTGATATGGAGTTGTTTAAAGAGTTCTAGAAACTTCCCATACTGGGCTTCCAATCGCTACTGCTTTAGTCTTCCAGGGTATGGAATAGGCGGAACATAGGTTCGGACCGGCTCATTAGGCTGTACTGTGCTTGTTGGGGTCAGCCTTTCCTACGTTTCATCAGGAGACTTTTTCTCCATAACTGATTCTGACGTTGGTGAGATAACAGTGGTTGTACCAATCTTGAGTGTAACGGCGTTAGCTGTTGCATTCGGGTTGGTGATTGTATTGCTTGGAAGAGTGCCAGGTGGTCTTTCGGATAATTGTCGGGCAATTTGTCCGATTTTGGTTTCTAGGTTCTGAAGTGATGCTTGTTGTCTTTTGAGATCGGCTTCATGTTTTAATAATACTCCGCTGATATCAACAGCTCTTGAGTCGGCTTTCTTTTCTGCTTCGTTTGTTTTGGTCATTAATTGGATTAGCATTTCTTCGATCTTAGAGTAGCTTGGGTTTTGATAGCTACTAGAACTTTGATCTTGAAATTGAGGTTTAGGCTGGAAGGGTTGATTCATTGGTCTTTTTTCGAATCCGGATAAAGGTTGAGTGTTACCTCCGTCTTTCCAGCTGAAATTCGGATGGTTTCTCCATCCTGGGTTGTAGTTATTGCTGAAAGCGTTATTTTGGCGAGCGATGAAATCGACTTCTTCCATGGCCATAACGAATTGTTTACAGTCACTCGTCTTATGACTTCCTCCACAAGTGTCACAGATAAGTCTGGTTTTTGATATTTCGGCTTGAAGCTGTTCGAATTTTTTAGAAAGGGCTTCAAGCTGGGCTATGGCAAGAGTGTTGGAGTCAACGTGGTGTATTCCATTATGGGTAGGTGTAGATCTTGGTGGGTTGTAAGCGAAACTCTTCTTTGCGGCCTTCTCCAGGACTTCAAGTGCTTCGTTAGGTGATTTGGATCCCAGGTATCCACCAGCGATCTGGTCGATGGCCTGTTTGTTTTGACTGGATTGTGCGTCAAAGAAAGTTTGAACTTGTAACCACACGCTCAGTCCATGATGTGGCCATATTCTTAGAAGACTTTTATATCTTTCCCATGCTGCGTGTAACGATTCATCATCATCGGTTCGGAATACGGTAATGCTGGCTCGGTAATTGGCAGTTTTATCGGGCGGAAAATATTTGAGGAGAAACTGTTCAACCATCTGGTCCCAAGTGGTGATGGAACCAGAAGAAAGAGATTCTATCCATTCTAGGGCTTGGCCCCTCAGAGAGAAAGGAAAGAGCTTGAGTTTGATTTGATCTTCTGAACAGTTTTGGATTTTAAAGGTTCCGCAGATTCGTAGAAATCGAGATATGTGAGAAAGACGGTCTTCGTTGAGGAGACCATGAAATTGAACTGAATTTTCCACCATATGAATGGTGCTTGATTTGATTTCGAAATTTTCGGTGATTTTGGGTGGAGCCACTCCATTGCCAAAGCCTTCGAGAGATGGCTTGGCATACTTTCTCATGTTCGGCTCATTGTTCTGGGCCGCCATCATTTCCTCGTTTTGATTTTCTCCTGATGTGGTGGCGTCTACTGATTCTTCTTTGATTGCTTCTGCGGTTTCTGTAGTCCGTTTACTAGTTCGTCGACGAAAGAGTCGTTCCGGTTCAGAAATTGGAGAAACAAGCTCAGGCTCAGAAGTAGAGGACATACATGGGACTAAATCAAAATTAAACTAAAGTAAAAGTTAGTTAAAGTTAGTCAAAGTTAAACTATGAGTTAAGCTATTTTAAACTAAACTAAAGTCTAAGTTAATTAAGCTAAAGTAAGGTAACAAAAGGTGAAAAGTAGGCTAGCCGTAAAATTATATATTTTAGTATTTTAGAAAAAAATATAAAAATAAAATATAAGAGGTTGGAATGATTTGCTTTTGCACAAGATCGTGTTTTAAATTTATAAAAGTGATTTCTACAAAGACTAAACACACACAAAATAGGCAAGTGTACCTATCGTATATGCAGAATAGTATTGGTAAGAACCAAGTATCGATCCGTTGACACAAATGTTTCTAATAATAAATTGTTGTTTTACTTCAATCGGAGGTTTTAATCATTTTTGGGGTTAATTTTTTAAACTTTTATAAAATATAAATACTTATATATATATAATATATAGGTGACCAAGACAAGAAATTCTAAACGAGTTGTTCAATTATGAGAAGGTTACTATCTAATATCTAGAATCCACTCCATTTTAGCATTGACAATTAATATGTAGACATGTGATAAACTTGCCGTAGCAATATATGATAGATAGCTCCTTAAACCTTAAGTGAGCATCTTTGGCACTAAGGAGATGGTATGCGCATTTTAAAGTCCACCATTTCCTAATGTCATACCATCTCAATGATGTCAATTTAAGTTGGCAAGTAGTTTCATAAAGTAGAAAGATTATGATTGACTTCGATTTCTCAAATACCAATTCTAACAACTTCGGGTGGTTGTAGTTCATCTCACAACCTCCCCTTGGTTGATTTATGTAGGTTATAATTACACATTCCGTTAACATATGGTTTCTTTAACTAATTTGATATCCTAAGCAAAGCCATTTTCGGATTACCAAGGTTTAGAAAAATACACCACAACTTATATCTCATCATTTCTAAGTACAATATAAGGATCCATGTTTCGATAATGTATCAAAGTATTTCTATCTTTCAAGATCATGAATCGATCATGAACGATTGCCAATGATATTGACAACCACCAACTTTGAATTAATGATTTAAGATGGTGAAACATTTCTCATCAAAAGATAATTGTAATATAACCATGTACTTTACTAGACTACATCACATGTCTAGATTAATTATCAAGTAAAACAAAGCTTCTTCATAGATTTTAGATGGTAAAAGGAGTTTAGCTCATAATGAGCATAGTGATAAACATTAAGATGATTGATAATAACAAATACATGATTAAACTTGGAACAATCTAACCAAATGTAGATGAATCTTTCTTCTTAATGATGGAAGTGATGGTTGATGATGATGATTAATGGCGATGACCTCCAAACCTTCAAACTCTTCACTAGATCTTCAAAGTGAGTGTTAGTGTGTGTTTTTATAAGTGAAAACCGGAGAGAATTCTTTTCAAGACACACCAAATGAGTGCAACATGAGCCACTATTTATAGGCATTCGGGATGGTGAGGCACGGCCCCGTGCTTGATGAGCACGCCCTCGTGCATATTTATGACATGTGCCAGATTTGTTTTGTCTTTTGTGTGAGGTGGCAACGGCCCCGTGGTTGGAAGGCACGACCCCGTGATTTTTAGTGACATGTGCTCAATTCTTCTTTGTCTTTTCTGCGTTCTCGTCCACGGCCCCGTGCATGATGAGCACGACCCCGTGCATGATGAGCACGACCCCGTGCTTTTGCTTCCAGATTTTGTCTTTTCTTGTGTTAGAAGCATGGGGGCGTGTTTCTTGAGGCATGGGGGCATGTTTCTTTGTTTTCTTGTGTTTTCTTTTGTTTTTCTTCGTCTTTTTGCTTGTTTCTTCGTTTGAGGCTTGGTTTCACCTGAAATTATGTTTTATTATGATAAGTAGCCTTTTATGCTATGTTATTAGATAGAAATTGCAGTTTTTAGAGATTAATTGATGCTGAAAAGATGTATATTTTTATGTACATCACAAACTTTCCAAAGTCTAGGGACTAAACTTGCCAAAATCCAAACCTGAGGGTTAAAATTAAAAATATGTTTTCCTGACCCATCGCGCTACACGATGGATCAGAAGAGAGACCCATCGCGTACCGCGATGGGTTATCTGACACGTTATGAAACGTGTGTCACGTGGCACACGGTGGCATCGTCTGCCACCACGTGTCACCACGTGGCAACACGGCCGCCATGTGGCGCAACGCTTGCCACGTGTCGCCACATGGCAGGTCTAGTGGGTGACTGGCCAAGCCTACGTCGCGGTACTCGAGAAGTTAAGCCAATGCCCGTCGCGTTCCGTGACAGGTCCAAAATTTGGCTATAAATAGAAGGCCACGGGTTCAGCTGATCTCACACCAAAACACACATACAAATCATCTCTCTAACATCTCACTAGCCTTTTTATCATACCTCGAAGTTCGTGCCATAATTCCTCGATAAGCGTGCCCCGATTTCCTCGTTTTGTGTGTCAACGTTTCCTCGAAGTCCGTGCCACCCTCCACCCACATACAACCAAGAAAGCGTTTGTTATCATGGCGATGAGTCTCGAGAAGCGTGTCAACGAGTGTTGAAGATTGGTGTTATCGTTTGGCGACAAGGAAGGACGTTGATCAAGAAAGTAAAGCGGCGTTGGAGTGCTGCTCGAGTTCTTAGGGTTTCTAAAACGCCAACAAGGTAGGCGTAACGATAATTGAATATAATAGAATATTATTATAAAAGCTTAAACCTTAGGTCGAGATTATACTCGATACCTCGATAAAGGAAAAGAAAACATAACAAAGAAAGAAACAAAAATAAGAATATGAGTATTGATAAATATATATGTGTGTAAGTATATATTATTTGTTATGAAAATATTATTTAAGAAATAAATAACTATTCTTAAATAATAAAAGAAAAAGAATACATTTATTGGAGAAGAAGAAACGTCGGGTTTTATAAATAAACTAAAGGTTTATAAATTACTTTTTAACTAAAGGTTTTAAAGTAAAAGAGATTTTGAACTAAAGGTTCATCGAGGTAAAGTTTATAAAATAAGACTAAAGGTCTTAAGCCGGATTATATATCCGACTAACAAATGGTTATACTCGTACTATAGGTACGAGATAGCAAGGGAAAGACCCTCAGACGGTATTTGAAGCCGACCCCAAAGTGAAAAGGTGAAGACGCCTCCAAACTTTTACAAACTTATTTTAAACGAGTCAAACGTGTTATATGAAATTATTTACAAGGAACTAAGTGTTCCTAAAACCGTTATAAATAAGGGTATAAGTCTAGCCCTCAGGCTGTAGTATACGTTTGTTTGGATCCTTACATATGTGGTAGTACGCGGTGGGCACATTGCACCACGCCTGGTCGTAGGACGCTTTCCTGCAGGAAGCACGACCCTGTGTATACATATGGGTACTTAACTAAGTCGGACGCTGCGGTGTTTGCTGAGGTGACCTAGTGTAGAGACTCGAATTTATAAATGTGTTGTTTTAACTTTGTTATTCCTAAGCCACGATGGGCCGAGGCGGGCGTAGTCTCGAGGGGTAATAAAGTAAAAGAAAATATTTTTGCGTCAGCATATTCACCAGCATTCGTTGCTGACGTATTTTATTTACATTTTGCAGGTGACCAAAACTAGCGCTTGAAGGAACGAAGTGTTTAAATATATCCGATGGCTCGGATCTTTTGTTTAAATTAGTATTAAAATGAATGGTGGTTTTGTAATTATAAAACAAGTAATCTTTTAAACTTAATCGGGAATCTTTTAAAATCCCGACTTTTGTGTACGTAAATATTTACAACTTTAATCCACATGTTTATAAGTCTTCCGCTAACTAAACGTAACTCTGATTTATTAACAAATGTGGTACCAACATAAGTGTCACACTCCTAGGCCGTAGTTTGGGGTGTGACAGATTCGAATGGCCAAGACACGAACACAACCATAATTCCCTTTATTGTTATTTTTTATCATATAAATATGAGTTGAGTCCCATTGCTTTATGGACGGAAGCACACTCAGTTCCTAATTCTTAAAATCAGCATTGTCAGCACGTCTATTTTCGGGCGTTCGTTTAACAAGAAGTTGAAATGACTAATATGTCCTTTTATAACGTTTTTTTGTATCTCTGTGATACTCACTAGAAAGTTCAGTTTGCATCCTTTTATATTCATCATCATGTTTGAACATGTTAAACCCATGTTAAAACGATTTGGATTTGGTTAAACTCCCAAACTAAAAACGTGTATTGAGGAGATACACATTAATGGTTTGGCTTAAAATTTAAGAGCCCATATTTGGATATCATATTAAATCGACAATACACTTTGATGTGTATAATATGAATCGTAATCTAAGTGTAACCGTTTCTGTCTATCTTTTGCGAGCATACAAGCGCGTGCGCACACACACACACACACGAAGAATTGAACTAAATCACCCTCTACAACTCGGTTTGATTGTTATAATCAAGCTTGAACGATAAGAGCCCTAATTCCTCGACCACCTTGAATTCGAATCGTATCCGGGTAACTACTTTGTGCATATTTATCGAAATCAAATTGTGAACACTAATCCTTTGTCAATTTCGATTAAAAGAAGGTTAATCATACCTAATTGTAAATTCAACAATTCTAGGGTTCATATGGAATTGAGGTTTTTCCTAACTGATTAGGGAGAAACAAAGTGGACTCCCATCTTGTTGAAACAAAGTTGTCGATTGATTTTGTAATTCGTCGGAAAAACATGGTGTTGGTGGTTGAGGTGGAGGGCTCAAACCGAATACCTCATAAGCCACAAGGACTCAAACTATAATTATTTGAAGTTACGGGTGAAGCGGCGATATTTCTCTTGATGTGGATGGAAAATCTCACTGTCAACTTTTGTGGGAACCACGAGGACTCGCAATGCTGATTTTAAAAATTAGGGACTACATGTTTCCATCCATAATGCATAGGGACTCAAATCATATTTGTTTCTTTAATTTATTTTATTAGATTAGTGACTGGCTTATGTATATGGACGAAAATTAATAAAAAATAAAAATAAACATTAATCTTTTAAATGAATCGCAAATGTTGCATTTATAATAATGGATTACTTTACATAAATATAATGTTTTTGTATATATAATAAATTGAAGACATACAAAGTTATGACAATAATATAATATGATTTAACAATTGAACGTATTGTTTGATAGTAAATTTATTATTAGTTGAAAAATATTATATTAAGTTCGTAATAATACCGATAAAATATTGCTAAAAAAGAGCATGTAAATATAACAAGTACCACCTCGTCCTGGGCCATCGCTCGGAAAACTATAACCAAAATCCTTTTTATTTGGCCTTAACTTGGAACCACGTGCATCTAACGCACCTTTTACTAAGATCAACGTAGTTGTATGTATACCCATAGCAATATCATGATGAACATAAAAATCTCCCGGACCTATTGTTAAGAATAGTGAATTACTGTTCTCATTAACAACATTTAACCAACCTGGCAACCATATGCTTCGACCCGAATTAAATGTCAGACTGTTCGTTGAAGATAAAAATATATCAAACCCATATGAAGTTTTACCATGATTAGATTGCATCCATTGAGCAAATATAGGTTCAATAATATAGATAAATGTGTATACATGTGAACTCCTTGTTTAAATAATTTCCTACAATTCACATGGAAAGAACTCTTTTAGGGATAGTACAATACATTGATGAATGTATGTTTAACAAAATCCCAAATATAATTGCAATATTTGTTTTTTTTCACGGTATTATTTATTTTACAGAAAAAATAAATAACTATAAATGTAGAAAGCTTACTAGAAACCAAATATTGCAATTATATTTGGGATTTTGTTAAACATTTGATGTATATCATAAATATACTTTTTATATTAAGGTTTTAGATCGTTGTAAATAAAATAATAACTAATACTGTGAAATGTAGTTGAAGACTTTTAATTTACATTAAATAAAAAACAAATATATATGCAGCTTTGTTATCATGTGGCTGTAGTTTAGTGGTAAGAATTCCACGTTGTGGCCGTGGAGACCTGGGCTCGAATCCCAGCAGCCACAATTACATCTTTGTAATATGTTTCTTTTTTGTTCAGTAATTAACTGTTGGCTCAGGTGACCCATAAGAATCAATTTTAGCCCATATTTCTATGAAGCCATCATTTCATTTTCTTTTCAGCCCAGTCCAGGTCCATGGATTTTTAGCACATGAGTATTGATTTTAGTCAACACAATTCCCTTTTGTTACTACTCATTACCATCATTCTGGTCTAGTATGGATTTAACTTGATATAAGAGTGGCTTAACTAAACTTGGTTTTCTATAACCTACAGAATAATGGAAAACAATAACAAGTGAACGCAGCAAATTTCGTAGTAATATTGATGGTGCATTTAAGAAATTAAATAATATGCAACAAAATGTATATATATAAACTACATAGAACAATTTACAAACATCTAGATCCTTGAAACTCCTGAATTGGGAATGTTAACTAGAAGCTTAAAACCATGATACAAAAATATTATCGTGTAAGTACACTGAGCAACACAAATAAGATTAAGACATATTCGGAAAAGTTCGACGAGGAATTGAAGCCTTTTGACATTGAAATACTCGTATGTGTTTTTTCTTCATTATAAAATCGTGTTTATATTAGAATGTGATGTATGCCATGTGAAGTATACGAGGTTTACATTCACTCGACTAATTAAAATAATCATAAAAAAGATACAAATTTCTTAACATGGAATGTACCCAAAACAATAGGAACATATAGAATTGAAATAAAGAAAACATTAATTTCAAAATAAAAAATAATATCAATAATTACGAGAACAAAGATAATCTCTTTCCGCCTAAAGTTTAAAATATGGCACACAAAATATTGTCTCACTTTTCATACTTAGTTCTCTTAATATTATTTTATTTGTTTGTATCTTTTTGTTTACTTTTAACCAATGCTTTTTATTTATTTGCATCCTAATACTTTTCATATTCTACGAATTTATAGTTTCATGTTTGGGTCTAAATTTCACAAGTTAACAGGCTACAAGCCTACAATACATGTATATGGTTAAATTTTTTACGCCTACTTCCTGTCGTTTAATAGCACTGTTGCAATTCATAGGTTCTAACTGACTTATTTTTTTTTTTTTTAAATTTTACGTTTCAGTCTGATATTTATATGTTAACACGCCGCAAACACGTGCCCAACTCCCCCATTCAACAACATATAGTTAGTTACTATTTCCATATTAAGAAACCCAATTTTTTTTAAAAAAAGGAAAGAAAAAGTAATTGAAACCCGAATATTGTGGAAATAAGGAGGGAATAGTCTGGAACAAACCAGGAAACTTGAGAACATTCGCGAAACCTCCTGAGGGTTTGACGATGGCCAAGATTCAAGAACACTCGAGAGAGATATCTATATCTTCTTTCCCCATTATATAAACACCCTGCTTTCATCATCAATTCAAAACACAGGCTAACACGACACATTCTTTTGCAAAAGTTTTCGTCATAAATTTATTTGTCTATTCGGAAACATGTCTGGGAAAGGTGAAGGACCAGCGATCTTGGAACCACGTACTCGTGTGTGGAGATCATTGCTAATGATCAAGGCAACCGGACCAGTCCTTCTTATGTTGCTTTTACGGACACCGAGCGCCTCATCGAGATGCTGCCAAGAATCAGGTCGCCATGAATCCAACTAACACTGTCTTCGGTAAGCACTCAATTCATTGCTTAGTTTTATAAAATTAATTAAAGCATTCAACAAGAGTAATTATTATTAATAATCCTGACAATACAGAATTACTAATCTTGTCTATGTTATAGACTACTTAATTGTTTTTTTAGAGTTAAATTGGAAAACTAACAGAATTATATTTGATAATTGGTGAAGTATAATATTCTGATGTTTATTATATTATGGTTTATATGCAGATGCTAAGCGTTTGATCGGGAGGAGATTCTCTGATCCATCAGTGCAGAGTGACATGAAGCACTGGCCGTTCAAAGTCGTGCCCGGCCCAGCCGACAAACCCATGATCGTGGTCTCATACAAAGGCGAAGAGAAGCAGTTCTCAGCTGAAGAAATATCCTCCATGGTCCCTGCCTACTTCAACGTCTCCCAGCGCCAGGCCACCAAGGACACTGGCGTCATCTCCAGGCTTAACGTCATGAGAATCATCAACGAGCCTACTGCGGCCGCCATTGCCTACGGGCTGGACAAGAAGGCTTCAAGCGTGGGCGAGAAGAACGTCTTGATTTTCGACTTGGGAGGAGGCACGTTCGACGTCTCTCTGCTCACCATTGAAGAGAGTATTTTTGAAGTGAAGGCCACCGCTGGAGACACGCATTTGGGCGGTGAAGATTTTGATAACAGGATGGTTAACCACTTCGTCCAGGAGTTTAAGAGGAAGAACAAGAAGGATATTAGCGGGAATGCAAGAGCTTTGAGGAGGCTGAGGACCGCGTGTGAAAGGGCAAAGAGGACTCTTTCATCCACGGCTCAAACCACCATTGAGATTGATTCTCTATATGAAGGAATCGACTTCTACTCCACCATTACACGCGCACGGTTTGAAGAGCTGAACATGGATCTGTTCAGAAAGTGTATGGAGCCGGTGGAGAAGTGTTTGAGAGACGCCAAGATGAATAAGAGCAATGTGCACGACGTGGTTCTTGTGGGCGGTTCTACTCGAATCCCCAAAGTTCAACAGCTGTTGCAAGACTTCTTCAACGGGAAAGAGCTCTGCAAGAGCATCAACCCTGATGAGGCTGTGGCATACGGTGCGGCGGTTCAAGCAGCCATTTTGAGCGGTGAAGGCAATCAGAAAGTGCAAGATCTGCTTTTGTTGGACGTGACGCCTCTGTCTCTTGGACTGGAGACCGCGGGTGGTGTTATGACGGTGTTAATCCCATGAAACACCACCATTCCCACCAAGAAAGAGCAGGTGTTCTCGACCTACTCGGATAACCAGCCAAAGGTTTTGATCCAGGTTTATGAGGGAGAAAGAACACGAACCAAAGATAACAATTTGCTTGGGAAGTTTGAGCTCTCCGGGATCCCACCGGCTCCTCGTGGAGTTCCGCAGATCAACGTGTGTTTCGACATCGATGCCAATGGTATTCTAAACGTCTCAGCAGAAGACAAAACAACTGGGCAAAAGAATAAGATTACCATTACCAATGACAAGGGACGGCTGTCAAAGGAAGAGATTGAGAAGATGATGCAAGAGGCAGAGAAATACAAGGCGGAGGATGAAGAGCACAAGAAGAAGGTGGAAGCAAAGAACGCATTGGAGAACTATGCATACAACATGAGGAACACCATAAAGGATGAGAAGATAAGCTCGAAGCTGCCTGCGGATGACAAGAAGAAGGTGGAGGATGCTGTTGAGGAGGCGATCCAGTGGCTCGATGGGAACCAGTTGGCGGAGGTGGAGGAGTTTGAGGACAAGATGAAGGAGCTAGAAGGTATCTGCAACCCGATAATTGCAAAAATGTATCAGGGCGGTGCTGGTGGGCCGGACATGGGTGAGGATGGCCCTTCAGCTGGTGGCGGAAGTGGTGGCGCTGGGCCAAAGATTGAGGAGGTGGATTAAGGTGTGATTGAAGTATGTTTCAAGACTATGAAGCTGTGGTTGAAAGGCTTGTAATAGGATGTGGTTGTGTGGTAGTTCATGAATTCTGCAGCTTTTTGAATAAGTTGATGAAGGGTTATGTTGTTTGAGAAAATCAGTCGAGACTGTTTTATGTAAAATTTTAAATGGAACTTTAAATAATAATTATTATTTAATTTAGAAATTCATCCTCTTGAAACACAATATCCACTTGGGAAACAAGCCTTGGATCCATACCTATTTCTAAAAAAAGTTCGAACATATTCTGTATGGTTTCAATCTACGTGATCTTTAAATTAACTTAATGAGTTTGATTTACCTATTACACCCTTAAACCCTATTACACTTATTTTAAAAAAGAGTGTCCCTTTTGGTTATTTTGGTTTTCCCTAACACATAAGCTAATCCAAACATTCTTTTAAAAACTTTTCTTTTCAAAATTTCATAAGTTTATAAGTCCTTTTAATCAAAAGTCATTTTTCACTTAAATAAGTAATCTCAAACACACCAGTTACAAGTGAAAAGTTGAATTTGATAGAATATTTTGCAGGTTCATAAGAACCAACCCCTAACTAATTCTAACAAGTTTGCAATTCCAACTTTTTTAAAGAATCAACGAATGTGATAATTTTGGTTAAAACTGAACAAATGGGAAATTGATGGATTGATGAGTTTTTGTTGATAGTAAAAGTCAACTCATGGTCACTTATAATTTAAAACAGCGTTAAGAAAGTACAGGGGTGTATTCTGAAATTATTTCATATTATAGTGAAGTTTAAACAGGATCTTAAAGCTGGAGGACTAAACATGTCAAAGTTGAACATGGTTTGTTTTGAGACCGTTAACAACCATTTTGGGAATAAATAAACTAGATTAGGGTTTGTAATTTAGTTCATTTATTTGTAATGCGTTTTCTAATTATTTTTGTACAATCATGTGTATAGTAATCCGTAATGAGATTCCTTTGTTAATTTCTCATTTTATTTCGTGCATTGTTTACGGTATAATTGCTTAATTCTGGTCCCATGCACCCAAATTCTCTGAACCTTTAGTTTTTTTTAATGGGTGTTCGAAATACTTCACTTCTCGACAACAGGCTGTACACCCAATAAGTACAAGCATCAGTGAATTCCATTCAATCAAATGGTACTTGTTCAAACTTTATTATAGGTAATTAGATGGATTATAGGTTGTGTATATGTAGAGTATGTGTCCCCGTTTTTTATAAAATATTTTATTGTTTTTCACTTCTAAAGAAATTAGTCTGTTTGTATCTACAACTCACATGGCATCGAATATTCTTATAGTTCCCGATGTGATGCCTTCACTCAAAAAGAGTTGCGGTTGGCAAATGTATGTCACTTGTCATTTCACATATGGAGTAAATTGTAATTTCATTACCTCACACTCTTAAAAGTGTACTTGTAGTGGCCAGTCCACAGAGAACCTTTTATTCATTTCACAATTAGTTATTTATTATTCTCTAGCTATTGCATGGGTTCTCATATTTTGGTCTTTCTGTTCATACTCTCATAAGTCAAGCCCTCGACCACAACAACTTTAATCACTTTTTCTCCACTCATATGGTCGGTTATTAGTTTTGGGCATAACTAAAATTTTTGGTTCGTTCTGGTTAACATGTTCCACAAAACCGATTAAGCAGATCCAGAAGAAATATTTCATATATACATAATCCATGCTTCTACTTCCAGATCAATAACGTTTTTTTACTCAAGAAACACACAAACAACACAAAACACCCAAATGTTGATCAGTTTCTTCTATTTGATGATATAATGGAAACGAGTAAGGATGTAATACCTGATAATCCAGTGATGTTGGAGATCGACATCTTCTTAATCTGATTCGGTTCCCCTTTAGGGTGTATCGGTTAGGATGGAGTTATGTGTTCTTGATGAACACGATTTGAGAGAGAGAGAGAGTTGTGGGGTGACTCTGAGGTGTTATGATTAGCCAATTAACCAACCTTAGACTCTCTAATTATCTCTCTATATATATACACCCAAGGGGAAACCTTTTAATTAGTCTTAAGGGTAAAAGCGTCCATCAAGCTTTTACTTATTATCTAATAAGACTTATGATATTATTTGATCAATTATAATAATATAAATAATCATAAGGGCCATAAATAAATATATAAATATATTTATTCTAACATTCTCCCACTTGGCCGAGTGATTATTTATTATGAGCATTAGGTAAGCATGCGCAGGAATTAATACTCATTTTAGTTCTAAACCCAAATGTAGCAGAGAAATACAGTCATTGAATCAGTAATCGAAACAAGACCCCCATTAATCATACTACAATCCAAATTTAAAACTTAACATTAGGATCAAATCATTCCCTTAATTTTGACTTACATATTAGTGTCTATATGTCATTAGGCTAGCGTGAACATATTAAGAGACAAGTAAATCAAGTAAGTGAGGAAACTTTTATTAATAAACGTAAGTAAGTACAATATGCCATTAAATAAGATCTTTAAATAAGCCCATTCTCGAAACAAATTCTTCGAATACTTTAGATGGGAGACCTTTTGTCATCGGATCCGCAAGCATATCTTTAGTACTTATATACTCAATACAAAGATTATTTTCCTCAATTCGTTCACGTACGAACAAAAACTTTGTATCAAGAAATAGTCCAGCGCCAGTCGAACTGTTACTGTTCGAGAAACTAACGGCAGCTGAGTTATCACAGTAAAGCTTCAATGGTCTAGAAATGGAATTGACAATTTTGAGTCCAGTGACAAGATTCCTAAGCAACATTCCCTGACAGGTAGCGTTGTAAACAGCTATGTATTCTGCCATCATGGTAGAAGTTGCAGTCAACTGTTGTTTATGACTCTTCCATGAAATAGGTCCGCCTGCTAACATAAAGATATACCCTGAAGTGGATTTCTTATCATCTTTGCATTTAGCAAAGTCAGAGTCAGAATAACCCACCACTTCCAAATGATCACTTCTTCTATAAGTCAAATTATAGTCTTTCGTCCCTTGCAGATATCTTAAGACCTTCTTAGCTGCTTTCCAATGAGCCAGACCAGGATTAGTCTGATAACGCCCAAGCATTCCAGTGATGTAGGCGATATCTGGACGAGTACAGACCTGAGCATACATAAGGCTTCCAACTACTGATGCATAAGGTATCATTCTCATTTGCGCTTTTTCAGCCTCTGTTTTCGGACTTTGGAATGAGCCAAAAACATCTCCTTTAACTACTGGAGCTGCAGAGGGGTTGCAATCTTTCATGTTGTAACGGGTTAGGACACGCTCAATGTAGGCCCTTTGGGATAGACCTAAGATCCCATTGTGTCTATCTCGGTGTATTTCGATGCCAATAACGTAAGAAGCCTCTCCGAGATCCTTCATGTCAAAATTTCGCGAAAGTAAGCGCTTCGACTCACACAACATGTCTAAGCAATACTTGCCAGTAGAATGTCATCTACGTAAAGGACAAGAATAGTAAAATTGCTCCCACTCATCTTGAGGTAGGTGCATTGATCCACTTGATTTTTTTCGAAACCCTGTTTCTTCATGACTTCATCAAACTTTAGATACCATTGACGCGATGCTTGCTTTAGCCCGTATATAGATTTCTTTAACTTGCAGACTAAGTGTTCTTGCCCTTTGGGTTTGAAACCTTCAGGCTGTGTCATGAACACGTCCTCATCCAAGTCACCATTAAGGAAAGCAGTTTTGACATCCATCTGATGTAGCTCCAAATCATAATGAGCTACTAGAGCCATGACAATCCTTAAAGAATCTTTTCGAGAAACTGGAGAAAAGGTCTCTTGATAATCGATTCCCTCTTTCTGAGTATAGCCTTTTGCAACCAATCTCGCCTTATAGCGTTCAACGTTTCCATTCGGATCCAGTTTTGTTTTGAAGACCCATTTACATCCTACGGGTTTGACACCGCTGGGTAATTCAACCAAATCCCAAACGTCATTTTACTTCATGGATTCAAGCTCGTCAGTCATAGCTTTATTCCAATTAGAAGATTGATCACTGTTAATGGCTTCATGATAAGAGGTAGGATCATTAAGCTTTCCATCATCCATTTCTTCAGCTTCAGCCAGAAAGGTTACATAATCACCAAAATTAGTAGGCTTTTTGGGCCTAGATGACCTTCTGGGTTGATTATCGGGTTCAGCATTGTGTTGATATTGATCGTTTAATGTGACTTCATTTTCTGGTATGATAAGTTCTGTAGAATTTGGTGCAGTGACATGCGGTGCAACATTGAGTACAAGAGGAGTAATCGGAGTTAATGTGAGAGAGGAATCCCTCTCCCCCGCGTCTTGTGCTTCTTGCAAATCAGCATTAGGATTTTCACTGCTCCCACTGACCTTAAAATCCTCAAGGAATGCGGCACGCCTGGTTTCTACAATTCTAGTAATGTGAGAAGGACAATAGAAGCGATAACCCTTTGAGTGATCAGGATAGCCGATAAAGAAACAGCTGATCGTTTTCGGGTCAAGTTTCTTTAGAAAAGGATTATAAAGCTTTGCTTCAGCAAGACAGCCCCATACTTTCATATATCTTAGATTCGGTTTCCTCCCTGTCCAAAGTTCATAAGGAGTTTTAGGGACAGATTTGGAAAGAACCCTATTTAGTATATGAACAGCTGTCTTTAAGGCCTCAGTCCAGAGAAATTGAGGTAAATTAGAGTTGGCCAACATACTGCGAACCATGTTCATTAGGGTTCTATTTCTTCTCTCAGCAACACCGTTCTGCTGAGGAGTACCGGGCATGGTATATTGGTTCACAATCCCCTGGCTTTTACAAAATTCATAAAATGGGCCAGGAGCTTGTCCAATGTCAGTATGTCTACCATAATACTCACCTCCTCTATCTGATCGAACAACTTTAATTTGAAGACCTAATTGTTTTTCAACTTCAGTTTTATAGTCTTTAAAAGTTGTTAATGATTCAGATTTTTCCTTAATGAGATACAAGTACATGTAGCGTGAATAATCATCAATGAAAGTGATAAATGAATTATGTCCAGTTATTCCAGCGATAGTGTAAGGACCACTGATATCAGTGTGAATAATTTCTAATAAATTAGAACTCCTTGTAGCACCTTTCTTATTCGCTGATGTCATTTTACCTTTAAGGCATTTGACACAAGTTCCAAAATCAGTGAAATCGAGAGATGGTAAGACTTCATCCTTCACGAGTCGAGATAATCGTTCTCGTGAAATGTGGCCTAAACGTTCATGCCACAACTTAGATGAGGTTTCTAAGTCTCGTTTTCGTTTATTCTTTGTTAGTGATTCATTAAGATTATATGATAACAAAGACTTGGTAAAATCATCATCCAATTCTAATTTATAGAGACCATCCAGATAGCCAAAACCAACAACTTTAGATTCAAAGCTAATAGTAAGTTTGCCATGACCATGAGAAATTACATAACCGTCATTGTCTAACTTTATTCCTGATACAAGATTCCTGGTAATTTCAGGAATATATAAGGTATCATAAAGTTTAATACAAAACCCAGTTCTCATGCGTAATTCAAAAGTTCCCACAGCCTTGACTACTAGAGGCTTTCCATTAGGCATCTTTAGTGTTCTTCGGTTTCCCTCCAGCTTCTGGATTGTAAGGAATCCCTGTAAAGAATTGGATACATGAACAGTTGAACCATTATCAACCCACCAAGTATTAGATGGAACTTCTAAATTAAAGGACTCAAGTATCATAAAGAGATCATTACCTTTCTTAGCCAGCCATTCCTTAAATTTTGGGCAGTCCTTCTGCTTATGATCTGTCAGACGACAGAACTTGCAGAAAAACTTCCCTGAAGGATTCTTAGAGCTGGAGGCAGTGCTTGTACTTGGATTGTTTTTCTGGAACTTAGAAGCAGCTTTCTTTTTGAAACTTCCTTTCCGCTTCTTGGAATTATCGGTAGTCATAAGGTAAGCCATCTCAGGTTTGTCCACTTTCTGACGTTCCTCTTCTTGGACACACATAACGATCAACTCACTCATTGACCATTTTTCTTTCTGTGTGTTGTAATTGACTTTAAAAGTCTCATAAGAAGCAGGAAGAGAAGTCATAATGAATTGGACTAAGAAACCCTCACTGATTGACATGTCCAAGTCTTTAAGCTTGTTCGACGTGTCTTGCATCATCATGATGTGCTCACGAATACCGCTCCTTCCATCATACTTTGTAGTCACCAACTTAAGCATAAGAGTGCAAGCATGTGCCTTAGACGTTCCCTTGAATTGTTCCTCCACAGAAGCCAGATAAGTCTTGGCGATAGTTGAATCAGGAATGGCTCCTCTGATGGTAGCAGTAATAGAGTTCTTGATCAGCAAAAGTGACATCCTGTTACACTTCTCCCACCTTTCATGAGCAAGTTTTTGTTCAGCTGTGCTCTTATCAGTAAGAGCAGGAGGAGCTTCATGTCTGAGCGCGTGATCATAGTCCAGCATACCAAGTGTCAGCGTAAGGGAGTCTTTCCAAGCAGTAAAGTTAGCGCCAGTCAAGGTTTCAATCCCACAGTTGGGAGCTTGTGGAAATAAGATGAGAAAATAAGATACTAATCTAAATAAGGCATCTAGTTGGAAACTTAAGGAAGAATTTAGAGTGATCTAAGGGCACTTAATCTAAAGCAGGCAAACAAGTAAGGACCATTATATAAGGAAGCTGTGATATAGTCTATTATAAAACACCAAAATAACAGACTTAAATTAAGTTCTACTTAAATAAAAACACATCACCGTTGGGCAGAAGTGAATATATTCAAGCAATTATGAAAATTAAAGTTTTGTGCAAAATTAATTGTAACACATCACCGTTGGGCAGAAGTGAGACAATTAAGATTTTAGGCACTAAGTAGGTTCGCAATGCACTAAGTATAACACATCACCGTTGGGCAGAAGTGAAAACTTTTGTGTATTTAAGGCAAAACTAAAATCACGCGAATGTCTGATAATGTTAGGACATACACTTTTAAGTGACATACTTAATTAGACTTAAATAACAATATTAGGTTACACATCACCGTTGGGCAGAAGTGAACTAGAAGTGTTATTTAAGTTAAGTAATTTAACGGGGGGTGCGGGGGGCAGCGCCCCCTGCTTGGGTTCGGGTGCAAATGTAATCAGCATTGTTGCTACCCCTAAAAAAATTTTGCTACCCCTAAAAAAAAACAAACAGGGCCCCTTAATCAGTTAGGTTATCATAAGGGTTTCTGATCATCTCGCAACATCTAAGATATAAGAGAAGTTGCGATTACTTCGAAATAATGTTGCGAATTTGGTTAGGGGATTTTAGATGTTGCGGATAGTGAGGTCATAAGTAATGTTGCGATTGATGCTTTATAAGAGATGTTGCGAATGATGTTGTTGCGATGTAATCAGCATTGTTGCGATTTGAAGTACTCGCAACATAATTGTTGCGATTAAGAGTACTCGCAACATAAGGTAATACTCGCAACATCTCAAGGCTGATTGCAACATCCATAGGTAATACTCGCAACATCTTAAGCACTCGCAACATTAGTGACCTTTCACAACATGTGTCCCTTTCGCAACATTTTGTGATGCCAGGTTCTGATTCGCAACATAATTAGTGGATAATCGCAACATGTTACTCGCAAGATTTAAAGCACTCGCAACATAGTTGTTGCGATTAAGAGTACTCGCAACATCATGCGATTTCGCAACATCTTGTTTGTTGCGATTGGATTCCATTTTGTTGCGAATGGATGCCTTGATTCGCAACATTAGCAGAATTCGAAAAATTAATTTTTTAATCAACCTGATAACCTATTTCCTAATTTTAAGGGATTTGGGAGATTCTGTTAAAATTTTAGATTATCTCAAAATTTAATAAGATTTCAAAATAATATCTTTTATTTTATTTAAAAGATTTTGAAATTAAATTTAGAGATAACATTATCTCTTTAACAGATTTCAGTTTCCCAAGTTAATCCAAATTAGTGTTAGTTTTTCGAAAATTATGATGTTCATCAAGAACATCTTCGAAAATAAGAACAGTTTCAAAAAATAATGAAACTGATAATTCGATTATTTTATCAGATTAATAACACTGGAATCGAAATCTTAACGTTTTGTAAAACAGATTTCGAAAATAATCAGGTTTTGATAATAAACAGGTTTTAATCAGACCTGACAATTCGTTGGAAGTAATACGAACATCAAATCCAATCAATTTTATGATGATGATCAAAACCGTAAACATAAGGGTTTTAAACAAAAATTCGTTTCCGATTTTAATTCCAGTTTTATGGACATCGAAGAAACTGATTAATCAACATCATGCTCTGATACCACATGTTGATCAGTTTCTTCTATTTGATGATATAATGGAAACGAGTAAGGATGTAATACCTGATAATCCAGTGATGTTGGAGATCGACATCTTCTTAATCTGATTCGGTTCCCCTTTAGGGTGTATCGGTTAGGATGGAGTTATGTGTTCTTGATGAACACGATTTGAGAGAGAGAGTTGTGGGGTGACTCTGAGGTGTTATGATTAGCCAATTAACCAACCTTAGACTCTCTAATTATCTCTCTATATATATATACACCCAAGGGGAAACCTTTTAATTAGTCTTAAGGGTAAAAGCGTCCATCAAGCTTTTACCTATTATCTAATAAGGCTTATGATATTATTTGATCAATTATAATAATATAAATAATCATAAGGGCCATAAATAAATATATAAATATATTTATTCTAACACCAAATAGAATCAACTGATCAATAAGATGAACAATATAAGCAAGAATAATATGAACTAATACAAAGCTTAGTTCATAAATACAATGGACAACATATACTAAGTCTGAAACCGACGGAACGTTTCATCAAGTGAAACAATGACGAAACAATTAAAATGTAAATCAAGCAAGACAATGATGAAGCAAACAAGACAATACGATGATGATGATAATTGATGTAACTCAATTCTAATATGAATCAAGAAGATGGAGATTCGTCTAACGAAGATTTATATTCATTTAAGCCACAATACCAACATGTCAAATCAGACATTGAGAGAGGCTCGAACACTCAATCATATATTCTCTTCATTAGACAAAGAAGATATAGACGCACAACAACCCATGAAGCTCTGTCCTAGGGAAACCTCTTTTACTTGCATCCAAACCCAAATAAGCCCATGAAACAAATACAAAAAAAACATATAAAACTAAACATATTTGATACAAATTGAAAGAATATTAAAATAATACTAATACTTCATTTCAACAAAATAACATTTTCCAAATTATTCAACTTAATTCAATATGTTTATCTTTCACATTTGTCATTTGCAGGTGAACCGGGTATCATATATATATATATATATATATATATATATATATATATATATATATATATATATAGGGGTGAGATACAGAGAGAACTCATTTTAAAGAGAGAACTAGAGAACTCTCTTAACATCATTGGTTTTATTAGACCAAAAGCTTAGAAAAAGGAAAGGAAAAAATACAAACTGCTGGGTCTTTTTTAATGAGTGAGGGTAATATTGGTATTAAGAAATTACAAGGGTTCTCTTCTTCCCTCTTCTAACTCACTCACGTCGATTAACTTATTCCCAGATCTAGGGTTTCAAATTTTCGTCAATCGATCAATCGGTCGCCTGGTTCATCCAAATTGATTGCAAAATCAGGCATGAATATGAAGAAAACAATCAGGTAAACGATCACAACCATCGATTTCCCATATTTAAGTGTTGATTGGTTTTATTGTACACCAATCTAGCACAAATCATAGGCTATCACGTTTGATAGGTTCTGTTTTTGCTTTTTTGTTTAACAGAATAATGATATAGCGTAGTTGAACATTAACCAGTAGAACGATACACATATTAACTGGTTAATATATTTGTACATGATTTTTTAAGTATTGCATATATGTATACCTGATGTACTACATGTATATGCAGTGCTGATGCATTGCATACATGTAATTATGATGTACTGCATATATGCATTACATATACATAGTTCAGATTGTTGTTCAATTCAAACATTATGAGTATCAATTAGGTGTCGGTCGTTCGATCATCTAATTCGTTCAATCAATCGCGAAATCAAGCAGAAAATTGAAGAATTCTAAAAGGCACATGCTCGTAGTAGTTAAATTCACATGTTATAAGTGTCAAATAGGTGCATTACATGCATATAGTGTGGATGCTCTGTTTTTTTATGAAAGTTATGAACGAGCATATATAAATTATCAAATATTGATATCAGTTTCGGTGTCTTACATGTTTAATCGAATACTATATATATTTAGTTATATTGCATATATGTTGCGTTGAACGTAGTAATAGGGTGTCGACGAACATTAATTTGTGCACTGATTAAGTTATGAATGATACACGTATTGATATCAATTAATTTGTGTATTTTTTGTATTTTACTTGATTTTCCGAGTATTGCACATAGTCAGTGCATAACCGATGCATCACCTATCTATTAACTACATATGCAGCCATTTATATTAACATGTATGCAGCAGTTGTATGTTATACACATATATGTAGTATGATGTATTACATATATACAATTATTGTTTATTAAATGAATATGTGGTCTAGTGTATTACATATATGCAGCACATGTCTGATCCATTACGTAGTTATCTATTACGTATATGCAACATTAATCTATTAGTTAAATATAGAGTCTGTTATAAACGGACTTGTTAATTTCAGTTATCTTGCATTATGATTGTTCAATTTTGATGCTTAATCGAGCACTATAGGCTTAATTAATCCTTTGATTTGGTATGCCCTTCAATTGTTTGATGAAAAGTCTAAATGAACTTGTGTTGTTGGTTCTTGAATCATAATACCCTGTCATGTTAATTTTGCTTCATAATGTTAAAACACATCATCTTTCTCAAACCAAATATTGTGATAGTGAAGGCTTATGTGTGTTTTTTTGGTGTATTTGCATGGGTTGATACCTGAATTCAGCCCGAGACCGAACTGCCTACCACTGAAGACCGACAATAACATGTACACTATAAGGCGGGCCCGGGAGCAGGTAAAACTGTTAATTTCGGATTGACCCTATTGTACTAATGTTTAACTTATAGCTTTTAATTTATAAACAGGTAACGGAGAGCATAAAGCAAAGGAGGCATCAATCAAAAGAAATCGCAATGTTAGAAAATAAATGGAGTTTAAAAAACCAAAGGCGTGAAAAAGTATATGCTTAATTTGAAATATGAACTATTCCACCTCTATGTCAGCTGTTTGACGGTGTTAATGTGATGTCAAATAAACCATTAGATGTTGTTAAAGGGTTGGGATTTAGAATCAGACGTGTTAAGACAATATGAATATTATGGTATTTTCATATGGTGGTGTTAATTATTGTGATGATAATATTAATGCAACGTTTGTTTTGGCATACTACATCCATGTAATATAATACATTTGAATGTATGGTTTAAATAAGTTATGATTACATTACATGTATGTCGTATTGTGATCGCATACATGCAGTACTTTCGTTACGTATATTTTTTTAAACAATTAAATATGATTATATAATTCTATTACATATATGTAGTACTAATGTATTAATTATACATAGTCATGGTGTATTACATATATGTAGCACTGATTACGCATATGTATTACTATTGTATCATATACACGTATTACTACTGTATCTAGGGCTGTTCAAAAAGCTCGCGGCTCACTCGAAACTCGCTCGAAAAAAGCTCGGATCGAAAAACTTGATTCTAAATGAACTCGGCTCGACTCGGCTCGATTTCTATACGAGCCGAGCTCGAGCCATGGTCAGCTCGGCTCGTGGCTCGGTTTTGGCTCGACTCGTTAGCTCGGCTTGTTGGCTCGTTTAGATTAAACCCTAAATTTTAATATTTATATATTATAATAGCATATTTATACATATATTATGTCACTCGATACTTAAAGCCTTATAAAAGAATAACAAAATAAAACATATAAAGTTATAATTCTCTAATTTATAATCTTATATAATATGTATGTTAAAATTATATTTTTTGCCTTTTATATATCAAAATTTTAAATAAAAAATAAAAAAATAAAAATTAAAAAATTAAAGGAGACTGGCTCGACGAGCTCGAACTCGACTCGAGCTTTAAACGAGCCGAGCTCGAGCTCGATAAAGAAAACGAGCCGAGCTCGAGCCAGCTCGATTATGTTCGAGCTCGAGCTCGAGCACACTCTGGCTCGGCTCGTTTACAGCCCTAACTGTATCACATAATAAAATTATTAGTTTGCTTTAACTTATAACTAGGTGTTTATATACAATGTCAAAATACACATGGACTATTTAAAGCATACACTACGTATGTGTAATACAAACATATAAGGTTGAATGTAGGTTGTGATTTGATTAACAATCATGATTCAGGCATGATTACACCAGTAAATTATGAAAATCTCGCATTTTTATTTATGTATTTGTCGGCACATCAAAGTTGACATACACATATGTCCCGACAAGGCAGCCGTAGTTATATTGCATATATGTAATATATGCTTAATGTATGTTGGACTCGGTTGGGCATTCTGTTCAATCAAAATATGGTACTTTCCTGGAGTAATAATTTTTCTAACCAAAATACAAGTTAATTTTATATATACTAAGTATATGTAAAATTATATTGCATATATGTAGTTTACAAAATAAGAATTTACATTGTTGATCGACACCATCAATTTGCAACAAAGATACCATTAGAATTGTCAATTGTTTTAGTAATATAAACATATGAAATCAATTGGGTTAAAAAGTTAATATAACAAAATGCAACAGTTATGAAATAAACATAAAAGTAATATTACATTTTTGTAATAATTATACAACAATAGATGTACAAAAGTCTCAGTATTACACGTGTAGTACACGATTTGCTTGTTGGCTTGTTCTTCAACATTAGCTAATTTCAATAGATATAAGAGGCTACCTTGTTGTTCAGCCTCAAAAAATGCAAGAGATTACAGGTTGAATTTATAGGAACTTGAAGCAACATCAACATAGGAGTTCGATAAGGCATTCCGATCAAACTAAACATGGTCTTCACTTCGAGTAATAAACTATTAACTAGTGTTTTTACCCACGCATCGCTGCGCATGTTCTCGTTTTCTATGTTGATTGTTGCGTACCAAGACTTGTAAAATGCTGCAACTCGAACACCTGGTACGCGAAAATGTAAAAAAAAATAATCCTAAAAGCAAGGGTCTACAACAACAAAGAACAACTCATTATATACGATGTTATACATGCTTTGCAACATGCATATGCGAATAATAAAAAGAAAAGGCATGACCAGTAAAAAAACTCCAAAACACACGCTTCAATAGCAAAAAAAAACAACTTGGCGAACATCTTGTATGCAATCCATAAACTAACTCACTATCTATGATGTTATATGTATAAAACACGGGTTGTAATACATTAAAAAGTTTTGCATTTGCAACATGCATCTGCAAAATAAGTTAAAAAAGGTACGTGTAGTCAAAAATACCTCCAAAGCGCATGCTTTAATAACAAAAAAAAACCATACATTTAGTCGTACACTTGGTGTGAAGTTCGTAAACCACCGTCATCGATTACAAACAACGATACACAAACGAAAAAACACATTTTCTAAGCCAATGAAATACATGCATCTGCAACATGCTTTGGCAAAATCATTAAAAAAATGGCAACGACAATTAAAACAACTCCAAAACTCACGCTTCAATAACAAAAAACCAAAATGACATTTATTCGAACACCAGGTATGCAATCTTTAAACCACCATCAACAACAGCAAACAACAACACACAAAAGGAAAAAACACAACTTCTAAACCATTTAATTACATGCCTCTGCAACTACAACAAATAAAGAACTCACGGAAGAAAGAAAGAAAAAACAACTCAAACTACTTTACCTGAAACAAAGTTGTGACTGACAGTCAGAATATCAGACGAACGAAGACAAATTATAAGCACAAAGTGACGTCTCATCACAGACTTGTTCAATAATATATTCCAAGGGTTTACATCTATGCATGTAATATATATTACTTGAATACATTATATTACATATATGTACTACTTATCGTTATATTACATATATGTAGCATATTACAAAATGTTACCTTGTTGATCAAATCCACCAGATTGCAATAGAATATACAGATAATGAATCAATATCAATAGATGAAACTGGATGAACACTCCTATCAAACAAAATTAGATTCCTTCATCGAGTAGCAACTGATTTTAGCCTAGATTCGCGTATTTCTGGAATTACAATGTCAATTTTGCTTGTAAAACACTCAAGAGAAGCAACACCTAATCGATTTAGTAGTGAAACAATCATATTACAAAACCTGCAATTAACATGGTAAACTGTTGAAATAATCGTTGATTAGGGATTAGGATAACTGAGTTGTCGTGATTTGTGATTTGCAGGTGCTAATTTATGTTGAACTAGGGTTTCTATTGTGAAACAGAGAAGACGCAGGTTCTATATTGGAGCAATTTACAAAAATAACCCTTTACTTAAGAGTTCTCTAGTTCTCTCCATAACAAGGAGTTCTTTCTTGATCCTTCCCCTATATATATATATATATATATATATATATATATATATATATATATATATATATATATATATATATATATGGTTGGTATCAATTAAGAACTCTAAAAAAGTTAAGAACTCTTAGGAACTCCAAACAACCAAATATTTTTTTAATTTTTTTTATATATTAACATTATTTAAGAGTATTTTTATCATATTTTATATAAAAATTTTTTATTACATATATAGTCACAAGTTTACATATGTGTAAAGGTTATGTACTAACAAATTTACATGTGTGTAAATAAAACATAGATATGTATAAAAACTAGTTTTTAAAATTGTAATTGTAAATATAGATATACAAAATGATAAAACTACACCCAAATAACATTAACATATAAAGAATTTTATAAAAAAAACGTTAGTTTTTAATGGTTCCTTCAAATGCTTAAATAATTTAACAGTTCTGTAATGATACTCATCCTATATATATATATATAAGAGAGAAATTAATTTATTGTGAGAATTGCGAGAAATCAATGTAGCCCATCAGATTTTTTTCATTTCTTTTTCTTTTCTATACTATCTTACTACTCTAATAAATAACTACTACTACATGTCACTTGTCACACTCTCATCCATTCTTATACTTTTTAACCCATTTTCTAAAACATGGATCCTACATGGGTCATTACTCACCCAGTTTATTGTTATTCAAACCTACTATCTTTTATTCCAATCAAACTCTAAATCCCAAAATTCTCCAAACCCCATCACTACTATCTCCCCTCTCCATGGCCTCCACCACCACCAGTGCCAACAACGAAATAGCCCCTCTCCACTGCAACCACCACCACCACCCTATCGCCCCTCTCCACTATATCCACTATATATATATACATATACGACACACAAATCTCATCTCATTTGCAGCAGCCGACAGCCTCAAAACCCCTAAATCTCTTTCTCTCATCTTCACCTGGTAATAATAATTATATAATTAACTCTTTTCTTCATCTAATAATATTATTCAATTATCTTTAATTTCACAAATCATGTCGATTTCATCTTTGTGTATGTTTTGATTGAATTTTGATATTAGATTGATTGAAGGTTTAGGTTTAATATGTTCAATTTGAGATTTATGTATTAATTAGCTGACTTTTTGTGATAACGGTGATAGGTTAATCGTTGTTGACTGATTATTATTATTATTATTATTATTATTATTATTATTATTATGTGCTGTTTACCGATCATGTAACGGTTATTTGTATAATTAGTTTTTTGTCATGTGTAATTGAGATGGAATAATTCTTTTAAACTCAACATGTATCGATTATAGATCGTTAACACCTTCTCCTTTTCATGTCCAAAAGTGACGATTCTGATATGAAGCTTATCGATTTCGGTCTTTCAGATTTCATTAGACCAGGTAATGATATGATGATGGATAATATGATTGTGTATTTATTATTAGCTTTAATTATTGTTCTAATTACCTGTATTTGGTCTAATCGATATCTAGAGGATGATATGATGATGGAACACAAAACTGTTAATGAAAATTATAAACTTTAAACGTTATATCTTGATGAATCAAACTAATAATAGATATGATGATGGAACACAAAACTGTTATATGTTGATGAATTCTGATTTCATTCGACCAGGTACTAATAATCAGATGGTGGATAATATGATCGTGTTTTTGAAACAATCTTTACTTCAAATGCGTGTGTTTGTGGATGCTTTGAAACAATCTTTGCCTCTCAATTGGCTTCTCTCTTGACATAAAAGGTACCTCTTCAACCATCCTACAACATTCAACAACTAACTCTAATCATAAAAAAACGCTAAAAAACAACTTATTAATAACAGCTCAATTGCTAAAAAGTAATCTCTACTTTACAATTTTCATCACCACTCAATATCAAAAGATTCATTTTCTTTTATTTCATTAACTATTCCAATTATTGTTCCTATTATTAGTATTATTATTGTGGTGGTTGTTGAGGTACTGATAACATGAACGATAATATGATTGTGTATTTATTATTAATTTTAATTATTGTTCTTCTTATTCTTATTCTTCTTCTTCTTCTTCTTATTATTATTATTATTATTATTATTATTATTAAAAGTGTGGTTATTTTTGCTGTGAATGAGAGGCTTAATGATATAGTTGGAAGTGTGTACTATATTGCACCGAAACTGGATAGATCATATAGTGTGGAAGCCAATATACGGAGTATCGGTGCTTCTTGCGGTTTTGGAAAGGTACTCCTTTAGTCCAACCCTACTTCGCTAGCAATGTCGAGCTGTTAAAGTGTTGCATCTTTTAAGGGTATCTGTCACATAAATAAACACTTTAAATATACATTTTAATATTAACAAACATGCATATCACAATTATAATCTTGATACAAAACATGAGCTAAAGTGTGTTTTTACTTTGATACAAACATGCATATCACAATTATAGAATATTTTCATTAAAATGGTTGAAGTATTCAAATATAGCTTTACACACCATTAATTTTTATGGATAATTTGGTTTACTTAAAAATATATATTTATAAATAAGTGTATAACTAGCAAAACAAACCAACTATCATCATTTAAATACTAAAATATCGCTTTACCAAATTCACTCAAGATACATTTGGTCAAAACATATTCAAAATTCAAAATATATATAAAATTTAAAATATCGCTAAACCATTTATTAAATTACCATATTCACTATCTTATTGACTTTGATTTTCTAAATATTATATATCATAAAAATAACTTTACTAAAATTATTCAAGATAAATATGGAAATCGATAATCAAGGATTATTAGCTGTTTAAACAATTATACGTTATATCAATATATATTGTAACAACATACTAAAGTATTGACTAATCACACGAATATATACTAATCACATGTATATAATTTTTATTTAACATTATATATATATATATTTATAATAATTATTAAATACATGAAAATAAAAACTAAAAATACACAAATAATTTATATTGTGTTATTTTTTTAAATTACGTGGGTTAATAACTATTAGTTTTCAAATTGTACCTACAATTCCGATTTGGTGTGATATTTTAAAAACGGTGACCTGATGATTTTTATAATTCTCGAAACGGTGACGGTTTACTAAAATGTTGAATATAATGTTTCAGTTAATATTAATAATAATACGATTTTCAAAAAATCTATAATTATAAATCAATAACTTAATTAAGTTAGAGTTTTTATGGAAGTTATCAATATCTATAATTAAATATGAAATTTGAATTACGATTTTTTAAATAATCTGGTTAACTTATTTACCAGGATGTTACCTATAAATTTGAATTCTTTTAATATTTTTAATTTATACTTTTAATTTAATCACAAGATACATATGGTAATTTAGACCTAAGATAAAATTTGCACCTGGTCAACTGTAATTTTATATAATTGGAAAGGTACTCCTATAGTCCTAATTAAATTTGTGGCATATTTTTGTTATATAATTTGGTCAACTAATTGTTTATAACTACAATTAGAAAATCACAATTACGGGTTATTAATATAATCTGGTCAACTTATTTTTCCGATAAATTTGAATAATTATTGAGACTTCTTTAAATATCCCTTAATTTTAGGGGAATAATATTTAAATTTTAAAACATTCCTTATCTACTATTTTTAATACCATGTATAACACACAACCTTCGGTCCTCTACTACCTCACACAGAAATCAACTTCAGAACAACTATGACAAACAACAGGTTAGTATTTTTTTTTTCATATTTCTCCCATTTGCATTCCTTATCTAATACTTTCAACTATTTCATATGCTTATACGATTGTTAATTGTAACAAATTAAAAAACCTTGAATTATTTCAATACAGATCGGTCGGTAACAAGAAAATCATCATGCTGAATCAACTTCTCTCATCAAAGGACTGTATGGATGACTCAATCATCAAAGTACGTGTGATCCGACTTTGGGATAATCATGTTTTTGATAAACCCCAACAAATAATCTCAAAGGACATGGTCTTAATTGATGAAGAGGTATGTTATGTTATATATATATATATACTAGTATGTGTGCCCGCGCGTTGCGGCGGGGACGCAATAAGGGCGAGGTCGGGTTGTGGTGCGGGCGTGTTGCAATGAGGATTTAGTCGTTAATAACACAACTTGATTTTGTCTGCATAAAGCGAATGCCTAAAGTGTTCTTCGTCATGATTGTGGTTTGAACAAACAATTTAGAGACATAATGAAAAGAATTGAAGATAAACGAATGTGAATAACTACAAACGAACACTAATAAAAAGTTGATGTAAATATCCAAATTAAAGTCTAAAATGCAATCATGTTTACCAAAATGTGTAAAAAAAGGACTGGTACGAGTACCGATCCTAAATCTCCTGATCCCGATTTTCATAAAATCTTGGTATTGTTATTTGTATCGAAATGCTCGTTTCAATACTGGTTCAGTACCGATGCCAAGCATCCTTATTTTTTAAGTGTGATTAGTTATTGAGTTAGTAATCCTACTTTTTAAGAATGCGCACAAGTAGTTTACTTTTAAGGGAAATATACCAAATGGCCATAAATCAGGCACGGTTCCCTTAATCCATATAAAAAAACAACCCTTACGTGTTCAATTTTTGACTCATCTAATTGGCTTGCAAAACTCAAACTAATGAGTAAGAAGTGCTCAGTTTCTGAGTTTTAAAAGTCTATCATAAAGCGTTATATTACATTTTGGTGCTTAAGTTGACTTTTGCCCAAACCGGTTCCGGTTGAAACCAGGTTTGTTTAAGTCAAAGAAAGTTCTACGCAGCTTTTTCTTCAATTGCTTTGTGTTGACACCAGTTTTTGAAAGGGAAACCAGGTTAAAATCTGTTCGGTTCAGGTTTTACCAGGTTGTAACCAGCTTGGTGCGGTTTTGACAAGGTTGAAACTTGTTCGGTGCGGAGTTGACTTGTGTTAAAGTATGTGTTATTACAAACCAGTAACAACCATATGGTTCGTTTTGGTTTCAGGTCCTCAAATCATATACGGTTCCCTTAATCCAAATAAAAAAAACAACCCCAATGATTGACAATTATAATACAATACGATTGCAGGTTAAGATTTTTGTAACGGACACGACTGATTGAGAATGGAGACCTTTCTATCATTCTCATGATGTAGCTTCTTTTTATGAGACCTGATGTGAATATTGTGATATTTGTATGATAATACGGCCCATTACCGGACTGGTGTTTTAAGTTTTTTTAAAATTTTAATGCTTTTTTTTTATCATATTTTATAGTAGTATTCGAAACATGGTTGTGGGTGTAAGTATTAAGCTTCCACACAAACCATATTTCATATACGAAATGCAAATGCACCAAGGTTGCACGAAGAACGCAAGTACAGTCATGTGTATTCCCACTAAACCAAAGGTACTTGATAAATGACAATTAAGATAAATGTATTTGAAAACATGATACCAAAATTCCTGCCACCATCATGATTATTCAGGAGGTCATTGAAGATACTTCGTTCAACAAAAACTTAAAGAGTCAGCCGTATAATCAACTGGAGTAACAACCTTCACGGTAATTCTTTGTTTTTTTCTCATTGTTGTACTCTCGTGGGGCAATCATCAAACAAAAAAGATTTGGTACCCATGCGGCTTTCTTAAGCTGTGTTTGACAACCTCCATCACCCTATAAACATTTTAAAGATAACAATCATTACAGATGCTCATTATAAACAAACACAAGTTGCACAAAAGAAGAAAATGACTTACCTACGACTTCATATTATCAAGCCAATCAGCGGAGCACCCTATTATTTTCTCGGCAGCATCACCAAAATCAGAAATCCAAGCTCCGACACTTGCATCTGAAAACTTTGCAGACCAAGCATACCTGCAATTACAACAATTTAGATTGAAACATGATAATCATAATTAAGGATCTTCAAATTAATTACACTGTCCTCAGTTTCTGACTTATAAAGGTCTGTCATAAATGGTTCGCCTACTGCCTTTTCGGGTTTAACGAATCGAGGGGGTGTACACTCCTACTAATCGACATGTGTGGACCGGGTGCGATGCGGCAATATAAATTGAAACCAACAGTTAAAAAGTATACTTGTAGTGGGACGCTACGTTTAAAAGTATATCTACATGAATTTCAGCAAAGGATTCACTTCCTATTTTACAACCAAGCTTGTACTTTCCGCTAGTTAATCGATTGTTATTCCATCGACGACATCACATCTCTAATTACCGTAGTAGCCATCTGTATAGCATAAGAAAACATTTGTATTCAATGAGTCCTTTTATAATCATTCACATAAAATTATCAGCATCAAACCAGATGAATTTCAATACAATATTACTTCGATTCATCTTTTGAAAATGCGATGCTAAAAACTAAACGACCAGTTCTTCCAAAAAATGCAAAAAAGAACTAAACAATTGATCTAATGAATCAGTGCACAAAAAAAAAGATTGATTTAACGAATCAGTGCACAAAAATGCAAGAAAAACTTAAAAATTGATGAGACCATTACCAACAAAGAAAACGTAAAAAGAATAATTAAAAATAAAAAAGAATTTCGCTTAGCAGAGGACATCGGATCCCTAAAGGTAATAACTGGACTGAAGACACTTCAATAAAAGCTGTAAAAGGAAATTAAAGTGAAGGAAACAAAAATACCATATGGTTGAAGCTTGTCAAATTGCGTTGTGCGACAAAGAGCGACAATGAGTCTTAAAAGCTTCCACCCCGTATCTGCCCAAATCGAGTGTCGGTCGTCAGAATTGAGGATAACTAAATTATGAGAACTGGGATAAGTACACAAACATAAATTAGCTTTTTATAAATAAAGCTCGAACGATCCAACTAAAAGTGAAAAGGTGTCTAACCATGTAATTGAATTTATTATACATCAATTCACAAACAAGAAGCCTTGTTTGATCATGAACACAGGCCACTCAAGATTTTGTTGTGGAAGTATTTAGTTCATTTAAACCCAACATAACTAAGTAAATAGCATACACCAACCCATAAAACCTATAACTCGAATCAGACGCAGATACTTAATCCGTTTCAAATGGTTAAACCCAACATGTTTAGTTAAATGAATCGGGTTTGTCAGGTTGCTCGTTTAACCGGGTTACTTAATAGCATTTTATGCCTAAATTTAACAGATATAAGAAAAATGGACATCAACGTTATAGTTTAGATGTAATTCTTTTATAAGCACTAAATTTCCACTTGTTGTAAACTGTATTTTTAAGCAATAACATGCAAAAAAAGATTAGGTTAAGAAATGAAGTTCGTGTCAATCCGTGGAGAGTAAGAACTCGTTTCAAAAACAGACCAAATCTAGTGGCAAATTAGTAAATAACCAAATACATCAGCTGACATGTTTTAATCTTAAAATTCAAAAGCATCTTACTGGGCTAATTAGTAAATCAAACCAGAGCACCGAATTGTCACAACAACAACCAAATTTCATGTTTAAAAATAACAGAAAACCCAAAAAGATTAGAGATTAACATGCATAAATCAACCAAAAAGTTAAATAATATCAAACCTGAAAGAGCAGGGGTTAGAACACCATCACTAATAGCCATACAAGCCCCAACAAGAGCCAACACAAGCAGAAACCTCTGCAAAAGTCTATGTTTCTCCAATGTTGATTCCCCTGTTTGGTCACTCATCCTCAACTCAAGATCGTTTCCAAAATGAACCCACCTTTACCAACATCATAATAGGAAATAATATATTTATCAAATCCGATATTTCTCTCTACAAATAATATAAAGAAAGCCATGTTACCACTACTCAATCTATCATCTACCTCATTTTCATACCATACATGCGCTGTAGCAGTAATACGCGCGTCACAAATTTAACATATACTGGATCGAAAAGGACTTTAACATTTTTAAATTCTAAGTGAAAAAAATCATTCCGGCCCGCTTTGACCTTCAATTTTTGCCCGTTTATACCAGTTAAGATATGTTTCTTTCACCCAAATAACCCTAAAGGTTAGCAAAAATATCATAGTTACTTAAATCATATGGAGATTCTAAAAAAAGAAAGGAAATTGTCAAAGAGTCCAAAGAACCCAATCCGACCCGTTTTGACCTCCAAATTTAGTCTTGTGCCTATTAAGATATGTTTGCTCACTCAAACAAACCCTAAATATTAGCAAAAAGATCATACTTCATACTTAAATCTTAAAAAAAAAAAATTTATAATCAGTCAACAAACCCAATCTGACCTCCAAATTTAGCCCGTGATACCAGTTAAAATATGTTTTTCACCTTAACAAACCCTAAACATTAGCATAAAGAGCCTAAATTAGACCCGAATTGAATACTAAACATGTGGCCCAGTCCTCGGCTCTAAGCAAAAAATAAACGCATTGTTGTTTGTGCTGGTTTCCCCAACTTTTTTACACACCCTGTAGTGACATGTCACGAATCACGATCCCATGGGCTGCTTCAGGTTCAATAGTCTTACCATCAGGGCACACCTAAATCACATATTTGCTAAAACTGAAACCCGTTGAATGTACACATATTATGAAGCACAAACAATTAATATATTTTTAATCATTTGTAAAAAATGAACGCCCTGCTTGCGGTGCGCGCATATAATGTATATATGTGTGAACCCTCGGGTGGGCAAAAGTAAAATTGCACTAATTTTGACGTTATTTTACTAATCTCGTGAAAATAACGTTAAAAGTGGCGGAAGGTTAATCAGGCATCATGTGGTGGCGTTGATAGCCGAAAGACAAGGGCACATGCACCGATCAGCCGGTGTCCCGATGATTGAGTGCTATGTGCCTTATGTCCAAGGCTTGATGCAAAACTACTATCGAGCCGGGGGTCTCACCGGAAGCAGTCTCTCTATCCCTATGGGATAGAGGTAAGGCTGTCTACATCTTACCCTCCTCAGACCCTACCATAGCATTGCTATTGGTGGGATATACCGAGTACGATGATGATGATGATTTGTAAAAAATGAGTTAAGAAAACAACAATTACTGATGTGTTTAGTCCAAGAGGGTTAACCGGAATCTAATTGGGTTGCAAAACATACCTCATCATAGTTGTGGCGATAAAAATCTGAAACTCTATAAACAAACCAATATCATTTGATATGACTTGACCTGCTCCTATAAGAAAGATGCATAGTTAACACAGGCAAGGTATTACACAAGAATAATAAGAGGTCAGGTCATAGTAAAACTAACATATTGCAACAAAACGAAAAACAATAATACAAACATCACAATTTTCACTCTATGATGAGTAAGTCAAGTTACATGAAAAGAATAGTAATTAGGAAAATCCAAAAAAGGGTAGATCGGTTGGAACAGGGAAACGGGTCAAAACAGGTTTTAATTCATTATTGCTAGATATCCTGATTTATTTTGAGATGGAGTGTGTAACTTTGTCCCCACGATTAAAACAAGTTGAATATATACATAGGCAATCAGAAGTATAATATAAAATGAACTACAATGTTAATAAGAAAGGAAGTATGAGTACCTACAGACTACAGTAATTGGAATAATGGCAATCCAAATATAAAGATTTGTTTACGTTCATTCATGTTAATTTGTTTGTTTCCGTTAATAAATTAGAAATCCAAATATAAGAAAGGAACTTTAACACTGAAGTAACCCTAATTTTGCAATCTTTGCAACTAAATTCAAGTATAATAATTATAACATACCTTAGGAGCCATAAGACTTAAATTCCAACCTTCACAAAGTCCCAATTTGGCCAAGATCAAAAATAGTCCTAATCCAAAAACCAAGGTTAAAATCGGTCCTAATCACCATCATCCTACAAATAAACGAATCAGTCGTAACATACAAACCTGGGAAAGAGTTGCAGCAGCAGCCTCGGCTTAATCAAAATCACAAGGAGAGGGGGGATTTGAAGCTTGCGACCGCTAGAAAGGGTTGTTTCAATTGACTGTAATAACGCATATATGCAATTAACAGTTTCGGTCACGAACGGTTTCCCATTGATTAATGATGAACAACGGTTTCAATCCATTCATGTCGCCGTATTCAAATTCGCCGGTGCAATAAAGTAATTGTTGGAGATTAGCCGGAATATTAACGTGCATTCAATATTACCGAGAGAGAAACACTAAGGGTTGCCAATCTCTATTATATTATATTTTTATTTATATTGCCTTTATAAATTGATTTTAATTCTTTAATATGCCAGGGAAACATGGTACATGGAGCGTACTATCAAAATTTATATACAGGTTTGACAAATATTTATCTGAAAATGCATGTTACATTATAAAGAATGTTTCTTTTGGTGACTACAGTCCTACATACAAGTATGTGGATCATCACAAATATGTCAATCTCTTTCAGAAGTCAACTGTTACACCATGTGAAAATTTTGATGGTGATTTACACGAATTCAAGTTTCAAAACATTGATGCACTTATTGACATGGTTACTAAACCAAACATCTTTGTCGGTAAGTATTGTGTTACATCAAAAAATATATACAGCTGACTGATTAATGAAAAATAATTATAAATCATAAAATTTCAACCTTTTTTAAAATACGGACATCAGTGTAAATATGTACTTAGGGGGTGTATAATTTAAAAAATGTACAAGTAGCATATTGTACAAGTAGCAATGCATATAAATTTAAAAATAAAGGGGTAAAATAGTCTTTGCCTATTCAAAAGTAATATACAATAATGATCCTTTAAATTTAATAAAGTTTTGTTAATATAATAAATAATTACATATTTTCTCCCTAATTATTAACCAACTACCCCACGACATTTTAACGGCCTTAACTTTTTCACACGTTAATATTTTTTCTAAAAAATCACACCATAAAAACGAACATTTTATTATCTTTAATTTGAGTATGGTATTGCTATAGTTTATTATTTTTTTAAAAACTAACATGTTGCATTATTACCGGTTATTACCGGCAATATTACCGGTTATTACCGGCAATGGGTGGGCATGTTCGACTAATGGTGTTGGAACAGGTTAGGGTTGAAATAGGTTAATGCAAAAAAGGTTAATTTAGTTCATGTCGGGATGAGTTTAGATCGAAAGGGTTCTTGTCAAAACGGGCTTCAGGTTAACACATTTTTTGGTCGGAACATGTCCGTAAAAAAGGATTGGGTTAAAAGTAGTTTATTTTAAATTATTGTACATTTCATCTTTGCTTCTTGCTTGTTGCCACCTATTATGCGCGTTCAAGCATCATTTACGTGGATGACATTGTTTATACATACCACGTTACATGCATACTATCGTCGGGTTACGCACGTACAGTTGCGAGGTTACAAACGTACTAACACCGGCTGCGTTTGTGCGTACACCGCTGCATCGCGTGGGTAACTGGCTAGTTTAATTAAATACAAGGGTACAATGGTAAAAACATCAATTTTGTTATTTTGGTAACTATTAATGTATTTTGGAAGTTTCAACTTCACTAAATTATTATTTTATTTCTTTGTTAGTTTGTAAGTAAAAACATTAAATTTACTTTGGATTCATTGAATCCCGTTCATATTTATTAGATCATAACTATATATACTTTTTATTTTGTTTTTAAAACTTTATGTATTTAAATTGTAAATAAAATTCATCTAGTCTTCCATACCTTTTAAAATCAACGTGTCAAATTTTTTTAGATCATCATGTTTGTATCACTCTCAACTCACCGATTTCATATAAACAATCAAACCATTGAATCATTTATCTATCCTTATTTAGTATTTATCCTCAAGTTTGATTTGACTCTCTTGATTTTAAAATAAGCAATTATTAATACCCCAATTCAAGTTACATTCATAATTTGTTTTCCTTTGAATAAGGGACTGTTGTTTTTTATTTGAAGATATTCTAAAATCAGTGATCATGAAATTTTATGATATCATATGTTTGCTTTTATATAATGATTTTATATATAGTGAATGAATAAACTCACGATCCTACGTCATTGAATTGTACTCCACAGATTATATACGACAACATAAATTCAAACCATACAAAATCATATACACCATCAACCTTCAATAAAACATTACTTTCCATCATTTTTTGCCAAACCAAAAAAATGTCAAAACAATCAATTCAAACTTTACATAACCTTTAAAAACATATGTATTCTTTATCCTCATTTGAACCAATAATTTTCAATATATCATATATTCTCTTTCCATGTTTATGTTTGCAAGTAAAATCTTCATCGCATATTTTTTTTTACCTAAGCTCAATCGTTGTTAATCCTACTTCCTTGAGTCCTTTGCAAAACCACAATCCAAATTTCTTATCGTTGCTCCGTATAAGTCTCAATAGTTGTTGATCTTATTTAGTTGAGTATTCTGCAAAACCACAATCACATTTTTTATATATAACTAAACTTAATATGAATTACCTACACAATTTATATCGTGAACCTACACACTCCTACACAAAATATAAGTCTCAATCCGAATTTCTTATCGCTGCTCCGTATAAGTTACAATAGTTGTTGATCCTATTTAGTTGAGTCTTCTGCTAAACCACAATCACATTTTTTATATACAACTAAACTTAATCCGAATTACATACACAATTTATATCGTGAACCTACACACTCCTACGTAAAATACATATTACCTGCTTAGTTGAGTCTTCTCAATAGTTGTTAATCCTACTTAATTAAGTCTTCTGCAAAACCACAATCACAATTTTTATATGTGTAACATCCGACGTTTTGAAGATAATAGATAAAGAAAATTTTATATTTAGTTACGCGTAATTTAATTGTCATCAAATGAATAATAAAATAATATAAAAGGTGGTAGGCTTAAAATAAATGGACTTATATTAATATAGAGTTAGTGAGCTAATGGGCTTAAGGTATAAATATACCTTAAACCCTTAAACCTTATCCATTCTTCATTTTGAAAATACAAGCTCAAAAAACACACACCTTGAATCTAAGAAATTTGCAAGAACAAGTTTAACACGATTCAAGAAAAGAAGGAAAATGCTAAAGATCTATATTGATTAGAGGTATGTTTTAATTTATACGCTCATTAGTTAAGTTCGGCTCGTTATGATTTCTAGATCTAATGGGGATTATAAACTATAAAGATTGGAACTTGGATCTAACCAAGTTAAATCTTGGTTTATAATAATAATAATAATCTTCACCATCTCGTAAAAGAAAGAAAGAAAGGAGCAGCGAAAAAACGGGTATATAATTTAGTTGAATGAAGCTATAATCACACACGTGTACTTGTCGATGGTTAGTCCATGGTGTTGTGGATTGGGAGGTCATGGGATCGAAACTCGGATCTCGCAAACCCTATTTTTAGATATATAGGATGCAGTAGAACTAGTATATAAGTCCCAAACTCGTGTGCGAAGCATCCCAGTATATGGTGAAGTTATCTAGACCTTCTGGCAAGGCTAAGATAGGTTCATTGGTTAGCTTTTGATTAAGGGTTTCAAATGCTTCTTCTTTTTTCGGTTCCCATTCAAACTTAGCTGATTTTCTAGTGAATGAGGTTAACAAAACAACTATTCTAGAGAAGTTTTGGATAAATCTTCAGTAGTATCCGGCTAATCTTAGAAAGCTTCTGACTTAAGTTGATGTATTGGGGTTCTCCCATTTTGTAATAGCTTCAATCTTTGTTCGATCTACTTGAATACCCTTTCATTTACAATATGACCCTGAATTTGAACCTCCGATAACCAAAATTCACACTTAGAGAATTTAGCATACAAATTTTCTTTTCTTATAGTTTCAAGTATGATTTTGAGATGAACTTGGTGATTTTCCTTGGACTTGGAGTAAATAAGAATCTCATCAATGAATACGATAACAAACTTATCAATGTATGGTTTGCATATTCGATTCATCATATCCATGAAAGTTGTCGGAGCATTAGTAAGTCCAAAAGGCATAATGGTGAACTGATAATGTCCATATATAGTCCTAAACGTCGTCTTTGGTATATCTTCTTATTGAACTTTCAATTGGTGATATCCTGATCTGAGATCAATTTTGGGAAAATAGCTTGCTTCTTGGAGCTGATCATACAGATAGTCAATCCTTGGTAATGCGTATTTGTTTTTGATTGTAACCTTGTTTAATTCACGATAATCTATGCACATTCTCATCGAGCCATCTTTCTTTTTAACAAATAGAATCAGAGCTCCCCATGGTAACGAACTCGATCGTATAAATCATTTTTCTAACAGTTCATTCAACTGTTTCTTCAATTCTTTCATTTCGGTGGGTGCTAATCTATAAGGAGATTTGGCTATAGGCGTAGTTCCTGGTATTTAGTCGATCCTAAACTTTACTCCCCTATCTGGTTGAATTCCTGGTAGCTCATCGGGAAAAACATCCTTAAATTCAGAAAGAGCTGGCACTTCTTCCATCTTCTTTAGTTCGGGTTCCTTGGTTACATAGGCCATGAATTCGAGGCATCCTTTACCTAGGCAACAACTTGCTTTATTTTAGAAACTAGGATACATCCCGTGTTACACACATGTGGAAATATATAAAACTTCATACACACACACATGTGTGTGTGTTATACAATTTTAGTAAATTGTCATATAATCTAACATTACTACTATAAGGTATCATATTGTTGTTTTAATTAAAAGAATCCAACAGACAAAGACAAACAAAGAAAAATAACAATTTAAAACATATTTCTAACTTATACCATGAAATAAAAAAAACATATTAATTAAAACTTTATCATCTACTGAAATCATATGTTGTAAACTATGAAGCGTAAACATGTAGAAACTGTAACATAAGTTGTGTGTTATAAAAACTATTTTTATTGAAATTATAAAGCATATAGGTACACATCATAAATAATGCTACAAATATGAATATAACAATGAGATATAACAATTATAATTTTGATTAAAACGTCTAATAAAGCTACAATAAAATCCAAACATCGTGACTTAAACCACCATTTCAATCCAAACATCCATACATCTAGTCCAAAAGTTCATAAATAACTTTCCAAAACCCAAAAAAAAAATAACAAAGTCTCAAAATTTTACAAAAATAACAATGAAGACAATTAATTACCTTTATTACTCAATAAATGATGACTATAACCATTTATTTTGAAACATTATTCAACTTATGAGTTAATGTTTAAAATTAAATTGTTTATTAGGTGGATAATTTATTTATAAAGATTGTATAGTTGGCATCCTATGTGGATAACCTATTTAAATGACATGTGGAAAAGATGTATTGCTTTAATAGTATAGTAAGATTATTCCAACTTTTACCTCTTCTTTAAATCCAGTTATACGAATGATTTTGTTACTGGGTGCTCGGATATCAATTGCCTTATCATTACATAGGATATGAGCTTGGTTTGTTGATAACTAATCCATTCCTAAGACTACATCAAAACATGCCAATGTCATAGGTAACGATCGTACAAGTATGACGTCATCAGCTAAGGAAATTGTTGCATTATTTAAAGCTTCAGTTATTCTAATCAATTTCCATTAGCGGTTTCTACTTCATAATAATTATTTAACTTAACTAGAGGTTCATTTAATAGACTACATAATTTATAATCTATAAACTCTGGTTAGCACTTGCGACAAACAAAACTCTAGCATAATCATTATTGATAGGAAACGTACCGGTGATCATGTTCGGTATATCCGCAGCCTTCTGAGTATCGAGCAAGAAGATGCACACATTTCCTTTCTTGCCATCCGAATTGACACCACTTCCACTTGCACCTGCTGCTTTTGTTGCTGGTTTCTTTTTCGGACACTCGGTGCTAAAGTGCCCATTCTCCCCACAATCAAAACAAATCACTGTCTTTCTTTTATAATCAACCTCAACATGACCCATCTTCTTTTGCAAATGATAGTGTTTATGGGTCGTTGGCACCTCCCATAGTGCCTCATTCCACAAGTTTTGCAAATCGGGCTAGTATCAGTAAACTCCCCTTCTTTCTTCTTCTCAACCTTTCTTACTTTACAGACTTCTTTCCATCATCCCTCTTCTTTTCATCTCTATTCCTTATCATTCCATCCATCAAATGACAGCTAAATCTATAGCGATTCCGTTGTAGATGGCATGTGAGAATGGACCAAATCACGTATTTCTATTGGTAGTCCGTAAATATAATGAGCCGCTCTGTTGAATTCAGGAGTGAGTGAGTGACTAAATGTGGAATGATCCTACAATATTCAAGGAATTGGGTGTTGTATTCTTTGAGATTTGTTCCTACCACTTTATGGTTTCATAACTTTGTTTGAATTTGATACACTTCATGGATCGGGCAAAACTTCTTTAGAATCATTTCCTTGAATGTCTTCCATTCAAGATTGTACAAAATTTCCCTACTCTTAACTTCGATAAGGGTATTCCACCATTCTAATGCCTCTCCCATAAACATCTGGAAGGTATGCTGAACCTTTTTTTTCGATACACTTACTGATTACTATAATGGATTCCATTTCCTCCAACCAAGAGAGGGTAATGTGACATTTGTCAATTTTTATTCGTATTCGTATTTGTATTTGTATTCGTTAAACCGGCATGTTATGTCATTTCAATAAATTCGTGTTTGTCGTTTATCATTTAATATTAATTGCGACGATTTATCGTTCATTGTTTATCTGTTTAGTTCAAGTAACGAATCTTCGAGCTATAAAAGTCTATAAAATAATCAAAGTTAAAACCTATCGGGTATAAAATGTAAGAAATCTAAAGATATAAAGATATAACAAGTTTTAACTTAGTTAAGTATATTTTTAAAGTTCAAGGGTTAAAGATTAATAAAGTTTAAAAACATTTTATATATATTAAGAAGTACGAGGGTGTAAAGTGTAACAATGAGATTTAAAATATATTATAATATTAATAAGAACCCTACAAGCCGCCACCCCCCTTCTTCCCCACGTTTTTCCGGCAGACCCAAATTCCAGCGAACGGCAGAACTTCCGGCGACCGTTAAAACATCTCAAAACGCTCTTTTTAATCAATTTTAATGATATAAACTTGTTTCTCCATCATCTTAAAGCTTAATCAAGTCTCATTACGCGTATTAACACCCCCAACGTTCGGATTCAAACCTCAAACCGTTGGAATAATATTAAAATCTCCATAACTCGAATTAATCATCCAACGGACCAATTACAACTATAAATAGCACCCTAATCTTCTTCTAAATGTGCTACAAACATAAAATCACACTAACAAACTCGTTAATATCATCAATATGTTCTTATATAATCGGTCCCGACCAACTCATCGTTCACTCAAGTATCAACTTTTACAAACCCAAACCGCTCGTTTAAAACTCGCTAAATAATTATATAGATAATATATATATATATATATATATATATATATATATATATATATATATATATATATATATAGTGTCGTTGTAAATTTATAAATTCTAAATCAACAAACACTTATACTAGTAATCATACCGGTAACGACAAACTCCTTAAATATTATTAATCTTGTAAATAATATTATAATAATAAATTGATAAAACCCGTTAAATTAAATGTTAATACACTTAAAAATGTGTAACAAAATACTTATAAATAAAAACGTATGAACTATAAAACCGACATTTTATTCCATCAAATTAGTTAGTAATTCTCTTGTTCTTATTATTTCTAGCTCGTGAGATTCGATCGTTTGGTTTCATATAACGCGCTTTCGTTCCATCAAGTTTGTCATCCCAATTCAAAGGTGAGTTTCTCACACCCCCTTTTTTTACTCTTTTTTATTTTTGGGGGTAACATATATGTCGTATCCAAACCCTTTTACATATTGTTTCTTATTACAAACTACAATTCGCATCATGAACTTGTGTGTTTACTTGTTACTTGCTCAATTATTACGTGCATGGATTTCTTCGATAAGTATGATCATACGCCCCCCTTTGCACTCATGGACCATTGTTTCTAGTGGAAAAGGGACTCCGATTTGAGTACGTTGGTGCACAATCCCAACTGGAAAATACCTTCATTTATTCTTTACACTCAGGACCTTTGTTTCTAGTGTAAAGAACCTTTATGTGCTTTTCACATGTTTTCATGGAACTGTATGGTTTTTATGTTGTATTTAAACTGTGTGAACTCACCAACTATTAAGTTAGTTGACATTATTTTATATATATGTTACAGGTACCTTTATTAGAGGATGAAACGGATGAAGTCACTAGAAGTTAGGTTATTTAAATAATAAACAAAAAGACGTTTGTTTTGTTCCTTTCTCTTTGTATTTGTTCATTTGATAAACTTGTGTACTTGGGATTTGAATGAATTAATGATATTATTGTCACGAAATAGTGTCACATGTGTTTTTGGCAATCTGTACGTCACACCCGGGCATATTCCGCTAAAGCCGGGTGTTACAGGTAACAATCGCTCTTTTATCAACATGAAATTCTTTTGGGTTATAAACTTTAAAGACCTTGAAGTCGCAACCCTCTCGAATTTTGAGTTTCTTTGTTTTGTCACGAAGCTCATTTTCGGCAGTCGAGCTATGATAGATTTCTTCTTCTTTCTTTTCAAATTCTTTCTTAATAGTTTCTTTCTTTTCAGTTTCTCTCTTAGTTTCTCGGTTTGATGTACCGTTTCACTTTTACTTCGACCAAGTCTTTTGTTAGAATGTGAAGCGCTTCTACTTGGATCATTTTTCATTAGATCTGCCAGTGGATATACGGGTTCCTTAATTCACGAATACCAAGAACATATTCATTCGGTATTGCTCAAATGTTATCTTCAAAAGATTTTCTTTGTTGTTAATTTGGACTTCGGGATCACTGTTGGCTTTCTCTTTTCTAGACATACTGTAAATGAGTAAGACAAGGACTTAATTATAGGGAAACACATTGTTCTTATATTACATTATTTATGATACATGAAAGAAAACATAACAACAAACAACGATTCTTAATAACTATGTTGTCCTTAATCCTTAATCCATTTCTTATCAAGACATTTCATATTGTCACACTTTTTGATGATTTTCTTTCCAACTTTCTCATTCCTCAGCTCATCCATCACTGCATTTGGTGGGTTTGGATATCCCATAGGTGCATATGCAGCTGGGAAGAGATATTTGTTCTTCCTTGGGTATAGATGTGGGTTAGCAACATAGGCGTGCGTTTCCTCGTCATGAATATTATTTGTATAAAATTTCTTGACAAGACTAGCTTCTTCCCAAATTTCATTAGCTTGTTCAGAACTTGTGGGTATTGGTCCTAAATATGGGGGAAAATGAAGAATTTCATTTTCTTCGTTTTCTTCTTCTTCTTCTTTTGGTTCTTCCTCTAGTTCAGAGGGATCAGTGATTGGCGTATGAGATGGTATCTTCTCATAGGGCATAATGACCCTCATTTTTGGTTTTTGACTGGGCAGGTATAGTTTGTGAAGCTTGATAATGATAATTTAGTGGTGGTGATCCAAAATGCCATTTTCTTTGATCGGAATGACAATCCATCCAGCTTGATAAATCAGAATTGGTTTCTTGTTTGAACATACTTTGAACTTCAAGTTCTTTAGAAGGATGGTACGGTGGGATTTCTGACGGATGATATTGTGGAATGTTTTTGGTAGTGTTATCAGATATTTCCATTGGCATTTGTTGGCTTCCCGAGAGATATACTAGTTGACTCCCATAGGGTAGCATCGGAACTATTAGTTGTTCCTGACCAAGGGATTTTGTATAATAACTATTGTTGCTTGCCATGCTATCGATTTCAGCAAATTAGGTCAAAAAGTGTGACATATTGGTATCAGAGCCATCGGTTTTAGCGAGGTAGGTATTAAAATATTAGTACCTAAGCTTTAACCTTAAAATTATTATTATTATTATTATTATTATTATTATTATTATTATTATTATTATTCAGTAGGGATAAGATAAGATTGGTAATCTTCTTATCCCTAAATCTAATTAGTGCAGATGTCTTACATAACTATCTTGGTCATAGACGTCTAGGAGCTATACGATCTAAGATAACACCTATTCGCGAACCATCTGACATGGCAAGCAACAATGGTTATTATACCAAATCCTTTGGTCAGGAACAATTGATAGTTCCGATGCTACTAGGGGAGTCAACCAGTATATCTCTCGGAAGCCAACAAATGCCAATCGAAATATCCGATAACACTACAAAAAACATTCCACAATATCCTCCGTAGAATTCCCACCGTACCATCCTTCTGAAGGACTTGATGTTCCGAGCAGGTTCAAACAAGAAACTAGTTCGGATTCATCAAACTGGATGGATTGTTATTTCGATAAAAAAATGGCATTTCGAATCACCACCACTAAATTATCAATAGAAAGATCCATAAACTATAGCAGGGCCTAGTCGAAAACCAAAAATGAGGTCATTATGCCCAACGAGAAGATACCATCTCAAATTCGAATCATTGATCCCTCCGAACCAGAGGAAGAACCAGAAGACGATGAAGAAGCTAATGAAATTTGGGAAGAAGCTAGTCTTATCGAGAAATTTTATACAAATAATATTCCTGACGACGAAATGCACACTATGTTACTAACCCACATCTATACCTAATGAAGAATGCATATCTCTTCCCAGCTACATCTGCACCTACGAGATATCCAAGCCCACCAAATGCGGTGATGGATGAGCAGAGGAATGATAAAGTTGGAAAGAAAATCATCAAAAAGTGTGACAAAATGAAATGTCTTATTAAGAAATGGTTTAAGGATTAAGGATAACATAATTATTAAGAATCGTTGTTTGTTGTTGTGTTTTCTTTCCTGTATCGTAAATAATGTAATATAGGGACAATGTGTTTCCCTATAATTAAGTCCTTGTCTTACTCATTTACAGTATGTCTAGAAAAGGGAAAGCCAACAGTGATCCTGAAGTCCAAATTAACCACAAAGAAAAATCTGTTGAAGATAACATTTGAGCAATACCGAATGAATATGTTTTTTGGTATTCATGACTTAATTAAGGAATCCATAAATCCACTAATAGATCTAATGAAAAATGATCCAAGTAGGAGTGCTTCACATTCTAACAAAAGACTTGGTCGAAGTAAAGTGAAACAGTACAATCAATTCGAGAAACTAAGAGAGAAACTGAAAAGAAAAAGTAGAAAAGAAAGAATCTGAAAAGAAAGAAGAAGAAAGCTATCATAGCTTCACTGCCAAAAATGAGCTTCGTGACAAAACAAAGAAACTCAAAATTCAAGAGGGTTGTGACTTCAAGGTCTTTAAAGTTTATAACCCAAAAGAATTTCATGCTAATAAAGGAGCGATTATTACCCTGCGTTGGTTGGAGAATGGAATCCATTATTAATCTGTAAGTGTACCAAAAAAGTAAATGTTCAGTATACCTCCCAGATGTTTAAGGAGAGGCATTAGAATGGTGGAATACCCTTATCGAAGTTAATGGTAGGGAAAATTTGTACAATCTTGAATGGAAGACATTCTTGGAAATGATTCTAAGGAAGTTTTGACCAATCCATGAAGTGAAATTCAAACAAAGTTATGGAACCATAAAGTGGTAGGAACAAATCTCAAAGAATACAAAAACAAATTCCTTGAATATTGTAGGATCGTTCCACATTTAGTCACTCTTGAAATCAACAAAGTGGCTTGTTATATTTACGGACTACCAATAGAAATACGTGATTTGGTCCGTTCTCACATGCCATCTACAACGGAATCCGCTATAGAGTTAGCTGGGTACTTGATTGATGAAATGATAAGGAATAGAGATGACAAGAAGAGGGATAATGGAAAGCAGTATGTTGGAGGAAAAGTAAGAAATGTTGAGAAGAAGAAAGAAGGGGCGTTTACTTATACTCGCCCGATTTGCAAAACTTGTGAAAGGAGGCACTATGGGAGGCGCCAACGATCCTTACACACTATCATTTGCAAAGGAAGACGGGCCATGTTGAGGCTGATTGTAAAAGAAAGACAGTGGTTTGTTTTGATTGTGGGGAGAAGGGGCACTATAGCACCAAGTGTCCAAAAAAGAAACCAGCAACAAGAGCAGCATGTGCAAGTGGAAGTGGTGTCAAGTCGGATGCCAAGAAAGGAAATGTGCACGTCTTCTTGCTCGATACTCAGAAGGCTATGGATATATCGGATGTGATCACCTGTACGTTTCCTATCAGTAATGCTTATGCTAGAGTTTTGTTTGACTCAGGTGCTAACTAGAGTTTTATAGATTATAAATTATGTAGTCTATTAAATGAACCTCTAGTTAAGTTAAATAATCATTACGAAGTAGAAACCACTTATGGAAATTTGATTAGAATAACTGAAGCTTTAAATAATGCAACAATTTCCTTAGTCGATCATGTCATACCTATACCGATTGTTACCCATGACATTGGTAGGTTTTGATGTAGTCTTAGGAATGGATTAGTTATCAACAAACCCAGCTCATATCCTATGTAATAATAAGGAAATTGACATCCGAGCACCCAAATAAAAAATAAAAAAATAATAAAAAATAAAAATAAAATTAATAAAATAAATTAAAAAAAAAATAAAAAATAAAAAATAAAAAATAAAAAAAAAATAAAAT